>NC_090939.1:890082671-890385701 GCF_040938575.1 Ambystoma mexicanum
ATAAGTTTTAACACATCCCGTTCCAAATTTCCACTCCTGGGATCTAGTCCGGGTTTGGGTTTTGTTCAAGAGGGGAATTATGCAACATGTCGTTTTTGCTGGTTGCTTTTTCCCAAACTGATAACTATATGCCTGGTGATGTTTTTTCTACACACAGCTGCTGTCATGGATGTGCCGGGATACCATACCCAAGTTGATGTGGCAAAGTCTTTGTGGTCACTTAGCCACATGTTCAAATGAGCAGGTTTTATTGATGTGATTTTATTCTTTTTAATTTGTTTTCCAGGTATAGTTTGGAATAAACCTCTATATGATCTCTGAGTCTCCAAAATAAAAAAATGGATTTCTAAATCCAAACATTGTTGGGAAAGAAGTTAAGTGAAGGATTCTTACATTGTCCACCACCTAGAGTGGTGTAGTTCCAAAACATAGTATAATTTAAGAAGACCGATGACTTGTAACACTACGACTCCCTAATCTATAACCCAATGTTCAAAGGATGTGACCAACAGAAAGTTCCAAGCCTATTCTTATATCCTTAGCCTCCAGGCTAGTCATTAAAACTAAAACACAAATGTTGCAAGTCAAGCCAAAAAGCATTCCCAAATGCTATGCTACAAAGTTATTTTCTGTCTCGCACACACACAAAAGAAGCTGAGCATGGGAAAGCTCTTCTGAGTGTACTCGCAGCCTGGACCCTCCATGGTCATCATGCTTGCACTCTGATCCTAAAGATCTTTTCCAGGTTTCTTCTCGGCCTTCCAGTCGGTCTCTGACTTCCAGCTTGGATTTCCCTGCTTCTCCCAATGAGTCGTTGGATTTATCGCCACTCTGGTGCTCCACCAGACTAGTCTCTTCAAGACCACTATAATACATACTCCGCTCATCCTCCCACCAGACCTCCAAATTCTTGGATGTGGATTTCACCACAACCTTTTGTTTTCTATTCTTTTAAAATTATTTTTATTGAATCATGTGGGTTGCAACAGAGCCTTAATTACCAGCTTTTCCATGATCTGATATCACCACAACCTTAGGGTTTACCTTTGGACACACTAATACCAACAAGTGATTCTTCCCACTTATTTAGGGTTTGTGTTTTGCTCTGATATTCTTGGCCACACTCAATTTCCTGGGCCAAGACTTTCAACCTGTCACAGCTCTTTCATCTCTTTCTTGCTCTGTCCTGACTAGGTCTGTAACCTATCCCCCAGCAGCTCTCACTATCCCTCTTGATTTGGACTCCTTCAGTCCCTGAGAGATCAGGGCTTTTAAAACATGCTTCCTAACTGTGCAACATCCCTTGGTCTGACAACTCTTGCTGGCTTCTGTTGACCTCTTCTGTTGTTGGGTTGCTACCCGTCTGACACACTCCCTTCTGTAGACTGGTGATTTTTTTTTTATTTTTTATTTTTTAAATATTTTTGTTATTTATACAACATTTGCAGCTGTGAATGCCCCCCTCCCACCTCTCTCCCCACCCCCCGGCCTCCATTGGTTTCCACAGTGTCTTAGCCAACCCATTATCGTATTTGTTCTTACTCCCCTCGATTTTCAAAGTCTGATTCTTTTGCATGTGGGTTCAGCTCAAGTCCAGTATCGTCAGGTTTTGTGGGCACTATTGTTGCATATATTTGCTTTTTAGGTATACTAATATCTCTCCCCAGTCTGACCAAACTTTTCTGCCTCCAATTGTATACGCTATGTGATCCACTCCATTGCCAATACATCCCACATTTTATGTTTCCATTCCGAACAGATGAGTTGATCTTTTTGTTTACAATTCTTTGCTATCGCCATCCAGGCTGTTAGCGGCATCGTTATTCGGGCTCTCTTTTGGGGTTTTGAGATTATGTACAATTCCGGGTCTAATAGTACACATAAGCCCTTCTCTAGAGTTGAAGTATGCACTTCTGGCATAATAGCGGTTATCTGAGCCTTCACATCATCCCAGAATCTCTTTATTTGGGGGTAATCCCAACAAATGTGCCTCCAATCCCGTATCCCCTTACAGCCCCTCCAGCATTTGTAAAGAAACATTTTATACATTTTATGTAAGTTGCTGGGCATATAGTGCTACTGTAAAATCATCTTATACCTGGCCTCCTATAGTTGCATACCTGGCCAGCATCAGGATGTTTCTCCATATCCCCTCCCACAGTTCCCGTGAAATACCTTTTCCTGTCGTTCCTTCCCAGGCTGATCGTTATGGCCATTCCTCTCGAACCGAGCATCCCTGTAGGATCGCATATATGTTTGTGTTTATCTCCAGAATGTGTAGTTATGTATGTTTCGAATTCCGTCTAGTTGCTGCGGGCTGTATATCGGTCTGCCTTAACCAGTGTCGTAACTGTATATATTCGTATCTATTGCATTACTTGACTCCCAGATGAGCTTTGCACTCCTCAAATGTTGCTATCTCTCCTTCCCATACCATGTCTCCCACCTTGCAGCACCCGTGTTTCCGCCATTGGCTAAATTTGCCTTTTGCCATCCCTGGGGTGAAGCTTGGATTCCCGAACAGTGGAGTAAATGGGGAGGGGCAGGATGAAAGTAATCCCTTCTTTAGCCATCTATCCCAGATGTCGCATGTTGTATCTTTCTCTGGTATCCACAATAGCCCAGCTAATGGACATCCCGCGACAGCTCTGTCCATCCGTGCCCAAAACTTATCCCTGTTTTCTGTAAGCCATTCTCGCACCACTCTCAGTTGGGCTGCCTCAATATATCTGCTAATGTTTGGCAGTTCTAGCCCTCCTTTATTTCTTTGGGTCATAAGCAGATCTAAAGCTACCCTGGGGCGTTTGTTGTGCCAGAATTTGGATGGCATAGTGTTCAGCGTCTTAAAGAATGCCTGTTGGACTGCAATCGGAAGGGTCTGGAATTTATAAAGAAGTGTGGGAAGTGCCACCATTTTGACTGTCGTTATGCACCCAAGCCTAGAGATAAGAAAGGGGGTCCATCTAGCGAAGCCCTCTTGTGTTTTCTTTAGAATCCCTGGGTAGTTGGTGTTGTATAACTTGGATAGCTTGCTAGTTAGTTTGAGATGCTCCCTATGGCTGTTCTAGAGGGGTAAAACCTATGCATGTCCGCATAATGTTATTTCGATAGGCCCAACTCCATTACTACTTTGGTCCTATTTATTTTGAGCCCTGACATTTTTTTGTGTTCCTCTAAGACTGCTACCAAAGTTGTGATTGATGTTTCCGGTTCTGCAAATGTCATCAGCATATCGTCTGCGTATGTAGTGGTCTTCGGTACTACCGAAGGGGATACCTTTTTATGTTTCCGTCTGATCTAATTGAGGCAAGCAATGGTTCTAAGTATAATGCGTATCGATCGGGGGGCAGGGATAGGGGGCATGCCTGTCTAGTGCCCTTTTCTGTCCGTATTGGATTGGAGACACATGAGTTAATGGAGAGCCTCATCCATGTATCTTTTATAATTTTCTTCTACCATATGAATATAGTTTGGCCCAAACCCCATATGCTTCATTACTTGAACTGGGTAAGGCCATTCTTCCCTATCAAAAGCCTTTTCGGCATCTAGGGATAGAAGTACCACCAGGATCTGTTTAACTTCTGCCTTCTCTATGAGATGAATTGCCTTTCTTGTGTTGTCCTTCGTTTGTCTCCCAGAAATGAAGCCTGACTGGTCCTGACCGATCACTGCTAACTGTATATTCATTATTATATCTGCCAGAATACCTGTGTAAATTTTGCCATCTATGATCAATAACGCTATGGGTCGATATGAGCCAGAGCTCGTTAGATGTTTATTCTGTTTCCCGAAGAGGACGGCCTTTGCCTCAAGCATTGAGCGTGTTATTCCTCCCCGAGATCTATATAATTTTGGACTGGCGTGAGATCCCTGCTTTACATTTTATAAAAGAATGCAGGGACTCCGTCTGGGTCCAGAGCTTTGCTACTGGAGAGTTTTTAAATTTTTTTTCTACTTCTTCTGTTTATCTTTTTCCACATAGTCCCTATGTTCTTGGTTCACCTTAGGAGCTTATCTAAATAATCTTGTATAGTTTGTGAGTCTGATCTCTCTGAGGAGTATAATTCCGTATAAATCTCTCTGGGCTATGTAAAGATTGTGCCGTCTGCCTGCCTGATGCCGTCTGTTGCTTTTACTGCTCTGTTGTTTCAAAAGTCTCACTAACATTTTGTCTGCCTTATTTGCCATAATGTTATACCTCCTGTTTTAAATTAAGAAGCCGTTTCTCTGCACAACTCGTTCGCAGTAGATCAATTGTCTCATTCTATCCTTTACCTTACTATAGTTTGCCTTGTTCTTCCTTTCCGCCAATTCTCTTAGAGCATCTCTCAGTTCGGCCTCTTGTCTTATTCTAGTCTGTCATTCTCTTTTGACCTTTGTGCATTGAGAGAGATTATTTCCCCCCTGAGCATCGCCTTAAAGGTGTCCCAAACTACGTCTAGAGGGGCCCTTGTGTGTAATTTATTTCAAAGTAAGTTCTAGTATTGTCCCTCAGTGTTTCCCACGCTCCTATGTCTTGCAGCACTCCCCTAGGCATCTTCCATGCCCACGCCAAGCTTTTTGGGGTCATCTTAGTTGCAACCATATGGGGGCATGGTCCATCGGGTCTACCCTTGCCTCCATCAATGCCCCTAGAACCCCTGGGGTTCCCCAGGCATAATCATTCCTAGAGTATGTGCAGTGAACTTCGGAGAAACAGGAGTATCCTGCCTTGTCTCCTTTTTTTGGTTTCCACAGGTCTTAGTGCTACCTTCTGAGAATCTATCCCTTAGGGTGCTAGATGGACTGTCCCCCCACCTCCCCTAATGGGCCCCTGGCTGCTCCTATCTTTGTCCGGGTCCCAGGCCAAATTAAAGTCTCCTGTCAATAAGACCTCTTCTTCCACAAAGCCTGCCAGTTTACCCAGGACCTGAAACCGGAACACCTTCTGTCCCGTGTTGGGAGCATATATAGCGCTATACTATAGTAAACCCCCTACCCTCCAGTCTGATTCTGCTGCTGGGATCACCCAGGGTGCAAATTAAGGTAGCTCCCAGCAAATTTCTAAGGCTTATCAAGACTCCAGCTGTTTTGATTTTGGCATTTACCTGCTAGATTTGTGCGAACTGATGTAAGCACAATCTAAAACTGTCAGCCCTTTTGATGCGTCTTTTGTAACAAGATAATATCTGCTGCCCCCCTTTTTAAATTGCACCTCTAATTTCTTCCGCTTCATAGGGGTGTTTAGGCCCCGTATATTATGTGAAAGTACTCTTAGTGACTTGTTCCCCGCCATGGCACAATCTCTTTTGGGCCCCTTCCCACTGTTTTTCCTGCATCATGCATCATGCTTCATGTCGCCCCTACATTGTTTCCCGCCCCACGTCCGGTAGGCCTTTTTTGTGACTTTGTTTCTGGCAATATGTGTTGCTTTGTATCTCCTTAGTCTGGCATCTTCTTGGCATTGGACACTTTGTTCCCCTTATCCCTACTCCCCCCCCTTGCCCCCCCAACACCCTCCCCTTTCTTCTCCCTCCCATGCACTACCCCCCCCTCCCTAATCGGTCTTGGCACGGTATCCTACGATACATACCAAATATCTTGGGAAACGGTCCACGTTTACCCGGTGTATTTAAGGTTAAATAACCTTCTTTGGATTCAAAGTGGTGCCCTTGCAGGTCCTCTGCCGGGCCTGTGTAGTCGGCTGGTTACTTCTTAGATACTCCTCTCCCACCGTTCTTTTGTTCACCTTTCTACCCCCGCCCCCAAACCCCTCTTGCTTACCATTCGATATTTTCCCAGGCAAACAATGATGCTGTTCTTCCCTCCCTGAATCCCTGCCTTTTACCTCTTTATCAGTCTTCTTCCCCTCTCTGTTTTGTTAGGGGGCCTTTCAGTTGGTCTCCTCTTTTCCCTGTTCCGGTGGACCAATCCCACGGTCTGGGAAGCCCCTCGCCTATTCTCTCTGTGGCCCGTCTCCTCCTCCTCCTCCTCCACTCCCAGTATTGAGAGACCTTCGGAGCGTGTAGTGGTAGCAGTTGCTTCCCATTCGCGAAAAAGAGTAAGCCGAAGGGAAATGTCAATTTGTATGGGTTCTTCTTGTCGGAGTGCCTTTGTCACAGTGCTCTTCGCTCTCCTTTTCAGGGTTTATGGTCATAAAACCGAAAAACAAATCCCGAAAAAAAAATCTCGAAATGAAAAGGTCGAAGGAAAAAAGGTCGAATTTTTTTTTGACGTTTTTTGTTCGAAATGGGGGCTCCCCCAACCCCCCTTTTTTCATTTTTTTTATTTTCCCCTTTTTTTTTTACTTACCTGACCCCAAAAAAGCATATAAATAAAAAATGCGACTTTTTTCGATATTTTTTTTTTGCAATTATTGTAATTCGAGATTTTTTTTTCGGTCTTTTGACTGACCACCCCTTTTTCAGTAGTGTGGTTGCCGCTAGATACTGGCACTGTAGGACTTGTGAACCTTTTATTGAGAGTTATCTGTCCCCTGGCAGCACAGATGATTCTTTTCTTTCACTTCTTAGGAAGCCAGTGCTGCCAGTGCATTTCCTGGTGTGTAATCTGGTCCCACCCTATGAATTAAATCGATACAAATTTACTCTGGAAAGGCTTCTGTTGGAAGGTTGGCGAAGCATTGTTGAACTATTGACTTTAAGTCTGTATTTGTCTCAGCACTTTTGATCCTAATGTTCAACCTTCTTAATCGATTTTCGAGATCTTCGGACTGGATTTCCAGGTTGTGAGTTGCAATAGCAAGTTGGTCCAACAATTCTGAGTTCTGCCGGACATCGCTAGAGAGTTCAGATAGACCCTGTTCTGTAGTGTTCACCCTATTACCCAGGGTATTGATAGCTTCCCTAACCTCTTTCAGGGAGCTTTTTAATTCTTCCTTTAAGTTCACCATTTGCTCCTGGAACAATGCTGACCTTTCTACCATGCCCTTGAGGCATTCCTGCAGGTCCTCTTTGCTACATGCTATGTCTCTGTACTTGTGTAGATCTTTGGCCTGCTTTTGTTGATTTCCTGTGTTGTTTGCAGGGACTTCTGCCGAGTTCTGCTCCAAGCACCTTTCCAGTTGCCCCCCTTTCGAGCCCTTGTTAGCTCTTAGTAATGCTGGGGTCTGCTTCACTTTGGGTTTTGGCATCTCAGCAAGTTACAAGGCTATGTGGAGGCTTGCCTTGTGTGCTGTGTCCAGGAATTATTGTTGCTGCCCGCCCCGCCTTGAGATACTGTCCAGTGAGGCTGAGCTTGGCGCCGTCAGTTTGCAAGTTTGCTGTTTATATTGTTCAAGTAGGGAGCTTGTGTCTGCTTTTGGGGTGTTTAAATATATGCTCCTCTACACGGGCTCCCCTTGGCAAGCTTCTTGCAGGGGGGGTCACATTTTTATTGGGCTTTACTGCACTTGATATGTCCTGTAGGGTGTCTATTGACTTTTCGCACCCCGTTGTCCTGCTGGGTGATTTTATCTTTTGCAATACAGTTTGCCGTGAAGCTAGATGTCCCCTCTCCGCTTCAACTACCTAAATGCAGCCATCTCCACTCTTGCTTAATGTTGTGTGGTTAAGGCTCCGCCTCACTCTTATTTTCCCTTATGTGGGTCCTCCAGGGGTACTACAGCCCGCCTCCGCTCCTAGAAGTGCTGTCTTGGGGGTGGGGTGGGGGTGCTTTGTATGCTTCCGGGTGTATTTCAACTGTGCTGGCCTGGACCTTGGTGGGGGCTGTCTTCCTTGCTCCTATATATCTACCGATGCACAGCCCTCCTGAGCCTCCCTTATTAAATTAGGGCCTTTGGCTCTTTGCTTCTGTTCCCGGCACAGCACCCTCCTAACTTTGTGCGACTTTCCTGTTTCCCCGCTCCCCTATTCCTGGGGCCACTGCTTCACTCCCTCTCCCCTGCCTCCGCTCACCTTATGAGGCACGCCTCTTGGGCCGTCCGCCTCTACTGCTTTTGTTGGGGTTGCTCAGCCTCGGCTGCATGCCCTCTCTCGGGGCCGGCGGTGTTGGAGGGGGGGGGGGAAATCCTCGGGTCCCGGGCAGACCTACTGGTTGGAGGTCGCTTCGGCCAGCGGCTCCTCGTGCTTCCTTCCGACTGAGTTGCGTGTCCTTTCACAGCGTGCCCTCTTCCTCTCTTTGCTCTCCGCCAAGCACGGCGTGCGGAATACAGAGGGAGATACTTTTCCTTCTTCCGGTGTAACCACTGCACTGCTGCCGCCTTTATGGAGAGTGTTAGCTCTACGATATGTTTCCAGCTCGTTCTGTTACCACCTTTTAGAGTGGCCGGCATGGAGTACAGTGAAATGTGACTTCACTCTCCGGTGGCCATCTTGGAATCCGTGATTTCTTTTTTTATAGTGAACTTAATTTGTTAATGGTGGTTGTAAGTTCCCTCCTTTCCTTTCTGCTTTGGGAGTTAATGTGCTCATTCCCCCATTAATTTTATGAGGTATTTGAACTTTCCCCGGGTGGTGCTATTCAATTCTCAGCCTCTCCTGATCAAATCTTGTTGGCATGTTCAGAGTATTAGCTGAGGGCTTAAGAATGCAGTTTGCCATCTTGGGGATCAGGCAGAGGTGTATGTTTAGCTGAATGGCACAGCAGAGTAGAACACTTTCAGTTTTGCTTCTACCTCACTGATGCCTCAATCAAATGAGGCTTTGACACTCGCATGAATGGGACTGTAAGAAAAAGTGACACCTGCTCACAGGTGGGTTGCCGGCTCGCATGCCTGTTTGTCTCAGGGGGCTCCAGGGAACAAGGACAGAGTGGCGTTCATCCGATGGGTAATAGAAGTGGGTGGTGCGGTGCATGAATATTGCCCAAGAGCTGGAGCTTAGTGTGGTGAACCAGAAGAAGCACTCTGACGATTGTGAATCATGTTTCAATGGTTTTATTAATAGAAACAATCAACCGCCTAACGTACCCTATTTCTGTGAGAGAGGTTTCCTATCTAACAAAACAAAAACTAAGGACGGATGCTGAAGTCCAAATTAAAACCTTTGTCTGAATCCTATCCAGCTAACTGGCATTACCACTAAAGGAAAACACCTAACAAAAAGAAGGAAAAGGGGATAATTTGTACACTAGCCTCAGCAAGGCTTCTGCCTTGCTCCGTTTATACTTCACTTGCTTACGGTCTTCCAGAGTTCCCTAGTAGGATATTCTTTTCAGCCTTGATACCAAATGAAGTTTTGCGCACTCTCCTTTTAATAAAGAAAACTGTTTCTTGATGCAAACAATTCAATTTCTCCAGGGTTGCTTGCGAACACGCATAGAATGTTATTCTTATTGTCCTTTCTTTCTTTAAAGTGCTGGGACTATTATGTTAGGAAAATTTCTTGAGCACGCGGCCACCCTAAGGTATCTTGGTGCTAGAGAGTCGGGCATACATCCACAACCAGAAAAAAAAAACAAGACCAGACAGCCTAGAACAGGAATGTTTTTACCGCCTTTCTAAAAGCCAGATGATTGGAAAGTTTCTTTATGGATAGCAGCAGCTTGTTGCATAGTATAGCAGCTGCTATAGAAAAAGCCCGGCTTCCAATCCCCATGCGTCGGTAACAAGGCACGATACGCAGATCAGCAGATGCGTAACGCAACCGGCGGTTAGGATGGATGTATGCAAACTTAGCACGATGGAACTCTGCACCCTGGTCATGCAAAGCACAGTGGACCATACATAAAGCCTTAAACCTGACCCGTTTGGTCACAGGCAGCCAGTGAAGGGACCGTAGTACCGGGAATATGTGAGCTCATAAGAGGTGCCTGTTGCCACACGCGCTGCCAGATTTTGCAGGCGTTGCAGTTGTTGAATGAGTCTCTTCAGTTGGGCCAGGTAAAGAGAGTTGTAATAATCCAGCCGGGATAGTACCAAAGCTGCTACTACCGGCGAACGAAGAGGCGCAGGGATCATAGAGAGCAATGTCTTAAGTAATTTCAGCTGAAAGTGTCCTGCTTGACAGACGGCTGCAACTTGGCTATCCATAGATGGAGAAGCCGACAGTACTACACCCAAGTTTTTCACCTTCCCCGTCGGGTGGGGAGGGGTCCAAGAGAGGAAGGCCAGAAGGAAGAAACCTAGACTGAAGGATCGGGAGAGCACCCCAACACCAAGACCTCCGACCTGTCTCCGTCCAAAGCCCTGTAGTCCTCAGACACCTTTTCTTTCCTACAATTTCCTTTGGGTAGGGTGATAAGTCCGCCCTGGTTGTTCAGTTTTACAATCTTTCTGGCTCTCTAAGCGTTCAATTATTCATATCTCCTTCTTTCCCCCTTTCATGTGTTAGTTGCATACTCTGGTTTCTCAGGCTTCTGAAACCTGAATAGCTTGCGCAGTGATTCCTCCAACACCCCTCACCCCCAACATTCGTATTGCTCTCTCTCCCCCTCTTATAGGGTATTTGAACACATGGCTTTCTCAGGCTCTTATAACAAGCATGTTGTTCCACTGCTATCATTGGCAATCTTTGTACCTTGTAGATCTTCCGCTGGGGTTCTCAGGCTGCCAAAACCTCATCGGCTTTCCCCATGGTTGGGTATCTCCTGTGCCTTTGGTCGACATGCAAAGAGCTTGGGGATTCGGGCTCCCTGATAGGGTCTGGTTGCAGCGTCTGTGTCTGGCATCTCTGGCCACTGCAGGTCCTGCTTGTTTGCGCCATCAGGCGAGACGGGTGTCTTTCTGTCTCTGCTCTCGTTATGACGTGGGCTTTTAGGTAGGAACCCATATGCATTTGGTTAGCGTTTTGCTTAGCCTTCTTGCTTCTGTGGCCCAGCCTGTCTCCGCCCCTACAGGACATCAATACTGCAGAGACTCGCCTCTGCGTAGCAGTACCACTGTCTCTGTAGGAGTCTCCCTTGTTTTACAATCTGTCCTCTTATACCCTTCGGAGACAATTTGAACAGTGCCCTTCTTCATTGACCATGGCATGCAGGGTGTGTTCAGCATTGCCTGCAGCCAAGAGGTAAAGAAAGAAGAATATTGTGGTTGCAGGAGATATACATGTCCCTTCCATATTATATTCATATATATGCAGACAAGATGGTTTGGACAGGGAGTTCCATAATCTAATGGGGGTCTGTAGAAATCACGACTCGGACCAGGTTGGGGTTGCTGAAATTATACTTTATTCTTGTGACTTTAACCAAAGAAAGTATAGTCCATGAACTCCTTGAGTTACTTCACTCTTAGGCAGCCTTCCACAGACGTGACTTAACCCTCGTAAGCCTCCTTGGTGTCCGGATAGGCCCACCAGTTGTTCCTTCTCTCCTCGTCCTCTCCGTATGACTAGGAAAATCAACAACAAACGGTGGATTAGTTCCCGGGCTTTTATGTGATGTGAGTGACTTACTTCTCCCCCCCCCCCCCCCCAATGGAAACCTCCCCTGTCAATCTGGCTTCCCATTGGCTGATATTGCCATGTCCCGCCTCCTTTAAAGGCTGCTGTTTCCTTCCAAAGCGCCTGATTCCACTGCCTGTCAGGAGAGACCTGTTCCCAGGCAACTCCGTCCTGTGAGCCCCCCCCCCCTCTTGGAAGACTCTCCCTCCTGCCAGGTGGGCTTGTGCATCCGCTGCTCCAGAGCGGACCGCCTCGTCGAGCAAGCCGTCTCTCCCTCCGCTCCTTTCCCGGCGGTGAGAGACGCTCGGCGGGCCGTGCGGGTCAGCTCTCCGCGACTACCCACGTTTCCCGCGGGTTCGCCGCCACCAGCCCGGACCCCGGGCTGTAAGCCTCGACGTCACCCCTGGCGGGTTCAGGTAAGGCTGGACGGGAGGGGGCCGCGCTTTCCATCTCGCGGCCCGTTGCCTCGATCCTGTGGAGTCCTGGGAAGGACAGGTAGGATGGGGCTGCGCTCTCCGCATCGTGGCTCGCTGCCGCGACCCCACGGAGTCTTGCTACTCCTCCCGCTACCCCTTCCACTCCGGGTCCCACCTCACATCTCCCCATCACAAACCCTGACCGATTGGGCAAGGGAGCATTCCTGGACAGATAGTCAGCCACCAGCTGGAAACCCGCAGGTTTGTGTAAGGTAAGGAAATCGAACGGTTGCAGAGACGGGAACCATCTAAGCACTCGCTGGTTGGTATCCTTATGTCTTGCGAGCCACTGTAAGGGGGCATGGTCGGTATACAACGTAAAGCAGCGACCCAAGAGATAATATCTGAGGGTCTCCACCGCCCACTTGATGGCCAAACACTCCTTCTCAATAGTGGAATAGGCCTCCTCGTGTGGTACGAGCTTCCTGCTCACGAAACAGACGGGTTGAAGTTCGCCTTCCTGTTCCTGCGAAAGCACTGCTCCCAGTCCCTGATTCGACGCGTCCGTCTGAAGAAAAAATTGGCTATGGAAGTCAGGGCACCGAAGTACTGGGTTCGAAGTGATCCTCTGCTTCAGGACATCGATGGCTTCCAAAGCAGCGGTGTTCTTGGTCGAATCGGGAGACCCTTTGTCCCTCAAAGCGTCAGTTAGTGGAGCTGCCACCGAGGAGAAATCAGGGATAAATCTACGGTAGTAGCCTATGAAACCCAAAAAGGCACGGATCTGTTTCTTCGTGGATGGAGTAGGAATCTCGTGAATGGCTTTGATCTTCGAGAATTGGGGTCGTAACGTGCCTCCGCTTACCAGGTGTCCCAGATATTTCGTCTCGTGTGCCCCTATCACCGTTTTCTTCGGATTAATGTGTAGGCCTGCCTTAAATAACTCAGACACCACCTGTTCCAAGTGGTGTAAATGGTCCATCCAGGTCGTGCTATACATGATGTCGTCTAAGTAAGCTGCAGCATAATTCTCATGGGGACGTAGTACGACATCCATCAGTCTCTGGAAGGTGGCTGGTGCACCGTGTAGACCGAATGGCAAAACCTTGAATTGATGTAGACCTTGGGGAGTTGTAAAGGCAGTCTTTTCCCGGTCCGTGGATTTCAAGGGGATCTGCCAGTATCCTTTGGTTAGGTCTAGCGTACTTAGGAAGTTGGCGGATCCGAGCCTTTCCAACGGCTCGTCCATTCGTGGCATAGGATATGCTTTGTAACTGGAAATCGAATTTAATTGTCTGTAATCCACACAGAACCTAATGGTACTGTCGGGCTTTGGTACCAACACTATCGGGGAGGACCATGGGCTGACTGATGGTTCGATTATATCCATGCGGAGCATATCTTCCACTTCGTTTCGGATAACCAGCCTTCTTGCTTCTGGAATACGATAGGGCCTTAGCCTAACAACCCGTCCGGGATCGGTTTTAATCTCATGTTCGATTAAATCTGTTCTCCCTGGTAAGGCAGAGAACGCGTCTCCAAAGGGTGACAGTCTGGTCTAAAGTTCTGACTTCATGGAAGGAGTCAAGATGGTTCCCCATTGCACGTCTTCCAGCTTGCCCTGTTCACGATTCACATTCTGTTCTGAGGTATCCTCACCGGTATCCATTGTGGCTGCTAATACAGGCGCGGTCCATGCCTTTAGCAGGTTCACATGGTACACCTTGTCTGGTGTTGCTCGATCAGGTTGGTGGATCCGATACGTCACAGGGCTGAGTACCTCCTTAACTTCATAAGGACCTCTCCATCTGGCCAATAGTTTTAGTACTGGTGGGTAGTAGAATTAGTACTTGGTCTCCTATTTGGAAGGTTCTCATCCGACTTCCTTTGTTATAGTTTTTCTCCTGGTTTGTCTGTGCGTGTCCCAGATTCGTCTCGGCCATCGAGCGGAGTGCTGTCAGATGTTCCTTCAACTCCTCGGTGTACTCTGTTAAAGAGATTTCATCCGAAGTCTCCCATTCTTCTTTTACAAGATCCAGGATGGTTCGGGGTTGTCTTCCGAAAAGGAGCTCAAATGGAGAAAAGCCGGTAGACTACTGTGGGGTGTCGCGTAATACCATCAAGACCAAGGGCAATATGCGGTCCCAGTTCTTCCCATCTGGCCCGGTCACTCTCCGTATCATTTTCTTGATCGTCTTGTTGTAACTTTCGACAAGGCCATCAGTCTGGGGATGGTATACCGAGGTGCGTAACTGATGAATCTGTAGTCTTTCGCATACCTGTCGAAGTAAGGTGGACATAAAATTGGTCCCTTGGTCGGTGATAACTTCCGAGGGTAACCCCACTCTTGCGAAGAAGGGAATGAGCTGATCGCATAGTTGTCGGGCTGATGTTCCCTTAAAGGGAAATGCCTCCGGATACCGCGTAGCATAGTCAACAATGACTAGTAGATACTTGTATCCCCGGGACGCAGGTTCTATTGGTCCAACGATGTCCATGCCTATCCGCTGAAAAGGAACGTTAATAAGGGGAATCTTCTGCAAAGGGGCTTTTGCTGGTAAGACGCCACTTGTTAGCTGGCAAGTGGGACACGCTTTACAGAATTGAGCAACTTCACCGTATATGCCTGGCCAGTAGAACCGTCTCAGGATGTTCTGCTGCATTTTTAGGGAGGCCATATGTCCGCCACAGGGGTGGTTGTGTGCCTGCTGCATTATGACCATTCTATGGGGTTTTGGTAATACCAGTTGTTCCTTTATATTCCCATCGTCCGCCTTATATTTCCGGTACAATAGTCCGTGACGGAACAGAAAGCCAGGTCCTTTCGTTACGTCTGGATCTTTCTCATTGGCCGCTCTCTCACTGGCTACCCGAAGGGTGGGATCAGTTAGGGTTTCCCCCCTCAGGGAGTCCTCATGATCCTCAGGTTTCCAGTTAATGGGTCGGGTCATGTAACTGGCTTGGCACCACTGTAGTCTATTCCGTCTTTTATGTCCGGGAGGGTTTCTGGAGTCACCTACATTCGTGGTTCTGTTACTCCTCGCTCTTTCTTCATCTAGTGCTTTATCAAAGTGAGGCAGGTCTGTTCCCAGGACCACTGGGGTGGGTAGGGCAGGAAGGACGGCAGCCTTTAACCGAGTGGTTTCATGATTTATCTCGATCTGTATCTCCCTCATCGGGTATGTTTTTACGTCCCCATGTATATACTTTATTGGTATAGAAATGTTAGGTAAATTAGGGGTATTGCTCATGGTGGGAGATATGGCTGTTTGTCTACTCCCGCTATCCAGCAGCGCCCGAGTCGGTCGTCCATCTACCCTTATATCCACGATGTATGGAGCCGGGCTACGTACTTCCGGATGTGGCTTCATGTAGCCAATTTCCATAGGCTCTGTGTTCTTCCTTCTGGGGCAGAATCGGGCAATGTGGCCCCATTCACTGCACTCAAAGCACTGGGGCTGTCGAAATCCCGGGATTATGGGTGCCTGTTTCTCCTCATATCCAGTCTTCCTTTCTTCTGGTTTCCTGAAAACCTCCTCCGGTTGCCTCCAGCTGGTGTGTGCCACTTTTGGGCCTTTTTGTACCTGATGTTCAATGCTTGGCGAGGTCATCCTTCCTGGTACACTTGTTGAGGGGAAGCGAGTATACCCGGCCTCTTGGTAAGCTGACGCAATGTCCAATGGCTTCCGCCAATGTAGGCCTGTGGTGTTGCCTAACCCATCTTTGCATTGGGCCAGGCAAGGCTTCTATGAACTGTTCCAGTATTATCTTATCCAGGAGGGGTTGGTTGGCTGGTGTGGGGGACTGCATACATTTCTCGGTCAGATCTTTAATGCGGTAATATAACTGCCTGGGACTCTCTCTCCGCTTCTTAACCTGGTGTCCCTTAGCTGAATGCGATAGGCCTCCTCATCTAGGCCTAGACGGTCCAGTACGGCTACTTTGATTTCCCCGTATGGAGTGTTACCATTGGGGTTCGCAGCCGGATATGCACCCTGCATTACTCCAGATAACAGGGGAGCAACATACTGTCCCCAGCGCTCAGGCGGCCATTGTGCATTTCTCGCAATCCTCTCGCAACTTGTGAAGAAAAAGGCTGGATCCTCCCCCTCCTTATACTTCTGGAGGAGGGTGGAGGGCACCATGGGTTGGTTCCTCGTGCTGGCCACTGCATCTGTGAGCCTGGTAATATTCTCATGTTGTTTGTCCTGGGCCGTGGTCTGTAGGGTGCCCTGTAATTGGATGGCTTGCTGGAATGCCTGGCGGTCAGCCACTGCCTGTTGCGTTTGCAGCTGTATTAATTGCTGCAACTGCTGTTGGCCATCCGTCAGGGTTTTAATTAGGGTCTCCATCGCATTGTCGGATATCCCACCTTCGTCGCCAATGTAGAAATCACGACTCGGACCAGGTTGGGGTTGCTGAAATTATTATACTTTATTCTTGTGACTTTAACCAAAGAAAGTATAGTCCATGAACTCCGAGAGTTACTTCACTCTTAGGCAGCCTTCCAGGGACGTGACTTAACCCTCCTAAGCCTCCTTGGTGTCCGGATAGGCCCACCAGTTGTTCCTTCTCTCCTTGTCCTCTCCGTATGACTAGGAAAATCAACAACAAATGGTGGATTAGTTCCCGGGCTTTTATGTGATGTGAGTGACTTACTTCCCCCCCCAATGGAAACCTCCCCTGTCAATCTGGCTTCCCATTGGCTGGTATTGCAATGTCCCGCCTCCTTTAAAGGCTGCCGTTTCCTTCCAAAGCGCCTGATTCCACTGCCTGTCAGGAGAGACCTGTTCCCAGGCAACTCCGTCCCGTGAGCCCCCCCCCTCTTGGAAGACGCTCCCTCCTGCCATGTGGGCTCGTGCATCCGGCTGCTCCAGAGCGGACCGCCTCGTCGAGCAAGCCGTCTCTCCCTCCGCTCCCTTCCCGGCGGTGAGAGACGCTCGGCGCGCCGTGCGGGTCGGCTCTCCGCGACTACCCGCGTTTCCCGCGGGTTCGCCGCCACCAGCCCGGACCCCGGGCTGTAAGCCTCGACATCACCCCTGGCAGGTTCAGGTAAGGCTGGGCGGGAGGGGGCTGCGCTTTCCATCTCGCGGCCCGTTGCCTCGATCCTGTGGAGTCCCGGGAAGGACAGGTAGGATGGGGCTGCGCTCTCCGCATCGTGGCCCGCTGCCGCGACCCCGCGGAGTCCCGCTACTCCTCCCGCTACCCCTTCCACTCCGGTTCCAACCTCACAGGGTCCTTGTCCCCAAGAGGGGAGTCAGTCCCAGTGAGGTCCCACTTACCCAGTACCATAGGGAGGGTCTTGCTTGGCAGGCACACCTCCCTATCTTCAAAGGGGTTGGCTCCCCTCTTGGGAGAAGGGAAGAATTGTCAGGATTTGTCACATTAGTTATTGCACATAACTAATGATGAGCGTGACATAGCCAAGAAATCGGCACAGACATCTGCAAAACTGTTCAAGAAAATCTGGGTTAACATACAGGAAAAAATGAATAATTGTATACTTGGGAGCAAAGCCAAAGAAAACAACTTGGGTGCCATCCCTGGTTTAGCCCTTTGGGCGCAAGAGTAGATCATTTCGCAATCTAAAACCGGTCTCTTCTAGCTTGTGTGTTAAAAAGATGACCACCTCTTTTTAGAAGTTTTGCACATTCTAAAATCACAAAAGGTCATTTGTGTTGTACAATGCCACTGGTGACTGTATTGCAAGGTCCTACATTAGCTTTATGTTCTAGCCACCTTAATTTGACCTCTCTGGTAGTAAGCCCTACATGGTATAGGCCACAGGGACATTTGATTGCATAGACTACATTACTGGTGTCACATGTTCCGTAATATCTCAAGTAGATTGTTTTTCTTAAATTGTCTGAATTTTATCACCTTTTGAGAACATTGTTACAATCTGAACAATTCAGACTCCTTGCTTAAACAAACGCCTCTGCTCAGTAAGATGATCTGCTTTCACAAGTACATTTCTCAATGATGTGTTTCCTGTAAGCAAACACTGGTAGTTAATTGAATAGTTTTCTGTGATTTCATCAAGTTTGACAATGGATCAATGTTTCTTAACTTGATTTTGGTAGTATTGTTTTGAGTATGTAGTAACATGCACTAAATTAAGTGGTAATTTCTGTGATCTTAGCTTCAGCAGTGATTTCCTATAAATCCTCTATAATTTGTCTGTATATTCTTGTAATGTAGGATTTGGATATCCTTTTGCTTTAAATGTGTTCTTCAGAATCTCCAGTTGGTATGGAAAATCTTCTCTTGGTTTGATACGTATAAATTAACTAAGAGGCAAACTTCAAATCCATGTGTGTCAGTAGATGATGATCTTTTGCACGCAGATGGCTATTTCTACTGGTGTCTTGTCATTTCCACCTTCGCATTCTCTATAATTACACTGACATCTAAGAAATTAATATGCATACATGCTTAATTGTAAATTTTATTCTTGGGTGCAAGTCATTCAAAAATGTGAAGAATGTGTTGAGTGACAACTGTAATCCTTCCAAACCTAGAAAAGCATCATTGACGTATTGTTTATACAATTTAAGATGTTGATTCCATAAAGGATTATTTAATATCGGTGTTTCCAGCTCGTAAATGAAGATATTTGCATAAACTGCTGCTATACCTGCACCTATGACTGTAACTGAGACCTGAAGGTAGTGTTGCTCTTTAAACCTAAAGTTAACTATCGATTTTAAGGAGGGTCAGCATGAAGGTTTTGTCTGCTCCAAACTCTTCATATTGTAGGAGAAACCATTCAATGACCTCAAAGACACCGCCACGTGGAATAATGACTAGTAGATGAGTAGCATGGTCCTATTGTATAGATTTCAAAAAATTCAGAAAATGTTTTGTATATTTCAAATAAGTGTTTTGTTAAATGACAGGTTGTAAAACTTGTATCAAGATATTACGCTAATGGTTCCAATAAAGAGTTTCACTGTTATTATATAAAGGTCTTCTGGGAGGATTAGTAAGAGATGCATCTCTCTTTGGTAAAATATAAAATACTGGCTTTAAGGAATAAGCATTTTGTAGGAATCACTTTGTAATATCTGAGGTCCAACCACTAGCTGTATCAATAACCTCACTAGTTAACTCTTTAACTTGATAGGATCATTGTCCAAAGATAGTTAAGTAGTATAATTGTTTGTTTGAAGTCTACACTAACTCTTAGTCGTCTGTGTTCATAATGACTAAGGTGCCCCCTTCATCAGCTGGTTTAATTGTCATTTCCCGATTCTCAATTTAGATCTTTCAAAATCCTAAGTTAATTTTTGCTTTGATTTTTAGTTTTGGCTGAAGTGTAAATTAACTTTTTAAGGTAATTCAAGACTAATTTCTCAAAAGATTCCACAATTTTGTTGTATATGGGAGTGAAAGAGCTTTTAGGCGGAAATTCAGTGAGTTCATCAGAGACGGTTAATTAAGGCCAGTTATTTTAAGAAATATATTTTTATTTTTATTTTCCTTTATGAGCTTGAATACGTTGATTTTCTCACGGATAAAGGTTGTCAATGTTGGTGAAAATGATGAACCCTTTTCAAGAGTTATCTTTTAGAACTTACTGTGTACAGTTAGATGTCTACTAAAAGTCTCTTTGGAATCAGCGTTTTGCATAGAGGATTTTTTCTCCTGCCCTCTTCAGGTTTTACAGTTTCTTCTAAAAAATTGACCAGAAGAGCCTCGTGGTATTGATCTTTCCCCATAAGGTGCAGTCCTTCTGGTGCCGGGTACTTCAGCTTCACGTGTCGGCTCTTCAAAATCGTTGCTTGATTTATAAGATGATGTGGTACTCCATTTTGAAGGATATTTCTTATTAATGGGCGTTTTAAGAGTAAAATTCTTGCCAAGTATAATCATTTTTATTATCAAAAGTAATTCTGTTTTGGATTTTTTCTATTTGTTAAGCTTCCGACTCTTTCTTATAACATTCCAATTGATTTGTTCAAATGCCGCAGACCATTCTTTTGAAAATAACTGTGGAAGAGTATTTTTAAGAATTTCGTTATCCTTATTTATTTGTCTGTTAGCCACTAATCTAGTGAACCATTATGGAGTTTTTGATACCATCGCTTAACAAAGTTGGGACTATTAAGCGTTGGGGCCAAATTAACAAAGTACTCTAGGAATATGTTATGAGTAATAATGTGCTGTAGTTGTAGCATGGAACGTTTGACTGATCTCGCAATATATTAAATAAAGGTGTTTAGCGACCATCTATTTTTCTCAATTACTAAGATCTTGTTGAGTAGTCTAATATTCCTTCAGCCTCCTCTGGAGCAAGTGTTTCAGCTAGTTTATTGGTTAAATAACCAATTTTGGAGAATGTAGACCTTTTCAGAAATGGTGCATATGTGATGTAGCCTAATTCAAATAAATGTGCTTTCCCCTTTTCTTTAAATATTTTACATGAAGGAAAATGGTGCAAGTCTGAAGGCAGGGTGTTCCATTATCTCAATTCTGTGGTTTGAAGGCATTTCCCCTTCCCCGTTTTTAGGTTTGTGCCATTCAGGTTATAAGCATGTTGTCTGACCCAAAGAACTAATGTCCCATACTGTCTTTTCCTCCTACAACTGGCTTATACCTCAATCCACTAATGCGGTCCAATATGTGGGCCTTCCATAGTGTGGACAGCACCCTAGCATAATTTGCTATGCTATAGATCCAGCATAATCTTCTATCCTGTATGACATGGTGACCTCTCCTAAACCACCAAGCGAGCCTTATGGCGCTATACTGAGCCATCTGAAGTTGCTGAACACTTTTCTCGGGAAGACCCACGTATATACTGCTTCAGTAATAAAGCTTTCAGATGCCCAATGCCGGGACCATGGTGTCATGATGGCATATGTGGGAAATGAAGCCAAGTTGACAATGTGCACTCTACAATGACACAGGGTTGGTCTCAAAAGGATTCCCAAAGTGCAAACAAATCACCGACAAAGTGGAAAACATCTGCTACAGCTCCTGGATCTGTCACAAAAATCTTTTTTATTTTTTTCATTTTTTTTATTAAGGCACTGCCGGTTGGCTTCCATCCAACTCTAAATCTATAGCAGCCAATCACTAATCCTCATACCTATCACCCTCGGACCTAGGTTCACCAGCAGCTAGGTGTCATCAGCTTACATCTGAAACCCCATGACAAACCCCTTGATCAGCCATGCCAGAATACTCAGGTAGTCATTGAAGAATAGGCAGCTAAAGGGCAGAGCCCTGTGTGGCCCTGCAGATAACCCCCACATTGTTTGTCTAGGCTCTTGCCCAGCCTTGCCTGTTACTCTCCCTGTCAGGGAAGAACAAACATAACTCGGGGCGGGTCCTGTGATACTGAACAGCGTGGCATGCCGTTCGAGGAGGAGCCCATTGTTAATAGTGCCTAATGGAGGTGGTAGATATGTATTGTTGTGGTTGCATTTCCCAAATCCCTCTGGTTGCATACTACCACCCTTCTATCCAGGGCAGTGGTTTTTGTCCCTGTTGTGGGACGAAAACCTGTCTGTAAATCGTACATCAAGGCCTGACTCTCCAGATGGGCTCATATCTGCATGGTAATTTGTTTTTGAAAATATACATCACAAAAGTTAATTAGGAAAGTGGTTGATCATTATAAACCAAGTGTATTTGGTCTATGTATAGCCTTTTCCAAAAGGTGTGCTAGTTTACACCTCATGTGCAGATCTCTGGGCTGCTCCCCACGTCTGCTGAAAAATGGCGTAGATCTAAAAGCTTGAAGTAGCCAACGCTGTGTGATACAGATTTATGAAAATCTGTCACTGGTCCTTATGTAACGTTGTCCTTTTGATACTCCCAGGACGATCTATTACTATCCTATCCCCAATGCTAAAAATGGACTAAAAAAACTCAAAGTTCCAAGCAAAATGCTGCTGGATTTCCATGCTCAAAGGGGGGGGTGGGGGGAGCTAGGCCTCAGTAACATTTCTACCCAGTGATGTAGCCTGTTTGTGATATTATGCAATCTATAAGTCTTTGTGCACTGGGTCCAGTGAACACCCCAATTTAATTTCCAACCCCCATCATGTAGCCTCCAAGTCGGCAATAGCAGCTGTAGTCCATTGATTAATAACCTTCCATCTCTCTTTTGTTGTTGTTGTTGCCGGGATGTGTATACAAAGACCGATCTCATGTTGTGTAGTTGAAGTTAAATGAACATAAACCTTCTGATCTTGCAGAGTATAATTTGTTTGCCAAAAGAGTGAGGAAATACCTAGGGTTAGAGTGAGCAGCATTTCTGCCTCGTTAGTGTGGAAGTTGTGTGTTCTCTGTAGCACCTACCCTTTATGCATTGCTGTCTTTCCTCTGCTTCGCTACCTGCTAGATCTAAACCACCTCACATGTCCCTTCTAAAAAAAAGACCCCAGGCATCAATGTTGTGGGCCATAAAATCGCTCTATGGATGCTCTATAAGAGTAATATGCGATAGTTGCCAAGGAAACATACATGTAGGCCACAGAACCATTTGTATGAAGAAATACATTGCTCTCTCTGGGGAGATGTGCAAGATGACCTACCTTTTTAAAAGACCTTCAGCTCTGTAGTGTATTATTCTAGCCATGAGTACACCAGCCGGATTCTGAACTATATAACCTTGCGAAAGCCCCTTTGCACAAGAAGGAAACTGATAAAGTATGTTGTACTTCTTAAACAACTATATTGAGCATGACCCAGTAGGTATCCAACCAGAACTGATCCGTGAACCTGAAACTCCAATCTGAGCAAGCTTTTCATGACTTTAACCCAGAGTCCAAAAACCATCCTTTTTTATTTTTAAAAACAAAATTTTTATTGGTTTTATAAATGCAGTCAACCTTCAATTAACATTTGTCCATCTGGGGAGCGTCCCCTCATAACAACAATACTGTTACTGCAATTTACCCCTACAACTCAACCTCTCCCTCCCTCTCTCTCCCCCCCAGGTAAATAGCTCTCCAAAAGTCTGGTACTTAAGTTTATTCACAAACCGTTGAATACCCTTGTGGTTTCTAGGGTCTGAGTCCCATCATGTCCTGTTTCGTGTTTCCTATACCTCAATTTCTAATTGCCTGGCCCGGGCCTGGCACCTTCTCTTAAGCCTTCTGCCTTTATCCACCTCACCCACTGCCCTGTAGTATAACATTAGATTTGGAAGCCCCGAACCTCCACCCCCTGATCCTTTGGCAGTATCAAGGTTTCATAGCCCACCCTAGGTTTCTGATTCTGCCAGAGAAATTGCACTATGCGACATTTGGCTTTTCTCAGGTGCGCCTTGGTGCCCGGACCGGCGGAATCTGGAAGAGGCATAACACTCTTGGGAGAATGTCCATTTTTATTGCTTTAAGCCTCCCCATCCACGACAGCTGTCCCTTGCTTCAAGTTACCATTTCCGTGAACAACTTATTGGGGGTTTGTGGGGGGGATAGTTGGCTTCACCCTGATCCTCTCGTGGTCTGACTATATCTATTCCCAGGTATCTAACACTGTCCAGCTGTATCTGTAGACCCAGGGATCTGAGGGCCTCAGCCCGTCCGGAATCTCCATTAGTTATCCCGAAAACTGCCCATATTCTTTCTTCGTTTTTTGTTTTGGCAAGTGCAGCTGGGAGGGAACTAGTGAGGTTCACCAAGTGCAGCAGCACATCATTTACATAAAGTCCCAATTTGAACTCCTTCAAAACCACTCTAATGCCCTCCACTTGCGGTGCTTTCCTTAGCCACTCTGCTAGTACTTCCATTGTTAGTGCAAATAGGAGGGGTAAGAGGGGCAGCCCTGCCTGTTCCCCCTCTGCAATCCAAATATCCTCAACAACTGCCCATTCACTGTCACCTTCACCACCAGGGCTACGTAGAGCGCCTGTATCCCTCTCATGAATCGATCCCCTAATCCGAATTTCAGTAGGACCTCCTTTAGAATCCTCCGATCAACCCGGTCAAATGCCTTCTCAGCGTCTAGGGCAACCAAGACCGGGACCCCCTCCCTTTGCTGCGGCCTCCATCAAGTACAAGGTCTTGCACAGAGGATCGTCTCCCTGCTTGCCCTGAATGAGAACCCCACATGATCTGAGTGGACCAACTTGAGCATGAGATCCTCAAGTTGCATAGCTAGTATTCTTACGAAGATCTTCGCGTCAATATTGAGTAGTGAGATGGGGCGGTAAGATTTATAGCACTCTGGGTGACTGCCCTCTTTCGGTATTACTGTTATTAGGGCCTTCCTAAATGATGGGTGAGGGCCCCTCCCTGTGTCCAGGTTTTGATTAACAGTTTTGCCAGGTGTTGCGCGAGAAAACCCGCAAAGGTCTTGTAGGACCCTGCCGTGTACCCATCTTCACCTGGAGCCTTGCCTTGCTATCGCCGGCAATACTTCTTCCTGAGTGATCCGCCTCTCCGATCCCTCCTTCTCTCCACTCTGGAGACATGTAGGGGAACCCCACCCCCCGCCCCCCTGGTATCTGTTCAGGTCCCAATCGGTTGCAACCCCCTCTTGCCCGTACAGCTGCTTGTAAAAGGCAGCAAATTCATGGGCACCTCTTCCGCAAGGGAATGCAGCTGCCCATCTGGGGCTTGGATCCCCACTACCCATCTCTCCGCCCTTTGGCCCCTCAATCTAGCAACTAGCAAAGCGTCAGCCGTGTCCTCCTTTTCGTAATATCCTTGTTCCAAAAATTGTAAACCGGCGATCACCTTCCCCACCTCCAGGTCCCGCAGCTCCTTTCATTTTCCCCTCGCCAACTCCCGATCCACCCCTGCCTCCTCTTCCCCCTTAATCTCTCTAGCTTCTGGATCTCGTCCCAGAGCTTCTCCCCCTGCAGGGTGCTAACTCTTTTTGGTCGCTCCCTCCCGTATGATGAGGCCCCTCCATGTCGCTTTAGCAACCTCCCTGTTCATGCCCTGTTGAACCTCCCTGGTGTCCGTGCAGTGTAAAGAACTCCTCTATTGCCTCCCGCAGCTCCCTCACAAAGACCACAACGCCACAAAGGTTCAAGGGGTCTCGATCCTGTTCAAACCATTCCCATGACCGCCATATTGTGAGCCTAACAACTAACCGGTGAGTGCTCGCTGTGGCTGACCCTATGGACGTGCCTTTGTTTCAAGAACCAGTAATCGATCCGTGTTCAGGATCCATGGGCTGGAGAGAAAAAAAGTGTAGCCCCTCTCCGCTGGATGGCCCTGTTGCTACATATTCTCCAGCCCTTGCTCTCACATGCTGCTGCACCATATCGGGCCCTACCAATTCCTGCCCTCCACTGTGGTCCATAGCCCTGCCTGCCCACATGTTGTAGTCCCCTCCCCCCCCCCCCCCCAATATCAATAGGACCTCTGCTCTATCAAGTATCTCTCCCATGGCTTCCTGTAAGAACACCATCTGTCCGGTGTTGGGGCCATAGAGCACCGCAAAAGTCCCCTGTACCACCTTCAGGGACCCAGTAACCATTACAGCTCTGCCATCCGCCCTCTTCCAGAACACTGGGCCAACCAACCGCACCCTCCGATTAAATAAGATGCCTACACCCCCTCTCCCTTTTTGGTGGGTACAGATGTCCAAAAGGCCTGTCCAACGTGTGCCCCTGGGATACGTCTTTCCTCCCCTTGGAGCAACCGTGTCTCCTGTATACATAGCACATCCAGATCTCCTCCTATTCCGAAACTCCCTCCAAGCAGTGATCGCTTGGTGGGGGAGTTCAGACCCTTAACAGTCAAGATCCCCCATCTTAAGGGCCACCACCGGCCCGTCCCTTCAAGTCATGCCATTCGGGTGCATACAACCCTGTTACCACTTTTCCATTGGTCTCAATACTGTGTTTCCCCAATCTGTCTTCACCCTGACACCCCCATCTCCATCAAATCCCACTCCCGCCAAACGGAACTAGTCTACCATTAGAGACCCCAACCATTTGATGAGCAACCAGGGTTGTGTGTCCGCCCAGTCCATCATTTCAGTTACCACCTCCCCTCTCCCCTACACACATTGCTCATAAAACTTTGCATCTAGTCTATCTTGGTTTTGCTGTCCCTCTTTTCCCCCTTCAGGAGTCTCCAGAGTTATTCTGTGGAGGGGTGTTAAGCTTTTTTAACTTTCTGCCACCCTGCATCATCATCTTCACACTCTGCAGGCCCTCCGGCCCACACTGTTCCCTTGGTGCGGCCGCCGATCCCTTCCGTTGAATCCTCTCCCTTGAGGACTTGGAGGGCCTGGAGCGCCTCCTGTCCACTGGTCACTCGGTAATCTACTTAATTTTTCGCAAATGGGAAGGACCAACAATATCTTATGCCCCTTTCGGTTAACCATTGTGTGAGGGGGTGACAGTCTCTGCGACGGGACAGGGTGAGCCCTGACCAGTCCTGGAACATCCTGATCGGGTCTCCTTCATATTGGAAGCTCCCCAACCTCTTGCCTTTTTCCAGTACCTCCATTTTCTCCAGACATCTCAAGAAATGGACCATTATCGATCTTGGGCCCTTAGCTCTGCTGCCGCCACCTCTTTGTGCCCTTTCCAACTGTACCTCCTTTTCCCCTCTCCTATCAGTCCTTCCACCTTCCTTCCGACCTCCGCTGCCGACTCCCCCTTCTGTTCTCTAACCGCCAAAATGCATAGATTGTTCCGACGTTCTCTATTTTCCAGGTCGTCCAGTTTGAGGATGCTTTCTTCCTCCCGCATTTCCAAATCCATTAATCAAGCCTCATTTTTCATGTCCAGGAGGTCTACCTGCAGGTGGTTGTTTTCCATCCCCTCCACTTTGTCTTCAAACTTGTCCACCTGACCCTTTAGGTCACATATCGAGGCTTGCATGTCCGTCTGTATCGCTTTAATTTCCTGAAGTATGTCCTTGAAGTCATCTCTGGTTAGGGCTGGTGCCAGTGTGTCCCTGCCCCCCTGCTGCCAATTCGGCATGGGCTGGGTGGTGCCCTACATCACCATCTATGAGGTCTCTCTGGAAACGTTGAAGTGACTGTACTCCAATCTGCACTCCCTCTGCCCCCTTCCGTGTTTCAAGGGTCCCCGGTCGTCGTCCAGTGTGGCCTCGGGCAGTATACCTCGAAGTTCAGTTCGTCAATCGACCGCCGCCGCTCGTCCTCGATTTTTGCTTAAGGCCTTGGGTGGGTCCGTTCCATCTGTGAACCCCCTCCTCCCCCCGTAGTAACCAGGGCCTCGCTGTCAAGGACGCCACCCGTTAGGTCCAGATGCCCAGGTGCTCCTTCTTCCCTCACTTCCTATCACAATTTGTTTCTGAACCCTGGGTCGTCAATCCCCCACGTTCCTTGGGGAGCCTCTAGGGACCAGGTTTCGGGCCGACTGTTCTAGACCCCACTCCACTGTCCAGTTAGGCTGAGGTGCACACAAGCTCCTTGGCCCCTTTTTGTGGGGACGGCTCCCCACTGCCCAGCGTGGTCCGTGTCTGACCTTGGTGGGGGCCTGGTCCCAGTGTCTCTTCTGTATGTGCTGCCCTCTCTGTCCGTTACAGCACCACCGTTTCGTTGTTGCCATAGGCCTCCTTGTGCTCCTTCCAATCTCCTGGTGTTGCTTGTCCTTTTGATGTTCTTAGAGGTTTTGGGCCATTTTCCCCACTCAGGGCCTGGGTCCTTGAGACCTGGGGCCCCCACGGCTCCACTTCGCCCAGCAGGGCCTCCACGGATTGAGCCTTGAACTGACTCCTCTGGTCCCCACTCCTTAGGGTCCAAGCACCCCCAGGCCTCACCTGGCTGTGAGGGGAGCCCCCCCCTCTCTGCGTGGTCTGTGCGTCCCCAGTGGGAGCAAGGGCCCAGAGACCCTTCTGAGGGTTCTGTCCTCTTTTCTGTTATCGTCCCACTGCTTCCTTATTGTCACTGCTCCCTTATTGCTGTGGGTCTCCTTGTTTCCCCCTTTCCTCCTGCTGTTACTCTTCTTTCTAAGGTCAAGAGGGGTGCAGGGCCACGTTCACCGCTGAGGGCCCTGGTTCCTGTGTGCAAGGGCCCCCAAGTCTCCACTCTGTGTTCTTTCTATGCCCCTCCAGGCCCCAGATTGTCGTACTATCGGGCCCTTGCCGGGCCACTACACGGCAACTATCCTTCCACCCCGCGCGGAGCTAAGGAAGAGTCTATGCTCCGCGCACGGATGATATTTTCCCGGTGCCTCCTCTGCCCTCCCGCCCACCTGCTGTCCGGGGCCTGGTCCGCTTCTTGTGGGGTCGTTGTCTCTCTCGTCGTGGGGGCGGCTGAAATCATGCTGCGTGTCCCGGTCTCTGGCGGTGCTGTTGAAGCTCCTCCTCGCCTCTGGGGTCCTTCTTCTTCCTGCCGGTGTTGCCACAGCCCCCACAGTGGAGACGCAGCGGAGGGAGCGACCCCCACCAGCCAAGGTCTGTGTTCCCCCCCGCAGCTCTCTCCTGCTCTTCTGCCACCTCGGAGGGGGCACTGGGGTCCTGCTCTAGATGTCTGGCGGGTTTGGCTCTTCCCACCCTCCAGGCATGCCACCGCCCACCCGTGGCTTTGCAGTTCCTGGCACCACGGATGCAGGGCTTCTCCGGTCCCAGCCCCGTCCAGGTCCTTAGGGGGGGTTCTGAGACAACACTTGGCAGCATTTTTCGCCAGGGAGGGGGGAGTCCCTTAAGTACCGGTGTGACAGAGATCGTACGGAGCTACAACTTCACGTGGCCATCGCGGTCCATGCCCCCTGGCGGTCTCCAGGAACCATCCTTTTGGTAATGTTTTAATATAGTGCATGATGTCGTTTCAGTAAATAGTCTTCGTCCAAGTCAAACCTCCTACGCGGAAGCAGAGCACAGTTGATATATTTCTTATAGAAGCTTCTTAACTCCATTGACTGACTGTTACTGTGCCGGGTGTTCAATATGAATAAAAAGACAGATGAGCACCATTGTACATATTCTCGCCGTGCTCCCTTTCCGTAGTGAGCTGATGCACTGTATCTTGATGGCGCAATAGTTTCAGGATGATCAACATGGGTACAGTGCACCCGAGATCTGGCTCTGCAAGGTCTTTTGAAGCACTCCATCTACAGTAATCTTAGCACGACTTTTGACTCCTGGTTAAAAACGGCTAAAGACTCTTGAGAAACCCTGTCATGCTGTCTGTTCCCTTTGCTAGATGCAAAAGGCTTACATTACAACCTGACCTATCCTTTGTGATTGGTTACTCCTCCCGAGCACTTCATAATTCTCTTTTGTGAGCTTGTGATCACCCCGAAAGTTGAAAATAATCCTCCAAGTTAAAGGGACAACAAGCAGCGTGTCTCAATTTGCCCAAAGCTTGCCACAAAATGACTACTCTCTGACCCATAGTGCTGAACCTGGTTGAGATTTGCTTGTTTCCATCCAACACAAATGACTTCAGATTATGGCCTAGATACATTGGGTGGGGAGATCAATGTATTTGGCAGAAGCCTTGCTTGCAAAACGCTTCACACTTCATGTTGGTCTGATTCAGTACTCTGAGTGCGCTTCTACCCATAGCTTTGTAAATGTGTACAGTGAGACTGAATGTTGCAGGTGCCACTGCATGTATGTAAATGACTGTAGAGAAGTTACTCCAGAACTGGTACTTGCAACTGCTTAATTGTCTCGCTAAAGGACACTGCCATTGGAGTGGTTATTGAACTTTAAGCTGGAGTGAGACAGAATTGCATCCATGTACATAAGGTGCCATGTGGCAGAATATATGGTACAACAGTTACTCGGATAGAGCTTACTTAACCAAAACAGCTGCCATATAATCAAAAAGGCACAGTTCTGCTCCACTACCCACGAGTAATGCTTAAAGTATGGCTCCACACTGATGGTGCCAATGGAGGCTCCCTCAGTTAACTTTTATGGAACGTGTCACTTCTGTAAGGAACTCATGGTGGCAACAGTAAAGACGGACACAAAGTGATCACAGTTCAAGGGTTTTTATTGAACTTTATAGTGGGTGAGATTAACGCCTAATCTAAATCTAAGATGGGAGAAGGCTACAACCATCAAATAAAAAGAAGGCAGTCCTAGTTGCGTCTTGTCAAATAAAAAGGGCCTATACTAGGAAAAAAAAATATATTGCCAATCCTCACCACTAAATAACAAAAGATTGTAGGATTATGTTCACCAGAAAAAAAGGGTGTTCACAAAATAAGTCAGGATGGTACGGCCGGGTCTCCCTTCCCCATGTTTTAAGCACGGGGACCAGGCGGAACTCCTGAACACAGCACACTCCTGAGCCTCCCCATCACAAGGCTCCCAATTCCATTGAACGATATCAGAACCTTCAGAGGCCAAGTCTCTTTCCTCCAGTCTCTTGCATTAGAAGGCCTACTGGATCACAAAGAACACAATCAAAAGTTCCTTTGGTGATCTTGCACAATAGGCGATTGCTTTTCACCCCTTGCATCTTCCACCTCTGGGCTTGGATCCTTCTTGCAACGTGGGCCTCCCTCTGCCGGGTTAACTACAGCCTTTCACTCTGGATAGCAATACTATCACGATGCAGGATTTACTTCTCTTAACATTTCCTTTAGTATCCCTCCGTCGGGTTCACATAGCCATCTTTAACAGAGTTCCTGAATTTCTAACGCAGTTCATGATTTGCTTCATCTCATCAGAAAGTGTGGTTTCCCTTCCTTTAAGCATCCCTCTGTCAGGTTCACACTTGCTGTAGTTCACTATGTTCACAATCTCTTCAGAAAGCGGGGTCTCCCTTCCCCTAGCTTTCTTTTGCCAATGGGTCAGACTTTTCGATTGTACAAGGGGTTCAACGTGACCCTCGTTGGACCACTCTTGACACCTCAGGCCGCCGTTTCCTAGGTCCTTCTGGTACTAGCAGTTTTAACACAAAACAAAAGGGGCCAGCTAGAGTCCATCAAATGAGCACTCCTGTGGTGCCTGACCACTCTACAGCTAGCCCTTGTCTGGGCTTTCCCAAAAGTTCAAACGCACACAAGTTCTTTATTCCGAAGTTCCTTGCGTTTATACAATGTTGTCACTTGCAACCTTGGGCTCAAACACAGTTCGATTTGCTATCTGTTTCCTCTGACTCGCCGGCTGTGCTGAACCTGTTGGCTTGTCTTGCTTTTGGAGTCAGGGATGGTACCACTGTAGCCAGCAGGCCTCCCTGCCTGTTCTATCAATGCGGGAGGCACTGTGCACCATTGACATTGATTTCTCCATACGCCATCTGTGAATCCTGGTCTTATGATTTCCCTTTGAGAGGTTTTGTGGATCTGAGTTGAAAGGGGCAAGTGCAGTTCCCCCTTCGTCCATTCAGGTCTCGCCGCCTTTCTCCTCCGTTTGGACTGCCGGGGTGGTGTAGCTGTTTTCTTGTGTGTTCGACCTTGCTCGTAGTGTGCTCTCGTGCTGAGCCTTTTATCCCTATGGGGAAGGTAAAGGGCTCTCCGGTGTGTGTCATTACTGTTAATTGCCTGAATATGCCTGACCCTTGTGTTGAGGCATCAGTTAAACTGCTCTGGTGTTAGTCCGTTATCTGTCACAGTGTAAGAAAGTGTTTGTGTTGGAAAGGGTGGGAGGGTAGAATATACTACAGGGTAGGATGGGGAAAAGGTGTTACAAGGAAGGGGGTACTGTGTCCCACTTGCACTCCCTGAAGACCCCTCATCTAGGTGATCCTCCCCCCACTGGTCCACCCCCAAGAACTGGATCCAATGGCGATGGCCATGTCCTGGCTACCTGGATGACAGATCCGGGGACTAGTAAGTGAGACACCTTCAGGTTTCTCACACTTTCAGCTTTCGGCAGACACATTGAGCTGCCTTGCTCCCTTGCTCCCTCTGTACTCCAGCTAGGTGAGACCAGACTGTCTCGTGCTCCTTAGTGACCTGCAGATGCCTACCACAGTCCTCGGTTGGGAGATCAATTCAGCAGAACCAATAAGCTGCAGCCAGGGAGGCTGGTGCAACATGACTGCTCCCTTCAGCTCCCCAAAGGCTATCATTAGACCTCCTGGTGAACAACAGTAATGCAAGTCCGACCGTGATGTCAACAAGTGCTGTGCCATGGTCATGTAGGTGTTAGACTGCGCTATTGTGGGGAGGGCACTGCGTGCTGCTATACAGCAAGTGCACAGAAATGGAAATTGCCCAGCAGTGCATCCATTGCTCTAGACACTGCGAAAATGGTTCTGGTGGTTGACAGGAGGTTAGAGTTTGTGCATAATAGTAGATTTATCTGCCCCGGTGCTGCAGATCATATAAGCGCTCAGACCACCATCTTGGCACTTTGTATGCCTTTCGTGGCAATTTATATGCGAAACAATGGGTATTTAAATTTTCTTTCTTATGTACAATCTGAAAAGTAAACACATTGTTTAAATTATGATTGGTAAGAGAATGAATCATCTCCAACTCGGGCACATTTAGGTAGTTCAAAACCATCATTTTGGAAGGTATGGACTGCTAACTTCCAAAAACATTCAGCTGCTAAGAGTAAATCTATCTATATTAAAAGTCCACATTTGTGGGTTTGTGGCTTGGCAAAGCGTTGTTCCTTATAAAATTCCACAGTTTCACCACTGTGCACCAAATGTTGCATAGTTATCTCTTGGGACCCTCCAGACATTACTGGCTACATGACATTTGGACATCCCACCTCCTTTCCCCGGATTTCAGCACCTGCACATATGAGACGGTTGCTTGGAATTGGCCAAACATCAATGTGGTCATAAAAGGACCGGTCACATCACGAGGAACAAAACGAAGTCCCTGTGGGACCTCTAAAACCATGTTTCAAGGCCTTAGGATGCCCAGTTTCTGAGATATTTGCACCACAATCAACTGCACCATGCCAGGGTGAGGCGACTGGTGGGGGGAGAGCACAGGAGGTTGCAGTATGCAGCAGTAAACCAACTCCCGCTTCCCTCCAACGTCTGCTCTGGGGTATGTCAGCCAGCCACACATGCCCAATCTCAGTACAGTTTACTTTAGGGTGCAAAGCACATTAAGCGAATCGGAACAGCGACCTACAGGAGCATTGATTTTCAACAATTGATGAGTGCTATCATGTCTGACTACAGAACCCGTTCAGAGAACGGGTACTTTTTGCTAGTAGTCTATAAAACCAAGTTGACAGCTACACCTTTTTGTTCCCGATCGAAATACTTGCTCCAGCCATAAGGAGATGTTTGCATTTTACTTTCATTTGTGAATCTAGCTTGCGCTTAATGTGCATTTACTCAATCGGTTCTTTCAGCCTGTTGCGAGGAAAATGGGAATACTTTCTTTGGGCTAATTTGCCAATGCACATTCCAAACTGTGAAGCTGCAAACTAGGTGGCTGACTGACAACAGTGTGCTAAGAATGTCTTGTGCGCATTGGGTTCACTGTGCTCCTTTTTATGGTAACCATGTGCCCTGTAATCCTGCTGGTCAATATGTGTAAATGTGACAAGAAGGCAGAGGTATGGACGAAGCATTTGCTGTCATTTTGCTCTCTGTTTAAACTAATTCGGATTGAATAAACCTTTGACCGCCAGATAGCGCTGTGCCAGTATCTCCTTCTCTTGGTGTGTGTCCACGAACGGGCATTATGAATGGCACCCCGTCTTGGATAGGATCCAGTTGGACAGTGTGCCTCGGTCGGGGAACAAGCAGTGGATGACTAAGGACGTGGGGAGCGCTGCATGAGGTGAGGTGGACAGAGGTTTCCTGCCGCCATGGTTTTTGCCTGTGTAAGGCTCGTTCCAGTGCTCTGGAGCAGCATGTTCCAACTCCCTCGGAAGATCCACTGGGGAGGGGGATTTGATGAATTTTTTAAAAAACTTTTTTTATGAAGTGCATTTGGTTGGTTAATTAATTTTTCACACTACATATAAGTCATTCATAAAAAGATAAAAATGTATCTAGATTTCAATTCGGGACAATTCGTTAATAAAATATACGAAAGGTTACCAAGTTAAAACCGCGTTCTAGACTCATTCAGACCAGTAATCTGGTTTTCACAATATTCCAATTATGTTGTGCCCCTGAGGTTACAACAAGCGATTCAGCCCCATGCAGCAAACTCCAAAATTTGTCATCTTCAACATTTCTAAACTTGGCATATCCTTTATTGTACAAGCATTGGAGCCTAGGGCATTAGGTTAGAATATGTCGAGCGGTCTCAACCACTTCTCTGCGTATTCTACTGAGTTTCATCCCTCTGGGCATTCCAACCCAGGCTCCTTTGTAACCCAAGACCGGCAAATTGTCCAACCTTAGAAGGAGAATAACGTGAACCAGCCCAGGAGAGCGCAGCTTAGTAAGGCAGCTGCGAGGTGTATCCCCAAACAGACCTTGTTGGGTGTATTGAACATATCTGGGTCGTAGAGCCAGTTGGTCTAGGGATAATATTCGGTCTTGGTACTGAGTTTCCCCCTCAATTTTGGCAAGATAGAATTCCACCTCAGACTTGGGTACTTCACTCACACCTATGTCCGCGAAATGTCTCAGAACTGTTTGTGCCATTTCTCTAAACCAAACACTCCTAGAAACCCTACGAGAATGTTCCACTGTAAGGTTCAAGAGGCTTGGCTTACAAGATTCATCAAAAGTGATCTTTGCGCATCACCTACACACAGCAACTTTCAAAGAGAATTCAGAGACTGTAGACCAAGTTCAAGCCTGATTGCTTGGACTGGCACTGAGCTAGCTAGTCCCAGCAATTGATGATTAAAAAGGGCTTGTGGTGGTGGTGTTCTTGTGAGCATGGCATAAACACACTGCCACCAACTCAGTTACAGTTTCCTGTGCATGGATCTTTTAACCTGCAGAAAATAGGGTACTAAAGAGAAGCATTAGCTGCTAAAGGCAAAAAGGCAATTAGACCCTTGCATTGGGAAACGTATAGACAATATAGATACAGACCCGGTGTTAGAATGTTAAATGGTTAATAGGCCTCCCCCGTCGGTACCTGGTGATGAGGCGCTCTCCTTGCCACCTCGTGCCCACAGGATTACAACCCACGACACGGAAACCGCAGAAAAGGTCGTGCGTGTTGGCATGGATCAAAAATGGGGTAGAATGAGTGGAACACGCCAAAGTTTGTGCCCCATCAATGACATATGCTTATATTTGCAATAGTGCTAGAACTAACTATGCGAATGTGTCTGTGACATAAAAAGGTGAATGAGGAGGACGAAGTGTACCCCCTCCTGACCGATTATAAGGACATAGAGCAAGCAATCCAGGAGTGTAAGCTTGATTCAGACTTGTTTAAATTCCCATTTTGGGTCATACATTTTTTTTTTTTTTTTTTTCCATTTTTATTTTTTTACAAAATCAGTCGTTAGATTCTTATGTAAGTTTTCAATTAAAGTCCTCTGTCTTCACAGTATGAGCGTTTTAGCACGCAATTGCTCCTAAAAATGAAGTGCGTATTAGTCAATTAAAACTGGTTAGACCACCTATTCTCCTCTAGTAAATTCTTGGCACTGTCTGGAGCAGGGGCGGGTCGAAGGAGGAGACACTGCAAACAACTAAAGAGGATTCGGATTAGTAACACTTTATCCTTCCTGGTGGAAGCCCAGGTCCATCCAAAGTGCTCAGGATTAGACCATATTCACACTTCTGCAACGCTTATTGGCAGATAGGGTACACAAAGAGAGTCTGCTAGCCACTTTCTTTGGATCAGAAGGTCTTCCTCACACAACCAGCACTGGCCAATACTTAATCGGTGACCCAACAGATCACTTAGCAGGTCTGAATTCAACTTGAATCAAGGAGGACGGGTCAGATTATGATATGGAAAGCCAGTGCACCAGCCATATTGAGAACCTGCATGGCTCTGTGTATAAAAGAGGGAACTCAACTTCATGGAGTGAAAATACATTTGTGGTATACCGCCAGTTTAGCTTTCCCAGGCAGTGGATCTGCCGCTCAAGCACAGACCCTCCATGTCTTGCACCAGCAGAAATGGGTGAGTTCAGCATCTGATGGAAGAATGCAACATTAATTTTTTCTTTGCACGTATTGAGGAGTCAATGTAGGGGGTTTGCACTGCCAGTATGTGTCCCTTTCAGTCAGGAAAGAAATCTACCAGCTGCACCAACCAGACTTGAATTCTCATTTACATTTAAGTCATGGAACTGTGAATAGCGAGCATGTGATTTCTACAGATCAGAAAGGTGGCGAAGGGAAGTTATGCTTCCTTCCTCTGAACAGGCTGCCTAAAGAACCCAATTAGAGGCCACACTTAGCAGGAATGTAGGGCTGACCAAGTCAAAGACCCAAAGGGTCAACCACTGTCGAAACACTGGGTACAAACCCTCTACCTACAGAGATCCCCCATCCATGGCAGTCCAAACCAGCTCTTGCAACCCCTCACACATGAGTGAAGCATCATCCACAAGAATGTAGCACAAGAGGTAGTAAGATTAAATCTGATGCAAGGAAGCGGGCGCCAGCTCCAAGTTAAACTATTCAATTACAGCTGCAGAATCACAGGAAAAAACAATCTCAAAAGGAAGCTCAACTATTCATGTGGTCAAAGTTTAGAAGCACACACCCTGTCTTGGGGCTGGTAACAAAACACAATGTCCCCCACTGCTAGGGGGCTCAAATGATCTGGGTCCTGCCATCACCTTCAACACCTCCTAACTGCAGCATCCAGGTAGAACTCCTCACCACCCTCTACCCGACCACACCTGATAGTCTGTGAAACACCCAGCAAAGTCATTGGGTATATTGGAAAGTGAAACTGTTTGGTCAAAAAGCAAGGCTTGCAAGCTCCACTTCATTGTGCACTTTGTTGAATTGTAATCGGCCAAATGATGAGAAGGAACGTGGAGGATGTGCGGAGCATATGTAAAGGATTGGAGGCAGGGGAGAAGGCGCTTCACCTCATTCTTGACCACCACATTTACAATCCGAAGCCGAACTCTGAAAAGCTGCTAATCATCCCATTCTTATCAAGAGCCGAGAAGAGGCAGGAAATCGGGAGAGAATCTATGAAGTTTTCAATGCTTTACAACACCAGCAGACAGGGAGCCCCTGCTGCTACAGTCACCGGAATGGAGAAATACAGAACAAAAATCAATGCAAAAACAGAGAGGTCCTGGGATTTTCTGGCAGGGATAGATACTTCACTTCTTTTTTCTTTTCCTTTTCATTCATGGCCAGGATAATCATGAGTTTTCGAAAAATGGTGATGAAGTCCAGGAAGAGATCCACGCAGTGCCAGATATAGTCCTTGTCTCCAAACTTTGCTTTCTCAATGATAAGCTGAGTGTCAAACAGGACGAAGCCACACATAACCAGCAATCCCAAGTACAGGTTTGCCTTAAACATAAAAACAGATCCAATGAAAATGTTCACCAAGGAAGCCATAAGAAGTAGACTCATTGCTGACATCAGGATACCTCCTAGGTACAAGAAGCTCCGTCGTTGAGCATACACAGCACTGAGGGAAAAGCAAGTAAAGATGACAGCCGTACCAAGGAAAGCTGTTGGGAAGATACTTGGGTTAACAGATAAAACAAAATCCAGCGCTGGGCCCAAGCCAATGCCTGTAAAAAAGGCAAACCCAGCCAGAATGGCCAGCCTCTTCTTTTCCACTTCAGGACTGTGTGGTGTGAACATCAGCCACTGCATCAGCCCCAGCGAGGCTGCCAAGGACAGGAATCCAGCCTGGAACACTCGGGTGACCACATGAACATAGCCACCTGCTGCAGCCACAAACATGCAGAGGGCAATGCTGGCAAACTTTTTTCAGGTGCTGCTGGGTGGAGTATGAAATGTTGAAAATTTAAAGAGAGCATCCAACTTAATGCTGTGGTCGAAGACGTTCATTGTAGCGACTGGTGTTGCCACTGAAGTCACTTCAGGAAACGTGGAATCTGTTCCTGTACTGTGATGAACACTACGTGTCTCTGCACAGCTCTGTATTTTGGGTCATAAATGACCCAACAAAGTCTGTGACAAACTCACTGAGGGAAGTGCCTGGGTTTGATACTGATAAACGCACACACCAGGTCCATGTACCATGGAACAGAATGGAGTTACTGTCTTTTACTAAAGATTACCCAGATATTGGGCAAAATCCTGAGCAGTGGTATACCCAGACTGACTGTGTCTTAAAGACCAGTCTTTACGCTAACGCTTGGTGATATAGATCAACTGTTTTCATGTATACTGGCAGCTGACATATGGCAGCAATGCAAAATGCAAGACAGTTTACATCCTGTCATAAAGTAGGATGAGCTGACCTTGGCAGCGAGTGAAAGGTGAAGACTGGGGAATGGTCCAAAGAAATAATAGCTCTTCCTGCACTGCTGATAACGTGTATCCAGCAAGTGATTCCCGAAAAGCAAATTAATTGGGATAAGCTGACTGCTTGCAGGCAGGAAGAAGGGATGTCAGTAGAAAAATATTTTGCATGAAAGGAAGAAGCTTTTACCTCGTTTAGTGGGATGGATCTGTCTACCCCGGAAGCGCAAAAGGCTTTCTGTTCCCATTTTGTTGAAGGGTTGTTACCTCATTGAAAAAATGACATTCAGACATATGAGTCCACCTGGCCAATTCAAAGTGCTGATCAAATATTGACCATGGCTAGGTATTATGCAAATCGCCATGCTAAAGAAAAGGGGGAAAAGGAAAATAAAATGAGTTCAATACAAGAGCATTTATGCAGCAGGCTTTTCCAGAGAGGCAGGGGAAACATGCGCATGGAGAGAGGAAGAGGCATGTACAGTGGAAAAGGAGGAAGCACACCACCAGGTGGTAGAACACTAGTGGAAACAGGTTGTCATTATTGTAATGTCGAGGATCATTTTATCCGAGAATGTCCGCTAAGGAGAAGAGGTTGTGACTGATCATGCAGTCGGGGCATATCAAGGGGAGGATTTATAAAGACCGATGGCGGCATTCAAAATAATAGTGGGGCACCGGAAGGGAATAGTGACCAGCTCAATTACTTTGACCCAGGACGGGGCCAGCAGTATTCGGCTAGGGAATATTATGTGGACAACTATTCAGTGGGTGACTATGTGGAATAGGTCTGCCCAGGAGAGAGAAAGGGACGCGTGTGTAGCCCTGTAGATCCAAAGGGACCATTTGTTGAAATGGCAGTACGTTGGGTAAATTCCTGCTAGACACGGGTGCCTCCAACACATTGATATCCCACAAAATAGTGTCTTCCATTCCCCTCTCCGGGAATAATAATAAATCGGTGGGTTTCGCATATAAACCTTTTCGAAGTCTATTATCAGAACCAGTGTTGGTTACCATCTCTTGTAAGGCTCCGCTGGTGGTCACGGACAAATGTACTTTGAACTTGTTGGGGATGAATCTACTTAAGCACTTGCATGCTAACATGTATTGCTCGCCTGATGGAGTATATTTGATGTGTTGTGCAGAGTTCTTCTCAAAGTGCATTGTTGCCTTGAACGAATTACCTTAAACATTAAAATAAATGAACCCTGTTATTTGGGCCTATGGCTCTAATGATGTATGCTGCATGGTAGGGGAGCCCATTAAAATCAGTAAAACCAGGGGCATTGTTACCCAGAGTACCCCAATATAAGATGGCAAAGGAAGGGTTAGAAGGGATCAAACCAGTAATACACGACTTATTAAGGGGATATTAAAGGAAATGGTGGGTAGTCCCTGTAACAGTCCTATTATACTCATACAGAAGCGAAGTGAAGGAAAGCCAGATTCTCCTACTCAGTGGAGACTTATAATTGATCTCTGCCACCATTAATAAGATCGTAGTTCATCAGTTCGATGTGGTCCTCAACATGATCTCCTTTTTTACAATGATTATGCCCTTTGAAGAATATTTTACCGCCATTGATCTTAAAAATGCCTTTTTTAGCATTCCAATCCACAAAGACAGTCAGTACCTATTTGCTTTTAATGTTGAAGGGCGATCATATACTTTATGTAGAGCACCACAGGGATACACTAAGTCTGAGTGTATATATAGCCAAGCTTTAAAGACGCAATTGGACATATTCACTCTAACCACTCATACAGTGCTTTTACGCTTCAAGATGATGGGTATTCACCTCCTCTGGGATATTTTGCGCAAAGCATATTGGCTGGCAAGGCTCGACTTGAAAGATACCTATCTGACTATTCCAGTAGCTCAGGACCACGGGCGGTTCCTCAGATTCTTATGAAGGGGACGGAATTAGCAGTTTGCTTGCCTCCCCTTCAGGCTGGTCTCAGCACTCTGGGCGTTCACCAAGGTCATGAGACCGGAAGCTATTAGAAGCAGGGGGATCAGGATTATAGTTTACCTGGATGATGTTCTGATCCTAGCTCAGGATAAGGTTACATTAGTGAGTCGGGTACAATGGGGTGAGTGCCCTGCTAACCGCCTTGGGGTTTCTATCAACCAGGAGAAATTGGAGCTGGTTCCGAGGCATGGGTGGAGTTTCTGGCATTTATAATTGACACCAGAGAAGCCTCCTTGGAGTTGCCGCTACAAAAATGAATGCAATAAAGAAAGAGTGGCGATTCAGAAGACTTATATTTCGCTTCAGAATCTAACAAGGATTGTTGGGCTTCTGGCAGGCTCGATTCAAGCCATATTCTCCAGGACCCTGCATTACAGAGCACTGCAGGGGAGTAAGATATCACCAATATGTCCCGGACAAGGAGTGGAGAGCAGAGTAGAGCTGGTGGCTGCACAACATGGAAGCCTGGAAAGGCAGGGCCATATTCAGAGATGTCAGAATTAGTGATGCAATCGGACGCAAGCCGGTCCGGTTGGTTGCGCCAGCTACAGCCATTTGCAGACAGGAGGAAAGTGGTCTGCAGAACAAAAAAAGCGACACATTAACTGTTTAGAACTGCTAGCAGGATCATTTGAGGTAAGAGCCTTTGCCAAAGAGAGGATGAACTGTTGCATCTGTTAAAGATGGACAACATCTCAGCAGTGCGATACATAAACAAGTTATGGGAACTTGATCGAAAATGCTAGTAAAGTTGGCAAAGGACTTCTGGCATTAATGCCTACAGAAGAAGTTAGCAATAGCAGCGGAATACATCCCAGGGAAGCAAAACGTGATTGCATACTGGAACTCCAGGTACCTGGAGGATGCCAGCGACTGGAGGTTGCACAGGTCCGTATTCTTACAGTTACAGGACCTCTGGGGGCCGTTGGACATAGATCTTTTCGCCTTCAGGTTGAACGCACAGACTCCCTGGTAGTTCAGCTGGAGGTTGGACCCAGGGGTGCTGGGGGACAGACGCTGTCCTCCACAGTTGGAAGGGAGTGCTGCATTATGCCTTCCCCCCGTTCATCTTGCTAGCAAGGACACTAGCGAAGGTCCACAGGAATCGGGCAGAGTTGGTGATAGTGCTGCTGTGGAAATCGCAAGTATGGTTTCTGATTCTGATGGAACTTTCCTCTGATTTTCCAAGGGTGATTCTGTTGGACGAACCTGTTGGTGTGCAGAATATCTGACTCATGGGCGCCTTCCACCCTTAGTAGCCATGATGTCGCTTGGCCAGGTGGGAAGAGTGGTGCACAAGGCGATGCGCTGATCCCGTTTCGGCACCGGTCCTACTTTTTTTTTTTTTTGGTGCAGAATTGTCCCAGGATGGGCATGCTTTCCGCATCCTTGGGAGTGTACAGGTCCGCTATTTCCAAAGGCCACGAGAAATGTGATGGTCTGCCAATCGAGGAACACCAGACTGTGGTTCTACTCTTGCGAGGGGTGAAATTGCACACGACCCCTTCAGCCAAATATCTATACATAATCTGTCCAGTAAAGTGGCAATGCTGCTGTGCTTAGTTTCATGTAGGAGAGTGTCCGATGTTAAGTTGCTGGATGTGAACAGGAAGGTCTTCTACCCGGAAAGGGTTGGCCTTTCATATTGCTAGGAGAATTAAGAGCGATTCCTCAATCGTTTCTTAGCTGTATTTCCTGGTTGAGCCTAAACTGTGTGTGGCTCGATACATAAAAGACTACGAAGCTACTGAAGAGGTTATACCTTGAGGGGCGCACCAGTTGCTCATTGCACGCAGGAAGCTTTTTCATGCGGTAGCTTCAGCCCCCATAGTCAGGTGGGTTAGAGAAGTCATGAAATTAGCAGGTATAGATTTGGAGATATTTGAGGTCCATTCCATCCGGGGAGTGGTGGTGTCCAAAGACTTTGCAGCAGGAGCATCCCTGCATGATATTTTGAAGTCGGAAGCAACGTTTAAGACCTATTATTTCAAGCCTGTATCATCTGTGGGTGCAGTGGTTTCAGATGGCTTTGACCAAGCGTAATGCTCGCCTTGGGTCTTGAAATGGACTATAGATTACCCAAGCTTATAGCGCTGGGAGGCCTGATTCTATTAAAGTCGCAGAGGCAAGCATTAGCCCACCCTACATACGCAGGGTGCGCAAATTGATTGCATTGCTGTTCATGACCATACTATTGTAATGTGGTTTCTTTGGATTAGCTGTGTATTCCCTCACTAATTATGTCTCTGGTTGCTTCCTAAGCGATGATCTTAAGAGCAACTGATTGGAGGGCTTCTTCAGAGCTTTTGCAAGTTTTGCTTGAGTCATTGTGCAGGGAACAGGAGCGGGTTCCGGCATTGCTACAGAGTTCATGTAGAGGGCTGAAAGAGGAGGAGGCACGGACAGGACATGACCTGAGGAATGTGCTGGATCATGATTGGTTTAGGAAAACGGACACAAAACTACACGACACTGAGGACTTCTGAGGATTTGTAGTCTTGTGTAGGGGGGAAGTTGTTTAGTTGGTGGTTTTAATGTTTTGAAGAAAAAAATGTGTAAAACCAAGAAGATTTTAAAAAGATGCTGTGAAGAGTAGCATAAAGAGTTTAAGCATAATGCTCACCTGTGTGTCTTTACTAGAATCAAGACTCCCGGCGCCATGAGCTTGGGAAATCTTCATTCTTTTTAGGGCTAAGACTTTAAACTTTTTATAGCCCGTATAAAGAATGAACACCAAATCTTTAAGTCTGAGTTCCATCTTTATTTGATTCACTTTGCTTTCCATTTTTATTAATGGTAACTGCGAAATGTACCCGCACTCCGGAGGGGTTCTGTAGATCGACCTGATAATACTCATCAATTGTTGAAAATCAATGACCCCGTAAGTCGCTGTTCCGAGTCGCTAATCGCTTGATGCGCTTTGCACTCTGAAGTGAACTGCACTGAGAAATAGGCGCTTGTAGCTGGCTGACATACTCCGGAGCAGACGTGGAGGAGAGGCGAGGGTTTGCTGCAGCATACTGGGATCTTCTGTGCGCTCTCCCCACCTGTCGCCTCGCCCTGGGGCAGTGTGTTGCGGGGGAAACCGCTCAGACCGTGTCTATTTCTGTTCCTAGTGTCGAATGTTCCTTCTACGGCCACAATGATGTTTTGCTGATTTCAGGCAACTGTCTCATTTGTAAAGGGGCTGAAATCCAAGGAAAGGGAGACATGTCCAAATATCATGTAGCCAATAATGTCCGGAAATTCCTCAGATCACGATGCAAAATGGGGTGCAGAGTAGTGGAACAGTGTTAGAACACCTACTTGTGCGGGGCGACGAGGCTCTAGGGGGCGTGCTGGTTCCTGGCAGTTGTACCCACGTCTCAGGCTGTGGAGACGTCGCACCGCTCTGGGCACATTTCCCCGGCGGAGTTACTCTGTCCTGACCCGTGTAGGGCACGGGTGCCGTTCGCGTAACTGTTCGAGCGAGTTTGCGTTCCAAGACTCGTTCGCGCAGCGGCATCCATTCGCGCATGCGCATTGCAGCGCGGTCCAAGCCTCGGTTTCACACAGGACCGCTACTTAAGCGATCCGATTCAGTTCTTCATCGCGTCAACGCGGTTGGTTTCCTTCCGCTTCGCTTCCTGATTCTGGGGTTCTGGGTCTTGATCCTGGTCCTGGGTTGGGTCCTTTCCTTTTTCTCTTCTGATCAGGCTGCCTTCTTCCCTCCCCATTCCTGTTCTCCTGTGTTCTCTGGTCCCTTCCTCCTGGTTCCCTCCTGCTCCTTCTATTGCCTGAGTTGCCCGCCTGTGCTGGGGTTCCTGTGGTCCTGGCCCGCTTCTCCGGCTTCTTTGGATCCCTGTTCTTCCTCCTACCTTGGTACCTTGGACTTGCTGCTAATCACATTTTGGTACCCTGAACATTCTGCTTACCTCTACTGGCTACCTCGAACCTACACCATCCTGGAAAGCTGTTTGGGATCCTTTGCCAGTATTTGCCAGTAACATCTACGACCTTCCCGATCAGTGCTTGCACTGTTCTGGTGCCACGTTAATATAGGGAAGTGTCATCCGTGGCGTCAGGAGCTGGCCCCAGTTCAATCCTGTATTACAGGACGGGTCCGGGGTCGGTTCTTTGCGTCACTTACTTCATCAGCTACTAGTCTACATCTACCACGACCTGGCTACCTCGGCACGCAAGACTCCTGGAGATACAGGTACGCCTCGTCCTCGGGACACACAACTTAACAAACGGTCTGTAATGTGCACACACACATTTTCATGTGGCCATGTGTGAGAATGCCACCCAGTCCTGTTTTTGCTTGGAAATCTGGGATTTGTAGTTTTCCTAGATTTCAAATGGGAAAGGAAAAACGACATGTCCCAGTGTATAAATGGAGAAAGCCAGGACTGGATGTCCTTCTCGTGCATGGCCGCTGGAAACTTGAGAGCTCTGGATTTGTAGCGTGCCTGCACCCTGCAGGTCTTTGAATAGTCCTCAAATGCTGCTAACTGTGTTCTCCATTCTGTGGAACATTGACGTTTGTCTCCCATTGCTAATGGGTGTTTTTTGTTGGAGAAAACATTTCATATGCATACAGTACTGTGGCATCTCCGTGCAGTGTAATGAATAAGTCGATAACATGTTCATTTTCATAGAACATTGAAATGCATTTTTTTATAATGTATTCTTTGCAATCTGTTAACATGGAAAATAATTCAGATTTCTCTGTGTATTCCCTATAAATCACTAGAGGAAAGAAACATCCGTATTCTACTATTGCACTTTTTTTTCTCCAACTTGGTAAATCGATGCTACTTGGCTTTTAAAATCTTACTATTGGTATAATTGCCAATATGGCTTTTTATACACAAAACACAGAAAAAGATACAATACAAGATTACATTAGTTTCAGGTGTAAAACTAAGAGTTATAATATCCAAGATTTGGTTTTATAATACACCACATTTTACTCGTGTGGTAGATAGATGAGCAACACATCGTTCTCAGCATAGAAACTTTCCAAAAACCATTCTACCATCTACCTTCCATAGGCGCAGCCTTACCAAGAGCTAATGACTCCCTCCTCTGGACCAGGGTTAAGCTTTTGCAATGAATCGTAAGGTGTTTAACAGTTTCCACACAATCTACGTAATTGTGCAATCTCATTCTCTGTCCCATAACCTCAAAGGTGTTGGCTAGGTTAAATTGGAGGCACACATATTCGTAAATAAGTGAGTTGTTTGGCTATTCCAGCTGGTAGTGGGGTTTTTCACCAGTTTCGTGAGTTGGAGATATACTCACTATTAAGCGCTTTGTAGGGCAATTCCATAATGACCTGTTCATAATCTAAAGTACGTAGTTTGCTTTAATCATATTCTTAGAGTTGTAAGGGAATTGGGGCAGTATCTATATCCGCACTGAGACAACATTTGCTGGATTTCAGTACTGTAGTCCTTATACTTGAGCCCCAAATCCACTTGTCATTGTAAGGGGAACCTCAAGAATAAGGGGCAAACGAATGTTACCAGGGCTATTCACCAGTGCTTTTAAATACTAGCACAGCATATACACATTCTAATGATTGTTTTGGACATTAAGTAGTGATTTTAAAGCACAACCTCTTCCATTTGCCTGATGTTAGCGACATGTTTATGACCCCGTACTTCTGCACCATACAAGATTACTGGGTATCTCTGCCTTATATACATTGATAAGGGACTCAATGGAGTAGCACTTTGCCCTTGGGCAAAACACTTAATAGTTCGATTTGCTGATGCACCTTTCCCTAATTGATCTATCTGAAGGCGCAATGTCTATTTGTCATCTATAGTTACTCCCACATAGGAGGGTTTGAAACTGCCAGGAGCTGGGAGCTATTTAGCTCCTGGTTATAGCCACGGGGAGCCTTGTTAGGTTGAAACCAACAACTGCAAGGATGTACTTTTGACTCCTGTGGCAAGTGGTGCCATACAAACTTAGCTATGCAATATTAACTGAGATTGTTTGGGAATGTATATATAAAGGAGAAAAATCAATACACCTAAGGAACATTTGAAGCAAATCAGATAGTATAAAGTGGACAAAATATTAGTTTGCATCTGGCGCAAAAGTTAGATTTGCTGCACACTAGGTACTAGCTCCTGGTTCTCCAGAGTAGCTCCTGCCCAACTGATTATGCCTGCTACCTAGGAGCTGATATTTATTTATTTATTTATTTATTTATTTATTTCTGCCTCTGATTGGCCAATCTCAATTTCGATCCCTGAGATAGTCATATTATGAGAAGACCCAATCTTCCAAGAATAACTCGTTTTTATTGACCCTGCCTTAAAAACCATGATTTTAGATGTATTGTCATTGATAACTAACACATTTTCGTTGGATTAGTGCCTCAGTTTATTTAATTGTTGATGGCCTTTTTCAGTATAGCCCAACAAGACCAAATGATCTGCATAGCCAAGCCACTGTATACGCGTAGTGCCCAATCTACTGGGATATTTGTCATCTGAGGTTGGCTGGAGGTTGGAATAAATCGGCAAGATAAGGAATAAAGATCATGGGAACTAAGATGCAAACGACTTGCTTGTCGCCCACAAAAGTTGACAACGTATTAGATACTTCCCCTGAAGCAGACAATCTGACTGGCATTGCTGTGGTGCGAACATTTTTTAGTAAACCCATGGGAATGCCCCACTTTGCCAACGTCTGCCAATGGACTTTCGCCTTAAGGTGTCAAATGCAAAGCCGAAGTCCACATAGACGACGTAGACAGTTTTTAGCATGTGCCAAGCAAAATTGACCATAGATTTTAAAGTCAGAAAAGTAACATATGTACCCAGACTTTTCCAGAATGCTGTCTAATTAAATAGGGTGATTTTGTTATTTGAAGAGATACAGCTATCTGGCTCCTTCAACAGTTTACATGCAAATATTTTAGAAGGCATGTTCAATATAGCCAAAATCCTGTAGTTTTTTCAAGTTACTACATGGTCCATTTTTATGTATGGGTAGAATAGTACTTTCAAGGTGGGAGGATGCCACACTTGCTTGAATTGATAAAAAGGACATGTAACAGTTGAGCCCACCAGAGTGAGTTTATCTGGATTAAGTCACAGCAAACCCCATCAGGGCCAGATGCCTGAGAGTTTTTTATGGACTTGATGATAGCAACTTGACTGTTATCCACTTCACTGAAATGTCCGGTACCCTAAGTACCATGGAGACTTGGAGGCCAATTGTTTCTCCATTGTGCTTTTCCCAATCTCCTTGAGCACTCCCCCCCCCCCCCCCCCCCCGTGGTGACCAGAGTTGTCTGTAGCTTGAACTAGATTTCAGAAGCCTGTAATATTATTGCTTCTGGACACTATAATCCAGTCCTGCCACTCTTCCAGGATTTTCTTGAGATATTTTCTCAGACATTTATAATAGATGACCTTCTTATTCTTAACTGCCTTGTTAAGTTTATACAAAAAAGGTAGCAGGCGCTCCTCTTTAGAAAGAACATGGCATGATGACCAGTTCTGTGTTTTTTTTTCCCACTTTGAGAGTCCACAGCCATCGCTTTTTGCTCACTGTAATTTTCACAAAGGAGTAATACCCATTTGCATATCAGTCTTTGTCCCGCCCGTGAGGGCAGTCCAGCACCGAAATGCCAGGTAAACCACCTAATTTGAACAAGAGTACCAACAGCAACCCCAGACACGTGTTTCAGCCTTGTTGGGCCTCATCAGTCAGTTGGAGCTGTGCCTCTCTGAACACAGTGAGCAAGTGGTCCACATCTGTGTTCCCCCAGGTAACGTAGGGTGACCAACCCCAAGTTCCTTGCAGAAATACAAATAAAGGTAGCAGGAGCCCCTCTCTAGAAAGAACGTGGCATGACAACCTGTTCTGTGTTTTTTCCCACTTCGAGAGTACAGTGAGCTAAAAGCGATGGCCGTGGTCTCTGAAAGTGGGAAGAAACCAAAGAACAGGTTATCATGCCGTGTTCTTTCTAGAGAAGGGCACCTGCTACCTTTTTGTATCTTGCTAAATTTATATCCACAAGCCAACTTTATGTCCAGATTATGCAGGTCGCTTCTTAGCAATCTCTTTGTGTCTCTTATTTCCTGGTCCTAAGCATGTTTGTAATTACCCCTGTTATGTAAGGCGGCTTTGTGGGATGTCGCTTACTATTGCCAATAAGGTGGGCACTCCAGATTCATTTTTGAATGTTCAAAGTATTTGAAGCCACTGACACAGCAACATCTAAATCACTGATGGTGGAGCATCACTCACCTGTTGATCTGTTACATGCAACATTACAGCAAAGAAAGTTGCCAACAGGGACATTGTAGGAAAAGAGGGGTCATATATAAGGTAACTAAACATTTGCCTTGTTCAAGTTTGTGGTATTTCCTTACTAACCCTATTCTGTCCAGTGTTTAACTTTACTCACCCCACATTGTTATGTAAAGACCCCCGGTTCCAATAAACTCATAGACACGATTATGGTAAACGGATCACTCTCTTCTCTTGGGATTAATTTCCGGTATACAGTTGTTAAATAGTGTATGAGATAAAAAATATAAGTAATGTTTGAAATGTACCCTAGTAAAACTACCAGGGCTATTCTCCCCCGACACCATCCATTTAAGAGCAAACAAGTTTAGGAGTTTTGCCCAGGCGGTCCATTGAGTCATATGCCATTTGCTTAAGAATGAAAGTGCAGATGTCCTTGTAAATCGAGGGATCAGCAGGAATATTGGACTTGAAATTTCCCATAAAGAGTTTATGGCTATGGTGATACTTACCTAATAGATTGTTTTTCTTGTAGAATAGGGGGTAAATTAGGATTATGTCCTGGAAGATCATAGACATTTATGATCAAAACCGAATGGTGCTGGCAAGAATGAAGTCAGACGATCCTCCCAACTTGACAAGGTTAAGGGTGGGATTAGCACTGATGCGAAGACCGTCATCAGTTATCCAAGATTCTTGTAATGCCAAAATGCTGTAATTATTAATAGCTGAAAAAAGTCAGCCTGCTCCAAATAAATGTGAGAAACCACGGGTGTTTAAGAAACAAGGGTAATCTAATGGCTTCTGTCGTATCAACTGATTTGTTGGAAGAAAAGAAGGCAGCCAGCGCCAGCTGCTCTCATCAGCATCACAGCTAGTATCAGTGGGATTGTGGACATGTTCCACTCTAGACCCATGCCTATGGAAGTGATCTTAACATTATTTAAGCATTTCTGGAGATGCCTTCATCCTGGAGCATCTCTCCCTATGTACATGGCAGAATCACTACTAGCAGCAGAGCAGCGTACCATATCACAATTCAAATTGTAGCAATCTTTGATGGCATTAAGGTTCAAAAGTGCAATCATATTCATGCCGCACAAATTCTGCTTTGTGTGAAAGAAATAATTCTAATACGGATTCAGAATAGAAATGAACACGAAAGGTAGCGTGTTCTCCTTTTCCTCCACAAGTTCAAAAATCTCAATGTCGGCTGATGTTTTAGAGTGCAAAGGTCGAATTCTGCAAGATAGAAGTAATAAAGCAGAGCGATTTTGAATACACACGCTGCTGTGACAAAAGAGAATCTGTATTCTAAGTACTCTCTTATTAACCAGATTCTCCAATGTAGTCGTCAAAATCCCTGCTTATAGGTTACCAATACTTTGAGAAAGCTGAAAGTGTCTCCCTAGCTAGTCCATGGGGATCTGTCATCCAGGTGGCCAGGACACGGCGTAGCAGTTCAAATGAAAGACCAAGGTGGCAGGAATCGAGAGAGTGACGAGGAGAGAAGTGATCTTGCCCCTTTCATCCCAAATGGTGGAACCTTTGTCTAAGAGAGCCTAAGACCGCGAACCATGGCAAAAGTGTCTTGTAGCAGATGTCAACACTACACGGGGCAAACCTATGCTGATAAGCAGGAGCGAGGGAAGCTTCCGCGACCGTGTTGCCCACCTTGATTACAATGAAGAAGAAAAGTGAAGTGGTTCATCACAGCAGGGAGTCGAGAGAAGAATCGATAAGAACCGGGCTGTGTTGAATGAGAAACGCAAAGTGGCAAGTTTGAACTAAGTTCAATGAACTGTGTAAATAACTGTAATAAGTGTTAAGGGGAGGACAATTGTAGAGGGAATTTGGCACCACGTGGGTGCTATCTCAAGAGACTGGTCAATCCCCATCTGAATGAAACTACATGTACCAGAAGCTCATAGGAGGGCCAGCAAAATAGGTCAAAGTGGTCCTACAGAGGGTCAAGCAAAATCCCTCAAGCAAAATCGGTACAATAGAAAGACTTTGATCTGCAAACTAAGTGAAAGAAAGGGAAGTGAATCCTGCAGTAAGAAGAAACGAGGAAAGCGAATCCCAAGAGGGGCTAAATCTAAATTCCCAACAAACCGTGTGTTTGGAACAGTTTAAAAAGACATTAAGATTTGTGGAATATGATCTAAGAACGGTTAGTGCCCAGTAGAGGGGGACAGAGGGGTGAATTATTATCACCCTAACAAACTTCATTTGTTAAAGGAACCTTTTGGTTTTGGTATTTGAACACGTCAGGCCCTCAAAGGCAAGAGACTTTCTAGTGAAACGAGATTTGGCCACGACGGTCCTGACCGCTGAGAACTCGAGAGCCGCTAATAGAACTGTTGTCTCATGCTGGAGAAGCTTGAAACAGTTCAGTATTTCCAGCCTGCATACAGCATTCATTGTTCAATAAACACCCTTGAACTGTGATCACGTGGGTCTGTCTTACTTGCTGTCACCATGAGTTCTCACAATACCCAGTGGGAGGTGCTGTCCTCTTTGTCATTCTTAATTCACTCGACATCCCCTCCAAAGGTTGGTATTCCACTTGACGCATGTGAATGTTCTGCAGATAGGTGGCATTTGTCTTGGGGGACGTAACCTTCGAAACGAAGTTCTCATCATTGTAGAATACATTTTCAAGCCCATCCAATGCTAGGGTGTCATTATCAAGGTCCTTTTTGGCTTTCATTATGTCGCTGATTACTTTTTTGAGTCTGCTTATTTACATCCTGGCCGTTAGTGGGGGCATTGAAGGCAGGTATAAACCAATATCATTAAAGGTAGATCTAGAATCTGATGCCGAGGGTCTAACAATTATTAGTTTATTATTGTTGGACCATTTGCCTGTGTGGGGGTGGGCCCCTTAATCAGCTCAACCAAAGCGAGCCACCATCTGAGGTATTGTACAATTGTTTGGAAAGGAGCTAGATGACGCTGTGGAGTCAAACTAACCCAAATCTTACTGCACCACATAAGTTGACACATTATATACAGTTTTGCAACAGTTAAATGCTCCCATATATTTTATTACAATCCACTCCCCCCCCCCCCCCCCCCACATTGGACAAAACCTCTTCAAAGAAATCCCATCTTTCTCCAATTCCTAAATTCTCATTGGTAGCTGTTATCTTAACTATAATCTTTCAGATTGTATTCATAGCACACCTCTTCTTGGGATTCGTCTGTGGTAAGTCATGACATCATCAAACAGTTAAACATTTGTGTGAAAACATAATTCATTACTAGTAACCACTGGCCTGAGCCCTTTAACCTTATTGTGATTGCACATGGTTCGCAAAGATACTTTAGGAAAAATGAGGAAGCTGAATAAACAGGTTCTCTTTGAACGTATGATAGCTACCTCATTTGCCCCACATCACTGACTCCATTGGATCATTCTAATCTAAATCACGGCTTTTTTATCACACACGACACATCTTGAGAATACAATTGAAACTTCTGGGTTTCGATTACTTTAGCCTCGAGCATTGCTTCACCCCACATTTATTGCTGGTCAAAAACAAATAGCTGAAACCCTCTGTAAAGCCCCCATCCATTTAAGAGATTACATCTGCTTTCTGTGATACTATCAAAACCATGGCCGGCTCCTTTAGCTGAGCTGATCATCGCTAAGTTTGTAGTTACTTATTTACCCATCCTCTGGCCTCTGAAGCTCTGCAGAACCAGTTTCTCAAAGTGAAACCCTGACTGCCGTGTTTTAATCTGTTTATATAAAAAAAAAAGCCCACTACATGTAGGTTCATAAATCCCCTTTTGTTTTTCAGTGTTCCTGCATGTTTAATAAATACTATCTGTCCTTTACAGTGGAAACTCCTCGTTGCCTGCTTCTGTAGCACACTGTCTGAATTGTGTTTATAGTTGATTTTGGTTTCAGCGTTTTCTTTCTATGCGCTTGCAATCTAATATGTATCAACTTGAATCAAAATATAACCCTGATGTATCATATCAGTCACAATTAACTACACTGGATACATATGAAATTGAAACATGGCACCCTGTTCGCCGCACCACCAGTCACAAATATGGTGCGCGCAACATAAACCCCTCTGGATTGTGGGGACCTTTCCTGACCATCCAACACCTGCCCCCTTATGGCGTTTGACATTTTTTACTGGGTTCCCCAAGGTGAACAATGTCAAACATACCTTTATTGCTGATGATTAGATTTGTGTAGCCGAGGACCTCAAGTCATGGTCAGTTGCAGCATTGCTATTAACCTTATCTGATCCAAGGAACTTGTTCTTATTTTTCTTTCCTAATGGCTTGCATGAACTGATATTGTTGCCACTCTATTTGCATTTGAGGGTAGCATCCTTAGGCCCAGCAACAGACCTGAGTTTTCAAGTGTTATATTCAAGCTGTTAAATCAAAGTTTCACATGCATCAGAAGTGATGATAATATCATCACATGTATCAGAATTAATCATTGCAGTGCAGTCAGTGGTTGATTTCGACTGATACTCCAGTGATTCTGCTCAAGGAAAATGAGGAATATGTTATTTTCGTAGAAACAAATAACTTTTTTTCTTCAGCCCCTCTAATGGAATTTGACAACACACAAGCCAGGTTTTTCAAGGGTGTGCATGTGCTCAATTGCTTTATAATGTAGTTTAACAGAATGGTGCGATGTTGAGGTTCCATACAATTCTTCACAAAGTATGCCAACCCAGTATGTAATCAAGGGCCTTCAGTTGAGGCTGGGTGATGCTAATATTTCCAATTGACTCCAAATAATTCTCTCTAGTAACTGCCATCTAGATACTCGTCGGAAGATTGGTGGAGTTTAATATCAGCAGTTGGGGAGAACAAAGCAAGGAGACATTTGTTAATGAGTTCAAAGTTGGTCAAGTGCACAGTTATGTCATTAACACAAAGTGTTCTACATTTTTGAAACGTGTTAATGTTAGAGTTGCTACCAATGCTAGGAGGCGTTTCAAGATAGCCAATGTATAGTGAGGCGCATAGTAATTAAACAGACTAAGCTCAATCATGGTAATGGTGTCAGTGCTACCGATGAATGCTTTCAACAGTTCAGAGAATGCCAGGCTTGGCAATAGTTAACAGTGCATTAATTTGTTCACCAAGTGAAAGAACAAGGCAGTTGGTATTAACATTGGCTGACGTAGCTTCTCTTTCATTAGTAGGGGAGGCATGAGGAATAACGGCAGAATCATCTGTTATGATGGACACTAATGATTCTGTCATTTTACTTCCCAGACACGAAAGTGAGGTTGTGAATCACTTCTTTAAGTCTGCACTATGTGGAGCTTGGTTTGTTTAGTAGAATCTGGTGGGTGAAATAGTTGGTGATTTTAGGCTCAGTTGTTAAATTGTTTCAAGTAATATAAGTGGATTTGGTTGATCCAAGTGTCCTGGTGGGTAGTGTGTGGGTGCACTTACCGTAATCACATTGTCCGTGATCGAGGACAGACATTTACCAGCAGCACGGATATCAGTGTCCTTACCAACACGAAAGTCCAAGTCTTCAGATGCTATTTTGCCCTTTGGTCTTATGGTGACGCACTTGGAGCGTGTCACGGCAGTGCCGTTTCAGCGGAGTGGATGCTTTTTTAACCAAGGGGTCTTTTGGGGGTCGGGGGTGAGATGGGTGAAGCAGTAAGGCTCAATGGGCTATCCCAGCCAGATTGGTCATGGCAATGCAGCTTTCTCCAACAGGTGAGGAAGCCTAAAATCAAAGCCCTGCTTCAGCTTCGTGTTTTGAGGAAGCCTGGATTGTCCGCCTATGACACTTCTGTACATTACTGTCACTGGGGCCCTTGGATGTCTGAGCATCACCAGTAGCACTGGAGGCAGGCTCTCACTGGAGGCAGCAGAATCTGCAAGGCACAGCCTGAGCCTCTGTTGGGTGTGGAGAAGAGGCAGGGCTTTTTGATAGGAGCCCATGATCAAGCTGCACCTGGAAGCCGGAGATGAAGAGCACACCCACACTGAATTCTTAATCCATACGGGCTGGCGCTATTTTGCTTTTGAAAAGCAATATTTATTTTTGGTGTGCCACATTTTGTTACACTATTTAACATGATAGTCCGTACATGTGAAAAGACTGACAAGCACATAGCAATAAGCGTCCTTCCCTTGGAATCGAAGATTAGCAACGTGCCGATTTCCACTGTGCAGCTGTAGGGGCCAACAGTATGATCTCCGAAATAAGATAACAAAAAATAGTTTTTACATTGCAATACACTAATTTGTGCAAACATGGTATTTGTGTAACTGGATATGTCTTGGCAACACCTGGCTCATCATTTCTCCTGGGGATATGATGAAAGTAGTTAGCACTTACTGTTTTTGATGCAGATACCTGGCAAATTCAGCAAATTCCTGGGCATCTGACACCATTAGCTGTGAACACTGAACATCTCTTCGGTATGCATAAGCTAAAACGATTCCCTTTGCCAATGTTTGTTTCGATCTATAGTTGAAATGAACAGCCATGTCAATGCCAAACCAGAAGTAAAGTGTTTTGTTTAACTCCAGAGGGGAACAAGCTTACAAATGGAGCCTAGTTTGTAATCTGCTGAATAGTAAAAAGCCATGTTTGCCTGTCCCAGCTTCTTCCATCACTATACAGTTATTTCTACCCCGCACACAATTTCTAAGCGTGTCGCTGGTCTTGTTTAATACCTATAGTGGTGGATCAGTCATACAATTCCTTTTACCACCTTCATCAAATGCTGCTTCCTCTTGTTAGAGCTAGCAAAAAAGGTAGCCTTGACAAGTATTTTTTTGTCTTAATAACTTTGCTTGTTATATGCTAGGCTTTAGGGGATACATAGTTTGATTAATATGTATTCTTGTTTTACTTTAATGCTTAATGATGTTGGGGTTATTAATAAGTTTAAGTGGACCCTTTTCCGATGGCAAATGTTTTGCCATCGTCTACATGATTTGCCGGTTTTAAAGCCAAGCAATGTATATAATGCTAGGTAAGAAGCAGTATGACATGGTACACACTTTTAGTTTTCCAACAATGATTTATTCAATAGATTTGCCATTAGTGCATGCAATACATTTCATAATTCACAGTGATGGAGGAAAAAAACAGCCTCACAATCATCACAAAGATACCATACTATACAATTAAAAACTATGTTATAGGAGTACAATCAAGGTTAGATACAATCTATCTGCGCAACAAGGCACGATTAATGAATTTGGCAACAAAATAAATATCATTGATGCATACAGTGGAACCAAATACGTTTTCTGTAAGTCATGGTAACATTTGCAAAATCGCAAGAAGTGTGTCATTGATTCAGGGGCAGTGTCGCAAGCTGGACAGGTTGGTGATGAGCCTCCCGTCCAACCCAGGTAAGCGCTGCGACATGTAAGTTACCCACTCTGAATTTGACATACAAGGCGCGAGCATAGACGAGAGTAATGTAGTCCAGGTATGTAGCTCCCTCCAGAGTAGGTTTCAAGGCAAGATAAACCTGACCAAACTTCAGTTTTAAGCACAGGCAAACAAGATGTTCCTAGGTATTCTGCCTGGCAGACCAATTCACATATCTTTGCGCTAATAGGCATGGAAGAAGGGTTGGTCCAAAAGATTTCCAGGCCAGCAGCTACAAGCTGTCTCTTTACATGACATAGCCAAGGGAGAGAACAGCTGCCCGGTTGGTTCAACAGATCAGTGAGAGCTTCTTGATGCCTACCAAGATCTGGGAAGCTCCACAACCTGACCCAGTAGAAGACAGGTTTCCACATTGACAGATTTCCGGTATCTAGCTACATTCCATTATTAGTGGGGCACTCTGGGTACTGTATGGTAGTCTGAGGAGCTTCTTTAGAAATGTTTGCTCAGCCACCCCCACGCTGCAGCAGTTTGAGCAGCCCCGTATCTTGGCTCCGTATAACACAGCCAAAGTGATCTGGATGGAGTAAAAATCAAGGGCAGTTAAGACCGCCTTCTCTCCATGCAAGACTAATAATTTCCTCCGACCACCACTTTTCCTTTCCAGATTAATCTGGGATTTATTTATTTGGTTTGCCCAAGTTCCATTGTCGGCAAATCTTACCCCAAGGTAGTCATAATTGGTGTGCAGTCTACAAACTCCACTCTAAGTTTACTGATTTATGTGGTTGAGTAACTTTAAATGTAGCTTGTTTAACGTTTATTGCGTATCCCCATCAAAGATGGAGGCATTCCTATTCAAGCTATTCTCTGATTTTGTTTTTGAATATGTTAAAACATTGCAGGCTGTAATCTTTATCAACCTTAACGCCTCAGTAGGGTCTTGCGACGGCAACATTCTCCCAAATCCAGGACTGGGTGGACATGAGAACTCGTCTAGGTTTCTAGTCCTTCCTTTCAAATGGATCACATGACGTACACATGGTGAAACACAAAGTTAAGCCTTCCAGCCTAACCTGTGGTGTACCAAGGAGAGCAGCACTATTGCCCACACTACTTACTTTTACCCCAAAACTCTACCTCATTCATTAATGACGTTCAATAACACGTGCTGATAATTCAGATCTGTTTCAGGATTCTTCTTTGAGAATTGTTTGATTTCAGAATGGCTGGTACATTTTGTTTACTATTATAGTTGATCATCACCAGTTGGTAAAGACAAGAACATGGCTGTAGGTTGGCAATCCCATAAGTGATTACCTTTCTTAAAAGTTGTCATCTTGGACAGACTTGTTCACCACCTGGAGCAGAAAGTGCATAATTGTGATCACCTTTTCTCCTTTGAAACCCTAATTAACCAGGTGTAACAGTTTGTACTCCCATGCCCACAGGTAGCCGTCAGAACTACGTGTATAGGACGTTTTCTCCTCCACACAAATGGACATCAAGGACGCCGGCACATGTAAAGTGTAAACAGGAGAGGGTACGTAGAAATGTGACCTACCAGATCCCATGTTATAGAAGTGGGAATGCTGTTTGAGGTGCTTGGTAAATTATTTGCATTTCCCCATTTCTAACCAACATTCTGTCCTAGATGGTCTTTTGCTTTACTCTTTGATAGAACCTTTTAGAACGTTTGCCTAGTAATATTCTGTAATGTTAAGTACCTGAGACTTTATTACTAATCAATACAGGGTTCCTTTTCCACTTTACAAGTGGAAACCATTTCTGATGGCTCACATCCTGTCATGCCTTGCTGCTCTAGACCAATGGCAAACCCAGGAGAATCCTTCTCTCGCAGCCACTCGTTATTGTGCACTGTCCCCATGTCCAGGATTTTCTACTCTATTAGGCATTCTTATGAGCTCAGTGGATGAAATCGAACTCCCATGCTGTTCGGATTGGCTGCCTTGTATAATGTACATACAGGCCTCCAGTAAAAACTGCAGTGCGAATGGCCACAGCTGTACCACATTCCCTATATTTTCTGTGAGGACTTAAAAAAATGTCTAGGGAAGAAACTACCTTACTACCCCAACACCTTTCCATATAGTATGGGTAAGTTAACAAAGCAATTTGTTGTTTGCTGAGTGGGAGCTGATTGCACATTTAGAAGTCTCCAAAAAGTCACTGTGGAAATGCTCTGATCTGTGGGGGAGGCAAGGGGGCTGAGGTAAGCTTCGTGCAACACTCTCAGAGGAAACTGCCAGCTGCACATGAATCCCTAAAATGACAACCTCTGCCTAAATGCCTTTGTTGTCCAAGGTGGTTGCTACTCCTCTGATAGTCCTTGACGCTTGTCCACTTACAGGGTATCCTCTGCTCTGTGCCTTCATGCCGGCAGCAGTATGGACAGTGTCATTTCTTATGATGGATAGCGTCAAGCTACAGATCAGTGGTTAACTGCCAAGGTTTGTCCAAATACCACCTACAAAGCACCATGTTTTGCACATAGGACACAGACCAACCATGACCCTAAGCCTAGGGAAAGGCATGGACAGACTGGAGCCCCCAGCAACAATAAAATGTGTTCCTCTCTGATGGGATTAATGTTTAGAGTATAGAATTCCTTTGTGGTTTGTATACTCCCTTCAGCTTCTCCTGTCTGACACTCGTGGCACTGCGTGCATGCTATTGGGATATTATATTCTGAGCAAATCTGGACTCTGCACATCTGTTTACTGCCAATCAAACTGCACACCAAATGCCTCTTCCTAATGGACCTACCCCCTATAGTTTGGGAGTTTGCTTCTCTCCCAGATGAATTAAAACATTAGTCGCATTGTTCATTTTTCATATGATTATTGAAACGCCCACAGAGCTTTCCATCCGAACAGTACAACATGGCCGCAGTTCTCGCAATCCTAGTCAAAAATACATGTGCTTTCACCATGCTTTTCTTAATGTTAAAAGTGCTTTATACAGGCCACAAAACATTTCTTTATGCTTAACGTCCATTGCAAATACATGTTTTTTTAAAATTTTAAGTGTCAAAATTGGAATTCTGTGAACAAGCGTACATCTCAATGGTTGGGAATCACCAAATGCCTCGTACTTCCTTGAGCCCAACAGTGGGTCTCTAGGCCTAACAGGCACAGGGTCAACGTCTGGGCATACCCGTCCCACTCGTGACTACAGCAAAACAAGGTCATGGCTTGAAGGTTTAGAATTCATCTTCCCCTATGTCATCACTTTGGGCAACCCTCCAGACATGGTTCTTCAACTGCCAGGCCATTAAAGAAGGGAGAAAGACCAGAGCTACACCTCTCTGATGCCTAATGAGACTGAAACATGTCGGAAGTTGCTTGTGGTCTAGTGCGAAAGGAAATGACCAAGCAGTTCACGTTGCAATGCCTTTTTTGGTGTGGCACCAATATTGCAAATGGTCATTCACATATCTGTAATGGATTGGGAGACTGAAGAACGATGGTCTGTGGTAGAACATGATCAACAAAACCTGGTGAGAGCTTGAAGTCAAACTCATTAATGAAAATCCCAATGTCATTACAGTAAATTGAAAGGATTCGCAGTACAGTGGTAAGGTTATGCAAATTCTTCCAGATCACTTCTTTGAGTCTGTACATGTAATTGTTAAATGGGACACCTTCAATGGATTCTGAAATCCCTTTTAGATTTGTATTTTTCTACAAGTATTTTAGCGCATTATGGATTTCCACAGTTCAGCTAGAAGATGAATGCTGAAATGGCCGATGCCATATGGACAGTTCTTTTTACTAGACCGTCGCTAGAAAATGTGTAGAAAGCCAATGTGATCAAACAGGCTAATTTGAGGATTTCTATTTCCCATATTTGCCCATGAAATGTTAAACCAACTTTGGTTGTCCTTCCTCCAGGAGGAGCGTAATCATGCATGTAATTGGTTCATATTTCCTCTTATGGAAAACACTGCACAACTGTCCAGTCTCTGACCTCCCCTTAACTATACGCTTATTGTTGACTACACCCATCCTTTTTATCTGCCCATTTATTTATAATTCTATTTTTTCTAGTTGTGTTTAATATTTTTCCCTCTACCAGACTTCAGGTCCTTTCCTTTTCTAACTCTGTACATGCTATTGTTAAGTGGGAGATTTCCATTAGATTCTGAAATCCTTTTCATAAAAAAGTGTTTTGTCACAAGGTGAATTGTTTGACAGTTTGTTTTGTTATTGTTTTATTATACCCCCTTCTATTTTTATTTTGTATTTCATGTTATGCTAATCATTTCTACAAATGTTGCATAAATGCGACATCGAAAGGTAATTGGCCGAAGGGAGTTCTGATAAAAACTCAAAACTCCAGATTACAGAATATGTAGTACACTGTACCTTTTGGTCTCTGCCGACCAAACTTTACCAGTCAGTCGATGTGGTCCTACTCTGACTGCTACTGGAATAGTTTCCGTTTAAAGGGACTGTATTACATTTATGGATCAAATGCAGGCCTCCATAGGAATTCTCAAGTACTACCAAAGATGAGGGATCGCGCCTCTCATCCTTCGGAAAGTGGATAGTTGAGGCTACACCAGAATTGTGGGAAAATGCTACCATAGTCCCTCCAATCTGCCCATGCCCTTGTTTCTTCTCCGGCAGTTACTGAATACATATCTGTCCAGACAAGATTTCTTTTGGTAGTCCTCTTCGACTCCACCCTCTACTTCTCTCCTCACATCTCTGATGTCTCTAAGAAGTCAAACTATCAGCTGCACCGCCTCCATAGGTATTTTTCCTGTCTCCAGAGCTCTTGTTCTCTCTAAGCTGGACTACTACAACAGCCTCTTTCTAAATGTTCTTGCCTCTACTCTTCGACCTTTACAACGTATCCAGAACAGGTAAGAGACTTGTCCTTGGCCTCAAGCCCAGGGATCGTTTCTCTTCAGCTCTGAACTCTCTACACTGGCTCCCTGTGGCTGCAAGGATCAACTTCAAGACCCTCTGCATTGTCCACAAGGTTTTCTGAGGCCTGGGACTGCTCTACCTCCCAACTTTCTTTTCCAAAACATCTTCCTTCTCAAGCTCTCCGATTATCCACCTCTAACACTGAGGGTCAGACGCATTTCCAAGCAGAGTTGGTGGCAGATTTATCTCCTTGACTGGGGCCTCCCTCTGGAACATCCCCCTGCCTCTCTCAAACTTGAGCAGAACCACCTCCGGTTCCGAAAGCAACTAAAGACCTTCCCTTCCGCTTACGCTTTCTCTCCATCTCCCCTGCTGATGCACGTGACTGCTCCGCACACTGGTCACCCTCTGAATTCCGGGCCCAGGTTCCTGCATGTCCAGTTGACCTTGCACTGCCTCCGGGCTCCCCACACTTAAAGGTCTGTATCTGAAACCCTACAGTCCCTTCTCTCTGCACTTATGAGCCACCCGCTGGCTGCACTTGTGAGTTAACTGCACTTTTCCCCTTCCCCTCCCCCTGGCAATTCTCCCCTTTCCTCTTCCCCGCACTTGCACAATCTGAATGACTCAAGGCCTAGTAAGATCGTTATTTTGTCCTCCCTGGTTTCCTCCTCCTTGTCTTGTCGCACCTAGAAACACTTGTGTACAGGTGCGTTATAAATGCTTTCATATATCATATCATCCTGTCATCAGCCCACTCCTATTTCTGTGTTTTTTATTTCGATTTTAGGAGTAGTATCATGGATCATATTTTCAAGTAATCAGTAGCATATCTGGGAATAGCAAATATCTAAATTATCCCCCTAATCAAACCCTCTTTTTCACTTGTGTGTTGACCTTAGTTTTTTAGAATTATCTTTGCCATGGTGTACCAACTGTTAAAAAGTAACAAGGCTAGTATGATGATGAGGTTTGACATTTATTTCAGCCAAGGCTACACTGTGTCTCGAAGGAAATGCAAGGATTCATTGTATCACTATGCTATGTAGTAGGCTATATTACTGAAAATGACATTTCAAACGGTCCATCTCTCGCTCTTCTATCGTGTATGTTTGTGTCATTTTCACATATGTCTTTATTGTATTATTCAGTGATGCAATGTGGCCCGTTTTCCTTTTAGACAGGGTGTGACATGAACTGAACAATGTCAGTCTTCTAGTCATCAGTCTACACTGTTGACTTGGCAGTAGGGCCTACAGAGTGCCAAACATTAATTCTAAAATGTCTCCCGCAGGTCAACACAGACATTGAGGGCCTTTTTTTTATTATTCTAAATTACATATTTGCATAGTCTATTGCTATTCCACAAGGTGTCACTGATGTTTAATGCACTAGTTTTTAATGATGCTTAATATAAATTCTTTAAGAGCGTATGTTGTCCTAGTCACCGCAAGGGTTAGCTTGGCAACATATTAATCATCAGTAATCTCAATTGGCACTAAAGAAGCAGTTTATTTTTAAGTCTCCTGTAGTGGACCTAGAGTAGTGTTGTATAATGTAAGGGAGGCATGGTATCACAAGTAAAGACAGACCTAAGAGATATAATGATCAAGGGTGTTGGTTGAACAACAATGGTTGGAAACTGTCTAGCCCTATGGCTAAAGATGGGAGCACGCTCTACCATCAAATGATAAAATAAAACCGTCCTAGTTGTGTCAGTCAAATCAAAATGGCCTATTCTAAATAAACCTATCGCCTGCCATCCGTGCTCCAGATAAGATTTTGAAGTGGGAGTATTTTACTCCCCAAGTTGGGAGCAAAATGATTTTCTTGGGAGTAAAAATCTAAGTCCATTTCCCAATGGGAGTACTTTTTAAAAGCGAGTAAAAATATGTTCTAAAAGGAAAACGGAAATGTTTTTTTTTTTTTTTTTAATAATTCCTTGAACCTAGTTATCCATGTTCATTAAAAGAAACATGTTTACTTCTTCCAATCGGGCAATAATAATAGTAATTGTTTCCTCTTGTACTACATGCACTGCTAGTCCATGGATCCGTTTGGGTGAAACCAGGTGCACATGGTGCGACGTGTCAGTTTCCTATTGTTGGCAGTATTTTAACTCTTTATATTTTTGTGGAGTATTTGCCTTTTTTAGGGAGTAAAAGTGACTGATCCACACCTTATCTCTAGGGCTGCCTGCCCTTATACTATTACAATAAATGGATGTATGAGAAAAGGTGTATGTAAAGGAAAAATATTGTTCTAACATAAAGGATCAAGATGGCTGAGTCCGCGCTCCTCCCCCACGATGGACAGCATGGAGTAAGGTGGTCCCTGTGGACAGGATGAGTTTGGCTCAGGTTCTCAAAACAAAGGCAGTTCAAAACGTGGACCGAGGCACGCCTGGCCTTCCACGTTAAAGTCTCTCGTTCCAGCTTTCAAAACACAGTTCAACAAAAAGTTGCCCCAGGTTTCCTTCAATCGGAATTGGACCTCTCAAAGCAACACAATAAAAAGTTAATTTAGGTCTCCTTGAGTCGGGCTCGGACCTTTCAACCACAGCACTTGCAGGGGTTCCCTTCCCCAAGCTTAGTTCACATCTCTCTAGGGGTTCCATTCCCCTAACTTATCACTGTTCTCGTCGGGCTCTGACCTTTTCCTGATGTCTAAGACTTTGGAATGTGCATGACTTTTGCTATAGACCTCCGCAGGACATCTTCGACTTTTCCTTCAACTCGCACGCTCTTGTTATTTGCCCCAGTGTCTCTTGGTCTAGGTGGTTCGATGTCATAAACACAAGTTAAACATTCACCTTTTCCTTCCCTCCCCATTTCCTTGGGGTTAATTTTGATCACTCTGCTTCTTATAGTTCATTCACTTTATTGCTAAATTCAAATATTTCACCTTTCATGTAGACTTTCGAATGGGCTACTTCCTTTCGGCTGACCAATCCGCTACGCCATATCGCTGGTTTCACATCTATCGATAATTCATAGTTCACCACGAGTCTGCCTTCCTTTGCGTCTCAACCACACGCGTGCAGCCTTCAGTTGTGCGATATTTGCAACTTCAGTCTTGGCTTAACACACACCTATCTTTCATGTCGCTCGGCAACTCACCGGCTTTCTGCATTAATTAATTTCTTGTCCTCTACAGGGTCTCCCTCCTTCGGGCTCGGACCTCTTAATTTCCAAGATTAAATGTCTTTGGACTTCAAGTCCAAGGATGCACTTTTCCTTTTTAAGCTCCCACTTCACTAGCTCCCCAAAAATGGCATTCTGGTGTTTTGGGAGCTGCAGGAGTTCAGGGGATATTTGTTGAGGTCCGGGTCCTACCACCTGCCCCTCAAAAGGCCTGTGCCCAAGGGAGGAGCTCTGGTATGGGCACTGCCAGCTGCCCCTGGTTCCCCTGTACTCGCAGTCCCAGCAATTACGCAGGCTTCAGTCCTCCAGGCCTTCCAGGGTCTCTCCAGCTCGAATTTTCCTCCGAGCCTCTGTGCTCCTTCCAGAATCCCCAGCTCTCTGTGTGCCTGTGTGCTCTGCCTTTTATAGTGAGGGGGAGGCTTAATAGGTGAGACTGATTGTCAAGGGAGGCCTGACCTTGCCTCTCTCTATTAGTGGGACTGTCCAGTCTTCTCGTGGGGCAGTCTGTCTTCTGCCTCTCAGTGTGGTATTGAGCCATCTTCATCCTCTCAGTCCCTCTCTTCTACGGCTCACTGTTTTTGGAAAAGAGAAATGATGGGGGATTATAGGAGTTGTCGTTTTTTCTAGGGATGGTGGAAAAAATGGGTACATTGCTGTCAGAAAATGGCGGACAATCACCTTGTTGTAAATGACTGACTGGGTAATATGTGTAATTCCCCTTTCCTTGTTCTTGTATACCTCCCTCTTGTCTTGGTACAGGTTGGAATTGGGAAGGGGGGGCAGGGGGGAGAAACGGGACAGGACTTTAAACAACCCATCAAGGTGGAGGAAGTGTCGGGTAGTGGTGTCATAAAGTGGAGGGGGTACCGCGTCTCCCGAGGGCACCTTCACCAGTCCCAAGGGCCTCCTGGCCAGGTGATCCTCCCCCACTGGTCCACCCCCAGGATCTGGTTCCAAAGGCGATGGCCGTGCCCTGGCAACCTGAACAAAGAATCCCTGGGGTCTATATGTAAGAACACACTTGGGGTTTCTCACAATAAGGAGCAATGAAGTCCCTTTTTTTTCTTTGTTTTTCTCTGGGTCATTATGGAGTGTGTGCAGTGATCCTTTGAGTAATGTTTAATTTCCCTGATCATTTTAGTGCATATAGTTCCATGTAGATCCATCTGCCCCTCTTTGGCTGAGGCTATGTGCTGGCAAGGGGATTTTCTTTTTTTCCTGTTTCAATAATGGTAGATTACTTGTTAGTCACAAGACTACAGATAGCCCTGCGTGTGCAGTTTATACTCTGCCTAGTAAAAAAGCAATACTTTTTAGGCACTTTGGTGACTTTGAGTCCAGGGCTGTGGGTTAACTGGCATTTGCCACAATCACTGTAGGAGAGGGTAAAGTATATTTCTTCCCTGCACTGACTACATTCTAGAGGTGCAGATAACCTAAACTGGGCCATGCAGCTGAGATGATTCAGCACTGTGATAAATATTGGAGGGGACATTTTGCATAGGAATCTGTCTTGCAGTACCTGGCTTGCTGAAAGGGTCCAGGAACCAGTGGAAGGTGAGTGGTGAGGGATTCTATATAAAATATATTTGAAAAGACTGATTAATTTTCTGTGTCACTTTAAAATGTCAACTTTCTTCAGATTTCTGTTTACAATTCATCTAGTCTCTTCAAAGACATAAATGATGGACACCACATTCTTGGCGACGTCCACAATTTGCTCCCTTGACCAGACTGATAATTAAGCAATATGCCCCGAGCCACTGGGGCATTACCGAGTCAGGTAATGCCCTGGGGCCCATAGCTATAGGCTTGAGCAAAGCAAGGGCCTTAAGGTAGGCCCCGGGGCATTACCAGACTCGGTAATCCTGCACCGGCGAGGGGCATATTGCTTTTAATAACATTATTTTCTGCAGCGTTTCGGAATGGAAAAGAAAAAAATGAAAATGTCCAGGGAAATGGCCGCCGGGAAAGGGGAAAACAGTCCCTTTTCCCTTTCCATGGCGACCATCGGGAGCGTGCGCGCTGGGAATAGAAGTGTTCCCAGCGTGTTCGCTCCCGAAAAAGTAGAAATCGCAAGGTAAGTGGGGTTGGGAGGGCAGGAAAAAAAACTCATACCTGAATCCCCGGCGGGGGACGATGGCAACCGCTCAGCCGTGTGGAGGCTCGGAGCCGGGATAGCCCCGCTTCGAGCCTCCTCATTGGCTCAGGGGCTGCCACACCCTGCCGGGAACAGTGGTGTGCAATCCCGGCCGGGTAACGACCCAGCGGGAGCCAATCGGAATGTTTCTTACATTCTGGTTGACTCTCGCCGGGTACTAATGAGTAGTAATCGGTGATCCACAATGGAATATATTGGTTTAGGCATGTCCCTCCCAAAACTTGCAGATTTCCTTTATTTGAGCCTGATGCCACATGCCACCTTTTACACAGCTCACTGTTTGTTACTAGCCAGGAGTCTAATATCACTGGCTAGTGGCGAGTGCAGTTTGCACCCTGAGACCAGCAAGGAACCAAATATACTAAACCCTTTGTAGAAGAATATGGCAAAAACCGCATAACATCTGCTATATGAAGCTAAAATGTATGAACCCCTGAATCCTCTGCATTCTTTAATTCTTTTTTGGGCAAATTACCATTCAGTTTAGTGTAAAATTGGGAGTGTGGTTTTTCATTCGTATGGTGCCACGTTATATGCAATCTTTGAATTAATGCAATATAATGGTTGTGATTGGCAGGGATAAATGTTACAGGTAAATGACCATGTACTCGAATGAAACAATTGCAAAAATTCCTCTCGTCTCTCTTAAAAGTTTTCACTGTCTGAATCCAAATATGTTCTAAACTGTGGTGCTACTGCCTACTCTGTTTATTTTAGAGCAGTAAAAACAGCAGGAATTATTTAATCTTCAAGAAGATTATGCCTGGTGCCAATATATACAAATGGGGTCTGGAGTTAGACTGGCGACTATAGGCTCTTAGCCCTTTTAGCTACTCTTTCAGATATTTTCCAATCCTCTGGCAAAGCTTTACCGGTGCATACAAGAAAAGCACATTCTTTCCATCGTTCATACTGCAAGATAATACCTTTTCTTCATTGGATTTGTCCTTTCCGCACATCTTTTAAAGCATAATGGTCCCATATAACAAATCTTGACCTCCCTAGCTACAGTGAACAAACTGCAGTGTGAGCTTTTCTCCTTCTCGGAACCTCAAACGGTACAAAACCAGTAGTTGATGAGGATCTAACCTGTAAGTATACACCCTTTTTTTAACTTAATCTTCACAATTTGTCCCTCCATTCACAGTCATTGTGGATCCCCTGCATTATGGTACTGTTGAACCTCTCAACCATCCCATTGGTTTCGGGATGGAAGAGAGGTGGGCTACACCAATGCTTGTCTGGAATTGTTTCATGTGCGACATGAATTGGACATGGTTATCCCTCTTGGGGAAGCCCTTTCTCTGTAAAATACTGTCTAGAAAACACCACAGCATAGGCATCCGCTTCTTGTACAAAGCATGTTTACACCCATTTAGAGAACATGTCCATTACAAACTGATATACTTCCTCACCCCCTCAGATCCAATTATGGGTCCTAGTATGTCATTGGCCACAACTTTGCAAGGCTTCTCAGGAAATTCAAAAGATCTGAAAGGTTGGGTGCTACATCTTAGGTTTTTGTCGTACTCTCTACACACATCACAATTTTTATTACATTCTCTACCCAACTATCTAATTCAGGCCACCAGTAGTCTGCCCTCAATCACCCCTTAGGAATAGTTTACTTCTGACCCCTTGACGGGGTACTATGCTACCTCATGGGCATAGAAATTATTCTTCAACGCTGAGTCAATCTCTGACTTTATGGAAGGCAACTAAGCCATCCTCAAATGTCCAATTGTTCCAATTACTCAGTACCAATTCCTTCACTTTGACCAACTGAGAATCTTTAACTTCCTCCTTTTTCCATTCAGTTTCTTAAATGGAGGGGCCACACATCCAAAAAACCTCTACCTCCAAATCCTCTTCAAAGGCAATCTTCTACCTGACCATCCTCGTACCTAGGCAAAAAGTTGGCTGTGACATTGTCCTTACCTGAAATGTGCTGTTCTGCAAATTGGTGCCTTTGCATGGCAGTGATCCATTTGAGAATTCTTCTAGACGCACCATCTAAACCTGTGGTTGACCATCTAATAAGTGGCTTGTGGTCAGTATATACTGTGAAGTCCATGCCCCACAAGAACGCTTTAAATTTTTTAATGGCTCATAACACACATAGAGCCTCTTTTACTATGACAGAATATTTGTTTTCTGCACCTTTTGAACATCTAGATGCGAACGCTATAACTTTTTCCTTGCCCTCCTGTATTTGCAGTAAAACTGCTCCCAAACCAGTGTTGCTGGCATCAGTAGGCCCTAAGGGTTCACGTGTGGTATCGAAGTTGCTCATAACAGGAGCACTAATGATGCAATTTTTGATGTTATCAAAATCTTCCTCACACTCCTTAGACCACATTAATGGTGTATCTTAATTTCACAATCCCCTACTACTTCTGGATTTGTCTGAAAATCTATTGACACATTTTGCATAATATTCTACTAGACCAAGGAATGATAGCACTCCCTGTTTATCACTTGAAGCCACCATGTCTACAGTGACATTCACCTGACCTTTTTTGGTAGAGACTCCTTGTCCATTCAGTTTGTGGACTAGATATTCAATCTTATCAACTATACATTTACAATTTTTCTTTTGTAGTGTCAAATCAACCATGCTTAATGTGTCCAACACCGTAAACTATCCCTGATCCTGTTCTTCTATTGAGGACCCTGTGATTACTATATCATCCTGAATAAAACATACTCCATGCACCTCGCTAAATAGCTTGTGCATTAGTCTTTGAAAATATGCTCCTGCTGTCACTAGGCCGAATGGCATTCTTTTGTATCTAAATGTGCCCTCATGCGTAAAATATTGTAAGGTTCCTGGAGTATGGATGTAATCTGATCTTGTAGTAGGCTGACGTTGGGTCCAGTGCACTAAAATATTTGGTGTATGCCATCATGCCCACCATTTCCGCTATGTTGGGAAGAGGAAACGTATCAACTACCACATTAAGGGCACGCAAATCAATGCACAATCTGACATTGCCGTTCCCTTAGCGCACTACCACCACTGTGGACGCCTACTCTAAAAGCTCTACTTCCTCTATTACATCTTGTTCTAGTAATTTCTTCATTTCTTTTGACATTTCTTGTCTGAGGGGTATGGAAATGCATTTTACTTTTGCTTTAACTGGTATTGAATTATTCTTGAGTGTGATCCTTTGAGAGAGTCCTTTTAAACACTTCTGGAAAGTAGTCTTCTGGCCTGATGATACCCCTGGCAACTGCATGCCCAGGAAATCTAATTCCCAACTTTGCTTGTTCAAACAAGCCCAGCAAATTGCCCCCTCTCTTTGAGACATATACATAGGCAACTTACCTTCTGGTTGCGCCAGCATGGTTCTGTCCTGAAGTATCTTACAAATTCAATGGGTACACCCCCATAGGCACTGGCCTTGACCTATGGCGCCAGTAGAGCTATCCCCTTCTAATACACTTTCCATACCTTGAGATCTATAATTGAATAGTCAGATCCAGAGTCCTCTAGCATTTCAACAGGATTCTTCCCAACAAGAATAACAGCATGTGGTTTGCAGCCCTTTTTGGTTTTGCTGCCCACCTCTATTTCTGACCAGGTTTCTCCATCACCCTCTTCACCACTTTCAGAACTCGCTCTACTCGCAGAAACCTCTGTAACCAATGTTTCTGCAACAACTGGCTAAATGGCCTTTCTTGTTACACTTAAGGCACACCACAGAACGAGCAGGGCAATTCACTACATTGGCATAATGTGAAAAACGTCCACATCTAAAACATTTCCTCCCCTTGGGTAGACCTATAATTCCCTTCCTTGAGTCTGACATGCTAATTACTTTTGTTTCCCTTGTACTTGGATGTTGCAGCTTTTTTGTTGGTGGCATTTTGGCAGCCTGTATTAACAGCATTCACATCATTGGTAGGTACTTTCATGTTCAGTTCCTTTACACAGGCCATTGTATGCTCTATGCGTTTGGCAATATCTAACACTTCATCCAGAGAGGGATCACCCTTAGTCCATATCTCCTCTTATTTTGTTTTCCTTAACCTTGAATATGAACTGATCTCTCACGTTCATCATATGGTGTACCAAACTTATAACTATTTGCTAATTCTCATTATGCAGTAATAAACATTTCCACAGATTCTCCATCTAATTGATCCCTTTGGAGAAATGATATCCCTGCAGTACTCTGCTCACATTTTTTTTTCATAATGCCTATCCATTTTTGTGATAAAAGCATCAAAAGCATTAGGTACATCTGCAGATTCCCCAGCACTACCAGCAGAAATGTTTAATTTAGGAAGGCTTTTTAAAATGCTCCAACATTCAAAACCGAGACTATGCAGAAGTAATGCTCTGCGTCTTTCAATACAGAAATTGTGTCCATGTACAGCCATGACATGGTCCTTATTATCCTCGCTCCAGACTTCCCACTTAAAGAATCATCTGGTTTAGGTAAGAATTGAATGGGAAGAGCACTCATTTTCCTAAAAAAATGTGTAGCAAATTAGCACAGAATTTGAGAACACCCGTAAGATAGCTATTCCCAGTGCAGTCACAACAGCCTTTAAATGCTGGAAGAGGTAATGGGTGAACCATTGTGAACTAATGAGCATTCAGGGGCACACACAGACAAAGCTAAGAACGTGCAAGAAGTTTAGAAGATTCCAGAAAAGAGGAGAGAAGAGGAAAAACCAAAGATTCCAACAGCTTCATAGAGAACGGAGGTAAAGAAATGGGACGAAAATTGGAAAGCAGTGATGCGTCCAATGAGGGTTTTTTCATAAGGGGGATAACCGTAGCGATCTTCAACTCCGACTGAATAACCCCCGTCTGGCATGAGATATGGATGGCCGACATAAATTCTGTTAAAAGATCCGGGAGATCTTTCAGATCTACTAATGGTACCACATCAAGGGGAGAGCCTGACTTAATCGGTTGTATGGCAGTAAATGCCATCTCCTCATTGAAGAGCGGAAAGGAAGACCATTTTTCTACTGTAGCTAGGTCGCTCAGGCCTATCTGTTGCCTTTCAGGAGCAAGAGCTGACGCAGACGCAAAAATGTTATTTCGGATGGCCTCCATTTTAGACACCAAGAACTGAGACCAGGAGTCACAGCGGTCCTGAGAAGGTCTTACCATAGGAGAACATTTGTCTGACAGACAATGATTTGACTGCTGCAAAGAGAGCTTTGGGCTGACATAGAGCAGCCTCGCTTTTCTGAGCTAGAAAAGATTTCTTAGCTGCTGTTATAGCTAAGAAATATGCTTCTGAGCATGCTTTATAATCCGCTCTGAGGTTGCAGTCATAGGCAATACGCCACTTGCGCTCCGACCCGAGTTTTAGATGGGCTGCTTTTAGATGTTCAGTGAACCAGGGTTCTGAGGGTAATCAACAGGGTTGGATCAACTGTCGAGGAGCAGTAACATCAGCTGCTTCGAGGAGCAGGCCAGACAAAATTGAAAGAGAAGTAACTGGAATCCCAAGAACCTCAAGATGCGTATATTTCAAATGGAGATCAGCCACCAGATCCACCAGGGGTTCAGGAAACCCATTATGGGGACCTGAGGGGGCGATGGATCAGCAACAAATGACAAGTAAAAGCACTGCACAGCACACACTGCAACAATAGAGCTTCCATTACCAAGGAGAGACGACAACAAAGTTGTGTAACCATAAAAACAGATTTTAATACTACTGCAACCCTGCCACCTACTTGGGGTGAGGGCGATTCAAGTTAATAATACTAAAATCTCCGGGAATTGCCTACACCAGAGTCGGTGCGGAGCCCTCCTAGAGCCAGGTGCCCGTGAGGAAAAGCAGATCAGGACAGCGGTTTGATAACAGATTGTAAATATCAGCCTCGTGTTCTGGTAAAGATCTAGTGCTGAGCAACATCAACACTAGATTAGGGGGCAGCTGTACCTGCAAAAACTGCTGCTGTAGACATAGAGGCATGACGGGATTAATTATATTCCTCCAGCCCGCTGGTAAAACAACATTGGGTGGAGCGAGAGACAGGAGAGCTTCTCTGGAGTACAACGGCCTGTAGTCCTGGCACAGGTGAGCTTGCCTTAAGTGCGCCTTCGGCACGCGGGCGGTGTGCATGCTGCGCAGGCGTGTGAGCCGGCTCATATATTGCCATCCTCAACGAGTGAGGCAAGGGAACGCCTCCACAAGAAGTAGATAGGTGTCCTGCAGTGAAAGCAAGCTAAAATGGATATGGTAACACTAAGCAGGGTGCAGTGGTGAAAACTTAAAAACACACCAATACAATGAATCATAAAAACGATATAAAAAGTGGCAGCAGTTAAAATGCACAACTAGTAGCAGCACAAGAGGCTTTATAATGGTGGCCCAGAAGGATGACTTCACATCTCTAATCTTGGCGGGCGTGTGAGCCACCACATATTGCGGTGCTCAACGAGTGAGGCGAGGGAACGCCTCCACAAGAAGTAGAGAGAGGACTGACCATCAACGCAGTGTCCTGCAGTGAAAGCAAGTGGCCTAATACAGGCCGTAGCTACTTCGTAATCTTCTAGACCTCGCGCTACACAACTTTGCGTTCTCTGAAAAATAGGGGTAAGCGATTATTCTTGAATCACACTTTGTCTTCTTGGCGATACTGAAAGCTACACCCTCTGGGTAGAAAACGTTCCTGTCTACTTCTAATTACTTCACGTCTGATACTCTCCTACAGGCCACTAGGCAGAGCAGCATCACTAGCTTTCCTGATGGACGGGGCAATGAAAGGATGCTGTTGTCAGGCCAGTTGAGAAACAGCTGAAAAACGTCTTTTACGTCCCAAAGTACTGAGTATTTAGGTTCGGGAGGTTTACACAATTTAATTCCTTTAAGCAGTCGTACTACTACTGGATGTCTACTCTGTCGTGCCCTGCTGATATCACTGATCTGTAAACTGAGCGTTCTGCAGGCATACCCGTCGTGAAACCTATCGGCTACGAAATTGAGCATCTGTACTAAAGGTGCCGAAACGGGATGAACACCTTGTTCTCTGCACCAAGCGGACCATCAATCCCATGTGATGCCATAACTCTGAAAGGTGGAAGGCACTCTTGATTCTCTAATGAAGTTGGCAGGGAGCTGCGAAATGCCTGGCAGTTCCCATCTCTTCCTGAAACCCTGCATGCTGTCAGGTGTAGAATGCCCTCCTCGGTCAGAAGGTGTGTTTGGCCGTTCGGCTGAGCAGGAGGTCCCGACTGAGGGTTCATCCTCTGAAAATCCAATGAAAGTGCCATCTCTACTGGAAACCAGTAGAGATGGCACAATGGGACTATTATCACGAACTCTGAACTGCTCCGGTCCAATGATGCAGGAATGCGTCTATCCCCACTGCACCCGGGTCTATCCTCCAGCTTAAGTATCTGGTAGTCTGAGCGTTCAATCTGGATGCAAAGAGATTGATGTCTAATGGACCCCAAATTTCTTGTAATTGAGCAAATATTCTCGGGTATAGCTTCCAATCGCTAGAATATACGAGATATTGTGAGTTCCAGTCTGCTATTATGTTCTGTTCCCCTGGCAAGAATTCTGCTGAAACTGTAGTGGTTTTCGAGGCACTGGTGCCAAAAGTCTTTCGCTAGCTCGGCTAGCATTTTCGGCATGGTTCCTCCTAGCTTGTTTATGTACCAGACTACCAATATGTTGTCAATCTTGAGTAGGATACAACAATTGGCCTTGCACTTGGTAAAAGCGCGCACTGCAGAGCACCGTGCTAGGAGCTCTAGACAATTTGTGCAATTGTAGTTCTTGTATGGACTATTACCCTCCTGTTTCTAATTGTCTGTATCTGGCTGCCTAGACGGCTCTGCTTGCTTCCGATTCTTAAAAAAATTCTGCAGTCGCCAAAAATCATTCGGCCATTCCAAGTTTCCGTGTTTTGAAGCCACCACTGAAGCTCAGTCAGTGCTTCCTGGTCTAGGGTAACTATTGGATGGTATCTACTCCTCCTGGAAGGTGTCTGATTTTGAGTCTCTGAAGGGCTCTGTCCCGGGAAAAATCACTTGAATTGATGCCTCTCGGAGACCCACTGTCCTGGCTAGACCGTGAAGTGAAATATTCTTCTTAGATATGACTGATCTGAGCTCCTTCTTGATGGCTTTGATTTTGTGATTCGGGAGCTTGAGAAGAGGCTTTCTTGGTGTCTACCACGAATCCTAAGATTTCTATTCTCTGTGTGGGGTGTACCTCGGATTTGTCTGTGTTTATGATGAAACTGAGGAAGGACACTAGGGCGCAGATCCAGCGTAGCTGCTCCTGAAGAGTGATCTTGTTCTGAGCTAGGATGAGGATGTCGTCCAGTTATACCATAATCATTCCCCTCTCATGGCTACTGCAACCGGCCTCATTAACTTGAAGGCCCAGGGAGCTGACACCAGTCCGAACGGTAGACACTTGAAACGCCAAATCTCCTTTCACTGAAAACAGAGGAATCTCTGTGTGATCTGTTGCTATTGGAATAGTCTAGATAGTTGTCTGAGGTCTAGGCGCGCTAACCAATCTTCTGCTCGAAGGAAATCTCTGAGGAGATGAATCCCCTCCATCTTGAAATGTCTGTACGTTAGCCACTCGTTCAGACTCTTCAGATTTATCACTGGTCTTATCTTCTCCTTCCTGTGAACAAAAAATATGTTGCTGACAAAACACGGTCCTCACGTTCTTGTCTGCTAGCTTGTATAATTCCTCCTGAAGCTGTGCTAACTCCTCTTGGGGCATGTGTGCTGGCTGGGTTGTGACCTCTGGGTTGGTTTGCCTGAGAATTCTAAATACAAGCCTGCCACTGCTTGCAGCACCCAGGCATCGCTGGAACGCTCTTGCCATTCGCACAAAAACAGGGTCCCCCACCCCACTCTTGGGAGTCTTGCACTCTGCACACTCACCGCCTTCTACTCTCTGCTGTCTGTAGGTGCCTCTGCGTCCTGCGAGGGACCGTGATCTTGCCAGGAGGAATGCGTCCTGCTGCCTGTTTTCGCAGTATTGGGCTCGTGGACCTTGGGATCTTCGTTGCATGTTGAATCAACCGGGAGATCGACCGCGATGTTGACCGGCCCCGGCAAACAAATGCGCCCCGGGAAAATCTTCCTTATGCAACTTCTTGCTTTCTCCAGCGCGGAGTATGTGCCAACAAATTGAGACCTCACTTTAACAAAGGCCTCTCCGAACAGCATTCCTTTTGCTCCTTCTCCAGCTTCGTATAAATCTAGATCGCTGCGTTTACGGTCTATTTTGAGTAGCACTCCTCTTCTCCTTTCGGATGAAAGGGCGCAGTTGGTGTTGCCCAGGAGGCAATCTGCACGTTGTGCCCAGCTACTGGGCACCTGCGGGTCTACTGCAACCCTGGTGTCTTTCGCCCTTTCAGCTAGGTCCATTATCTTTGCTAATGTGCCTGCCAGGTCTGGTAGCTTGTCCTTTCCAAGCACGATCGACACCTTTGCGAATGTCTCTGGCTGTTTTTGTGACGATTGGGGTCGAGATCGTGATTCTGAGTTCGGGTCTTGGACACTCTGCTCTCTCTCAATCAGGATCGAACTTCTCTGTCCAACGGCTTTCAGCCTTTTCCGAGCCTTTTTACACCCTTCTTGGTCAACCCCTGTCGAGGGGTGTCTGGCTGATGGTCCCTCACCTAGGATGTCTGCCCGTCTCTTCCTGGGAGCTCCCTGTTCTGCTCTTTGCATGGCTAGCATAGCCTCCAGGACCTCTAGGTGCTGTGTGAGAGGCTGTACTCCCTGTGACACAGCCACTGTGAGGGAGTCTCCCAGGATCCTTTGTCTCCCTCTTTGGGCTCCTCTACCCACTCCTCACTCCATTCTGGGGAGGTGCTTTGCCATAGTGCACATGAGTTCAATAATGGGGTGCATGAGCTGTTTGGACAAAAGCAAGCTGATATTGGACCATCAGCGAGTGCACCGCAACTCGTTCAATTATTTTCTGACTTTTTTTGTGTGGCTGCTGCGCGCCTGTGTCTGTCGAGTACTCTGCGATCAAGTGCTGCCATAAATCACTAATTTCTTCTTTATCTCCCTTTTGAAGATGTGGCCAAGTATGTGCTAGATCGGAGCGTTCGAGGGAGAAAAGACCTGGGAATGTTGCAAGTGACACAGCGTGCCTTTCCGGTGATGCGTTGCTGGGTCCTAGCTTCCCTGCCTGCCGTGTGAGCAATAGGAGGGCGGGACCAGCTGCCAAGTGTGGGTGCGTTCGGCGTTGCGTTGCTGGGTCCTAGCTTCCCTGCCTGCCGTGTGAGCAATAGGACGGCGGGACCAGCTGCCAAGTGTGGGCTCCGGTCCCAACCCCCTGTAATGGTAATATGCTGCGCTCTAAAGCAGTTTATGCAATGCGTGCTTGTGCATTGTGCATTGGCTCTGGAAGCCACCGGCTTATAAAGAAACCCGGCGATTTAGGCCGGCGGAAGAGGAGTATGACAACACCTTAAAAATGCCTATTTTGTTCTGTTATTAGGTAGCATTTAACAATAATGGCAAATCAATGTACTATTATGAAAAAATCTGTACACTATCAAATGGTGTAAATGTAAATATACAAAGGGGAATTCTCCTGTACTAATCTTGTGAGCCGCAGCAAAAAGAACGAGCAAGGGACCCAGGCAAGAAGCGGCGTATAGAGAAGGGTTGTCCAACTCCAGGCCTGGAGGGGAGGAATCCTGATGGGTTTTAAGGATGTCCCTCATTTATATTCATGAGAGGAAATTTGCATGCATTTAAAGTCTTTCTAGGCGAATTTATCTCATGAATATTAATGAGGGGTATCCTGAAAAGCCAACATGTTTCTGGCCCTTGAGGCCTGGAGTTGGACAACCCTGACTAGAGGGTCCCAGGCACTGATAGGTGGACAGAGAGAGCCTCAAGACTACTCTGAACTAAAGGCTTATGGGGACTTGTAGTTTTATCAGAACTCTTAAAACTTCGTTTGTTTGACGGAAACCAAGCAAAACCAAAATGTTGAGTTTAAAGTAGAAATGTGAAATGCTGTGAGTTGCAGTTTTGATGGAAGTTGAGCATAATTCTGGCCTCCTGTCTTGACAGAATTTGAGCTTTCTTTTTGCTTTTTTTTTTATCCCCATAACCGTTCACCTCTTGCGAGATCCAACCTGCATTCCACGTGTAATCTGATCCCATCAAGCAGGAACTGTCTGCTTGTTAGATTATCTAATCCTGCATTTCACTGTAACTTGAGCTGCTTTACCGTGGGGAACCATCGCATATATTGAGTGCAGCCTTATGGTGCAAGCCGTAGGCCCACCCGCTCTCTTCGGTAACCTTACTTCAGTCGCTTTGCACTCCTGGTCGTAGCCCGCACGCTACACTTGTTTAAACCTGACCTTAACCAGGGGGGTCACTGCTTTTCTGCTGAATCTCGCACGCACTGTGTCTGCCCTAGTTGTGCTGTCTTGATTCTTACGTTCTCACATTCGCAACATCTTGATCTCTCCTTCCTTGTTCTGTTAATGTAATGCCTGCAATACCAAATCTCTCCTTACTTGTGCTCTACTATTGTAACGTTAGTGGGGGGGTCCGTCTTGCTGCACCGAATGTGCACATACATGCTCTTCTCTATTGTGATGTGACCTGCAACTCACTTAATTTAACTTTTTGCTGCCAATGGATGTGACCTGCCAATCATTTACTTTACCTAGTCCCTCTTCTATGCCACTTGAGCTCGCGTACATTTATGAAGTAACCCCCTCATACCATGAGGCGTGGTTTTGCCAGAATGTGCACTCGCACCTCTCTAGTCATTCATGTCTGCTCGCTTACCTGAAGTAGTCCCGCCCCCCCCACACCCCCTATCCCCCTCCCCTTCCATGAGGCGGACTTCACCAGAGTGTGCTTTCAAAATACCCCTATGCTGGGGTCCCTTTCCATGATCTAGCTCTAGTGGATTTACTGTATTGAACCTTATTGCACTTAATACATGCATGTATTCTCTGCTATCTACTGTCCTTGACTGTTTACTCTCGCAAGCGCTGTGATACCTCTGGGTCTGGGCGCTACACAAATGTAATAAAAAAAGAAAAAAAACTATTGAACTGCAACTGTGTGCTTGAGATCCTTGCAATTTGTGCAACAACTCGCCACAGCAGACTTTTATTCACTGACAAATGTAGTCTATGAGGAGGGCATTAAGGGGGGTGGGGGGGGAAAGAACAGCTAAAGATCTTGCAGTTTTAGTGATCCATTGTAGGAGCGCATCCAGTTGGCCCAGTTCACTTGCTGGATAAAACCAGGTGAATACAAATCATGAAGGTTTATGACTGAGACAATCTAAATACAAAAACGCCTTTGTCTGAATATGTCCATGAAATTCACTGCATTTGGTAAAGTAGCCCCCTATCTGTGCCTCTTTTCTGGTGGCAAGGCTGCAGGAGCATGTTATTTAAGTTTAATTTGTTGGCCACACGCTAGGTCCGAGGAGCCAGGGCCAAAATAGCACGCCTGGACAGGATATGCAAAGACTCAGCTGGGTCGTTTGGCGCCAGGAAGACCCAAGACACTTATTTGTGATGTGTGGGATTTTACACTGACAACCACTGTTTTTGGTACAGTAGTGGGTAATTGATCCCAAGTCGGATGAACTTTGACATTTAGAGTTTAATGATTTACATTTTATTAAATGTTTAGAAATGTCTAAAACTGTGATTATATCTTTACATTTGTCTAACACTTTAATAAGATACATGTTGTTGCTGCGTTTGCTCGCCCCTTTCCTGACACTTCACATTTGACTCTTGACCATTGCCTTTCTCCTTAGTTGGAAATAGCAATGCTTTGATAGGGAGTTTTTGAATTCAACATTTTATGAGTAACGTTCCTTTTGCTTTGGTGCTATCCGAGGTGCCTTTTTTGGTTTTTTTTGTGCATGCTTATTTTGTTCTATTGCTGACCGAGTGCTCGCAATATATGAGCCATATAACTTTGGACTGATAGCAGATTTGTGCGATCCAATTGATGTTGCTGTCTTAACTTGCCAGAAGACCTCTGTAATGGGATGCTTGTCTATTGGTTTAAGGGCTTAAAAGAAACACATCTACCACCCGCCTTTCCGAATATTGCTCTCCTTGATTTATCACAGGGAGCTGCAGAGATGTATGGTATTTTTAAATTCGTCGCTCCAGGCCTGTAGGAAGGGACTCGGCACGGTCGTTTGGAGACCTATTTTCGGAATCCAACTCGACAGGCACGTACCTCTTCTCGCTACGGGAAACTAACGTCCGTTATTATAATAGTGCGCACTAACCCAGAATAGAAGCAAATGTAACATGTTTTTAAAGTAGACTTTCATGCTCATATGTAACGGGATATTTTGTTTAACTCACTCGGCCCTTCATCTACACAGGGTGGAGAGAATTATGGTGGAGCAGGGGACTTCTTTTGCTACAGAGACCGATGACTCCTATACCCGCCCCTCAGATTGCCGACCCGACAGTCAGCATGTATCTCACTTGCGCAGCGTTACGGATTTGTTCTTCGTATTACCTTATGCAGTGGTTTCGTATTCTGTGTCGGTATAGATACTATGCTGCCCATTTCATAGCACTTGTCATTGAGGTGTTTGGTTTGGGCTGATGGTCAAGCACATCTTGCTGAATTTCAAGCCTTACGCTTATTCGGAAATGTGCATAGAATGTGTTTTAGGCTGGGCGAGTTTGCTTGGTTCATCCGCCAGCGCCTCTGCAGATCAGTGAACGTTGAAAAGCCCGAAACCAAATCTGCCCTGGCGGGAGGGCGGGCTTCAGCGTCAGCATTTCCAAAGTCACTGTGACTCATCAGTGCAAAGGCACATTTAAAGGTGTAACACGGTCCAAATGGAGAACCATGAACCGTGTTATTCATACATCTGCCATACTCTCCAATGCTTCTTTGGAATTAGTTGGATGATTAATTTTGCTTATAAACTTTATTATGGCGCTTTGTATCGATGAAGGTATGCCTTTTTACACCCGTGTTTGACCCAAGATTCGCATGATGCCCTCCTCTATTAATGGGACATGGTAACAGCAACTCTGAATTATGCAGGAAACTCGCACAAGTGACCAGCCTCCGTTTGAGAGGATTCCTGGAATGCACACCTATAACCATCCCCATAAATGGCCTGGCGGTCCTCAAGAACCTCTAGGAAGCCTGGTCCTTGGACCAGGGGAGCCAGTGCTGAAATCCCACCCTCATTTACAAGTGCCCATATTTACGTCCTGCTCTCCTGTTTATGTAACATTTTCTGGGGGTCTAGTAGACGAGCTTTGACAGCTATGCTTTGAAGGGAATGATTTTAACTTGCCTGATGCAATGTAGTATTGCGATGTGATGTCACCAAGTTCACAATGAGAAAGTGGCACTTTGGAAGGCTTGCGTCTGACCACTACTGACCGAAATAGTGTGCATGTTATCACACCTTTTTTCTCGAAGGGCTGATGAGTCTAAGTGACTGAGTATTGAGATGGTGGCTTGGTGCAGTATAAAATCTTATTTTGTGACATAACATAAAGGGGCAGAGGGGGGGTCATTTTGCTAATTTCCCAGGAGTTGTGGCCATGGCGAATTCAAATTTTTGACAAACGGCCCCACTCAAACGTTGAAAGGATTTCTATGTGTTACAAGCTGCACAGATCATGGGTTTTCCTGTCTGTCCATCTGTTTTCGGACCCACACATTTGTTTTTCGCCCATTCTTTCTACTTTAGAGAGCTAATTGAGGAGCCCCTCAGCAGTGATCTTTGCACACACTTGTGCTCATGTTTCTTGGCCTGTGACCTGAAATAATTCCCTCACGGCTCCTCAGTCCTATGGGGTGGCGTTACTGCCGCTAAAAGCGCTTTACAGTGCCTGACATGGCCTCAGTCAAAGCATAGTAACATAACATGCACTCAGAAGGCTAGACATCTGGGCCACCCGCTTTTCCTACTATGTTTGTTTGCAAATCCACCTCAGCCTTTCATCAAGTTTAATGTACACACCATGCGTAGGGAGCTCGCTTTGTTTCCTTCCTGCAAAAGGTGAAGTATTGCTATATTTTGATAGCCTCCTTCCAAGCCAGGAACCACCCTGTCTCATTGATAAATAAAATAATTTATCATGACCTGGCACTAACTCATAACCTTTTTGACATCATTGTGGCAGGCCTTTTTAGTTTTACTCTGCAATTAGACCACTGTGTTATGCTAAGGATTTTAATCGGGCGTCCCAATCCGGACCAGGACCCTTTCCCTTAGCATAGGATGTAGGGCTCAATTAGAATACTTTTTCTTTATTTCCTAGAATTCAGATTGAGCTGGCACCCAACCCGTCTCACACCACCTTTTACAAATACGCTGGGTCACAATGGACCATGAACCAGGCCGGTTGGTGGGAATACAATATTTATTTTAAATTGAAAGAAAATCACACAATTTTAATATTGGGCAGCAATCACCAATGGGGTGATAATTACAATGTAAACTGATGAAATACACTTGGTTGACCTTCTAGTGGAACATATCCAAAGCAGAGATGAATAGGAGCAATTTTACTGTTTGGGTGGATGGCACCTCAGTTAAGATTTCCCCGTGCAATGCTCCCTCAAACCCCAACTAATCAACTTTTGCATCGATAGGATACCCGGTAGCAAACCGAATTAAAATCCGACCTTCCCTCCACAAAATGGGAGTCAAAATCGTGTTTGAAAACCTTTTGCAATTGCATAAATGACACTTGGAATTGGTAAATAATTAATTTAAATGTGCGGTTGAATAGATGAGGTAAATGAGTTATCACAGTATCAGGGATGTAATAACACTAGCAACTACAAAGCAAGGTACCAAAAAAGGGCATACAATTCAAATACCAACTTTGAAGTGACAACACAGTTCAGCCAGAATCACAAGCACAGAATTTGCATTTGCTATATTACACAGGTTTAAATGTCAAAAACGGTTTGAAAAACGGGTGATATAGACCGAATCGGAATACGGTTTTTAGGCTGGGTGATGGATGCACATCACAGGGATAATAGGAAAGTGAAAGAGTCACTCTAGCTGAAGAACTGTATGAGATTTTTAAGGTGAAAGGAAATTCGGTTTTAAAAATAAAAGCAGTTAAAAGAGAAAATCGGTTTAAAAAAAAAAGGAAAGGACTGGTTTCACTTGAACTAGATTTAATGCTATATTGTTAAAGAAAAACACATACGCTCCAAGGTTAATTTGCAAGGTTAACCTTTTCACCCCACGTGCAGCTCTGTGTGGGAATTCAATTATTCAAAATATGACTACGGACTTATGCAAGACAGAAATGAATGGAAGAATTGTGCTAGCACTAGGAAATCAAGGAACAGAATACACAGAGGATTCAGACTATCTTCAACACGTTATCAGGGTATGGATGGGATTACTTAGAAGGTCGAACAAAGGCAAGGTATCAAGTTGGGGTATACTATGTGTTGCTATGGGATGGGGTAATACTCACAATCGGCACTTCAGTTTGTGATTTTGGGACAGCCAACTGAGTTTCTGGACTGCGAGGCAATATCTGGTCACTGGTCACAGCGGCAGGCACTCCTAACAGAAAACAGCTGGTCAAAAGTCTGGTCACGGCACAGTGGCATGCAGGTAGTGGGGCAAAAAGCCGGTCTGGTCACAGGATACTCTCAAAGGGTACCACAGCTTTCCCCCACTTTCTCCCTGAGTTGGTGGGATTTTGTTATGGGGTTTTAGTTCTGAAGGCTGGTTCTGCTAGGATAGGAGGGCCTGGATCAACTATCCCTTTTCTGGCAGTGAAGTCTGAAATTTTGCAGGATGAATATAAAATGTCTGGATACGCAGGCCCTGGAAAATTCAGAAGTGTGTCCTTTGTCTCTGTGAGCTCCCCTTTTTATAAGGTGGATGACATTGCATTATTATACGGTGGGGCAGGCTTAGGCTGGACATGTCTCTAACAACTGGATTGGCCTGGGATGACTGTTACCACCTTGCTGTCAGCCGGTTGGGTTTCAGGGGCATGGCGTCAGATTTATGTGTGGTTTACAATATATAGGATCATCCCACAGTTACTTTTGCTAAAAACCAGTTATTGCACCAACATGCACCTTTTTACAGTTGTGGCACTTTTGAAACTTACATAGGCAGATTACATATTTCACACAGAGCATGGCAGTCCAACCCCTAGGTTTGTAGGACTTTGTTTTGTCCTTCTAATCATTTTACGTGATTTTCAGTGGGAAATATTTCACTTACTATTCTGTAACTTTATACATGTGTACATATTATCAAAAGGCATGTTAGTAATGAATTTCAAAGTGGCACCATAAACGCTTTCCTCAGAATATACAATTTTCTGCCATTTTCGTCCCCAATATGCTAGTGAAGGCTACCATGTCTTAATTTAAAGCCACAAAAATTGCATTTAAACGGTGAAACATTCGCCTTACTGCGTTGTCCAATAACAGTCTTAAAGGTTATTAATTAAAATGGTCTTTTGATCCAGATGGCCAGCATTGTCTCTCAAATAAGGGCATAACTGCCTAGGCTGCTCTGGAGTTGGCTTTGAAGCCCCCCCCAGTTGAGGGGAGGTGTTATTTGCAATTTCACACCCAAGTGTCCTGGAACTCTATTGTAACAGGCCCCATCCCAGACACAGTCTGACGAGGGTGATCTGCTTTCTCTTGATCCATTCAGAGTTTCCAAGGGGGTGGCCCCTTTTCGGGAGAGGCACTTCCGTTCCCAGCAAATAAATGTCCTTTGAAGTCCAGCAGGAAAACCAAATGCATTTATTTATTTACTTATTTTTTTTCTTGAGCCAAAAAGCAACGCTGTTGGAATAAAACATTATATTAGGTTTCAAGAAACCCCCCACCCCCATTACATTTCTAGGCAAGAACAGGGCCTTATTCAACATTACACTTTTAAACAGAAATTTTTCTTGTTTGCAAAAGAACCATTTTTACACATGGTTAATTCTGCTGGGATGTCACTTTCAAATGCGGCCTTCTTACATCCATTTTCAGAATCTTTCCAAAGCCCCAGTCATGTTTCCAATGCACAATCATCTCTCAAAATAAAGATCCCTTGAAACTGACATATGCACAGAGAGATGGGGTTTCTTTTGAAGAGTTTATCTGGGATATTTTGTAGCAAAAAGTCAAGCGTTTTTCTGTACGGCTGGGAGTAAAGTTGTTTGTGATTTCACAGATCTCTTTCTGACACAGCCTGTCCTTCAGTGAGAAATCCTTTCCTTTGCTAGAGCACAAATTGAATATGGCTGGGCATAGCTGTGTCTTACTGGATCAGAACTATATATTGTTGAGCAGATGAAAAAGAGCATCAAGGCGCATAATTTTAAATGTAAAATATTTCCTTTTTCCAATGGGAAATTCTGAGCTAGCAGCAAAGCAGCGCTGCTTTCAACTTACTTCTCTGGTGCACATCAGGAAACCCAATGGCAGCCTTTCTTTGTGTGTTCCCGGTTCCATCTTGCCCCATATGTGCTTGGCAAAGACACCACAGCCATTATTTTGGTGACTGCAAAAAGCAGTTTTAAGACAAGGCGATAGTGCTCGACAGTGCCAGCGCAACCATTTTGCTGGTAACTGCTGAAGTGCAGATTGGTGATGCAGGGGAATTCTGCTGGGTGGGTAAATGTACCCCACAAATACCTTAACTTCTGTTACCTATGTGAGGAGCCAAGAATGAGAGGTGGCCACAGCAGACTCATGTTTTGGCTATAACCTGTTATTGAAAATAAAAGGGGTTGGGGAAAATGCCTCACTATCCCCAGTCTGGGAGGGGTTTTCCTACCTCAACAAAAACGAATGATCTGTCCTTTGTCAAGATGCCCACAAATAAGTATATGGCATTCCAAGGTGCAAAGGATAGTGTCTCCGTTCTTTCAAATGCACAAATGTTCCATTCCAACACACAAGTTCCAAACTGACAATGTTCACAGTTCCATGGAGTAATTCCCTTCCCCAGATTTCTTTTCTCAATATGAAAATGTAACACAAGAATGATCAAGTTATTCATAACCCAACTCTCTCGTGGTAATTCCACAGTTCTGGGGAATAGCTCCCTTCCCCATGTTTCTCTTTATATTTAATACAGTTACCAAAAAAACCCACTCAAGGATCTGTGTCAAACCCTTACATGTAGCTTTACAACCAATATTGGCCAAAGCTCTGACAAAGGTAGCGATTTACATCGCCATCAATAAACGAGAGGTTCCCTTTTTTACTGTGTTCACAATTTAGTTGCATGTTACAGACTCGGAGTACACTCCCCTGCCAGGGTCCTTTCTTTCTTTTTTTTCTTTCATAAAACATTTTATTCGTTTTACATCATAACAGCAAGGAGAGGATCGGTCACAGTTAATCAAAATACACATGTCAGTACACAGACCAACTTGCGCGCTCCCATCGTCTACTATAAGAGACAGCCACCCAACTCCCATTCCCTCCCTCTATGGAATGTTCAGTCATCCTCCGCCCATTGTCCCCAAATGTTATCTGCCTTCTCAGGGCATCCTCGTGCAGCACATATGTGCCGCACCATAGACTCACAGACGTTTGCGCCTGCCACCCATTGTCTGAACTGAGAGCTTTCCGGGGCCCCTCATTGCTTGACAATGTTCCATTTCATCAACCCAATCGCTGTGTACAAGCAGTTTTTCGTATTGGTTATATGAATTTTCACCCCAAATTCCCAAAGTAACAGCCTGGGGAGCTGTAAGATCTCTGTGGCATAGCTCAGCGGGTTGAGCACTCGCTGCTGCGATCTGAACGAGATCTGCAGGTCGCAGGTTCGAATCCCGGCAAGGCCAACTCAGCCTTTCATGTTTCTGAGGTCGATAAATGAGTACCAATTTCGGTTGGGTGATATTGTATGTAAATATGTTCTCTGTAAAGCGCTTTGGATTAAGGCCCTATATAAATAACACATCATTATCATTATCCTGGACAGTTTGCAGGAGCACATCGACCAAAAGTGACAGATCCGCGGGCAACCCCTGAGGATGTGTATAAAGGGTCCCTCCTCCTCATACCTCAAACATTGTGGCCCGTCAATACGCCCCCACCGGAATAGTGAGACCCTGGGGTAATTTACCCTATGGAGGATTTTAAGTTGCACCAAGCAAAGTCCGGAAGATATTGCCACTTCCTGGGGGAACATTCTGGGCTTCCACCCAATCTTTGGGTTCGATGGATCCCACCTCTACCCCCCCATTTAGCCTAAAATTGGAAAGCTCTGGATTGCAAAAGCAGTTATGGCCTGGTATATGGTGGAGGTAACCTTAGTGGTTATGTGTTCTAGCAAAACAATCTTCTCAAGGGGGTTGCATTGTGGTATGTCAGGCTGGCTAGGCCCCTTTCTTGACAACAGTATTATTTTAGCCCTTGAAAGCAAAAACCTAAATGCTAACTCGAGCTCAGAAAATAGTCAAGTGCTTAAATTGAATATAGCAATTTAAAAAATAAAACGAGCATGCCTCTTGTGGAAGCAGCCCTCCTCCAACCCAAGACTATGAACAAAAACTCGGATCTTACAAATACTGTCTGGTGCCCAAGTTTCAGGCCCCTCACGTTTTAATCTCGACTCCAAAAAATGCAAATGTTCACACTTCAAAACCTTACCTGGAGCTTTGCAACCAATAGTAGCCAAAACACTGACAAAGGTAGCAATTTACATCGAAGTGCATCGCCATCAATAAACGAGGAGGCTTTTGTGAACAAAGAGGACATGCATGGAGATCAGTCTGTGACCAGACTGAAGACCTTTCACTGCTAAAAACGAAATAACACTACTTATGGCCCCGTTATCCTCCTACCTCTTCACACTAAGATACTACAACATTATTCCTAAATCACTAATATTGGGGAATCTTATATATAACTAGCTAAGTGGCAGAAGACTAGGACTAACACCATTTAAATCTAATACTTATGAAATTCAAATGCCTTAAAACCTGTTTGACATTTTGAGGACTAGGGAAACAACTGCATCTCATAATCTCCTCCCCGCTATTCCTTACAATGTCTCCTCTTTCACTCATACTCTTCTGTCCCTCTCCCTCTAGTCCTTACCTCCACCATCTGACGTTATTCATTACTTCTCTCTCCTCCCGCTACTCTCAACTCTTGCTATGCCTTTGACCTCCCACTCTACTGTACTCCACGCACAATTTCTCCTACAGTCGCCTTCCTTTCACTCTGTCACCTTTTCTCAACCACTCTGAGTCAGAGCCCCTACTCTTAGTCTCACTTACTCACCTTGTACACACACTCGCACTCTAGCACTATTTTCTCTCAGCAACCAATAACTCACCTTGCACAGGCTCTTTAGAGTTCTCTTCCATGTTTCTCAGCACCTTATGCCAGTCTCTTGGTCTTCCGTCTTCTTTGACCTCCCCAGAAAAACCAACACTGACCTGGGCTCTCCTCACTTATTTTATCCTTGCCCTGTCCCTTCTACTGATTTCCCTGTCAGCTGGCTCCCTGGGCCAACTGCTTGCTTCCTATAGCGGGCCTTACGCACTGTCCCGTTTTCATACGCAGGTCTGCTGGAATTTGGAAATGGCTGCCTACTGTAAACATTCTTTTGTAGAGTTTGTAGCCTGATTAAGTGTGGCGTCTTGGCTGCTATTCTGCAATGTGTGGTGTTCTGCAGCTACTGTGTTGCTGCCTCACCCTCTGGTAAGCTACCAGTTTGGGATTTCTTGCTAAACATTCTGCTGTACTTGGTCCTAGAAGAACGTGAACACGGACGACCATTGTGTGCAACTGGTATCGAGCAAGAGGAAGTGGTACATGACCTAGTTAGCCAGGCACATGCAGAAGGGACAGACTGGGGTCCTCACAAATTCTACATCCCACTTCAGGGGCAGAACTGGTTCTGGGAACCCCTTGGGTAGGCCTCCTGCCAGCCCAGGTTAAGAGAGTGGTCCCCATCCCTCTTTGACAGGGTGAGGTTCATAACCTCATCACAATAGTAAGGTCAATGGATGAACTCCAAGTTGTGGGAACCATGTGCCTATTTCTGACATAAACATGGAAACCCTGCCTACGCTGTTTAAAGAGAGTCTTTGGGCTAAAATTGGAGGTAGGCTTTGTCACTATTCTTATTAAAGGGGACAGTAGAGTTTCAAAAGAAATATCAAAAACTGCACCCACTTTAGAGTTCTTTTAGTGCATTCTGATTTCCTGCCTCAAAGAAATTCTCCGTAAACTGATGACTATCAACTTACAATTGAGGGTATCTTAGATTCAATAAAAGCACAATAAAAAATATTTATAAACATGAATCTAAAATGAGGCTATATCCATTTGAACGATACTGTGTAACAATATCATTGATTTAAAATGTTCAGAAGGCAAAAAAATCCCGTACATTCTGTCCCTGGGTCCAAACATCAAATCGTAGCTGTTCAAAATAATAACTCCTAGTGCACTTTTTTTCTAAAACCTGATTACAACCAGCTCTCTAGTGCTGCTTGCTGGCATCTTACATCGATCAGGCGCTTCTTTTAGGCTGCAGATCTCATGCAGTTTAAGCAATGGGACCAACCATTTTCATCTAAGATCAGTAAGGTCAGGAAAGAAGAAAAATAATCATCCTAATTGTGATGGCTGTTCGGAAAGATTTCTCAATTATGGGTAATTTTCCATCTATGTGGCAACCCCTAAACTTTTTGCTGTTGTTTTCACCAGGATCTAGACTTTGCCAGAGAAGTGCAGCCTTCTGCCGCACTCCTCTGGGCTTTCGCTCCATTCTTACGGGGAAACTGACATGCCCTTAAGACAGTCAGTCAGTACCGGGAAACGTTGTTTTCCGTTGTTCTTTTATCATGTTGCAGCTTTCGCGCAACATGGCACAAGAGGGCACTGTAAGCTAAGTTATTGCTCTCTTGGGTCTCTAGTCTTCTACAGGCCCTAGATACTCTTTGGATTGTTAATGAACGGTGCAAGTGAATCACGGACGGGACTGGTGGCAGCGATCGTTTCTTTGTGTTTTTGAGCTCCTTTTGGCGTTTAAGCGCGTTTTTCGCGCTTAGTCCAAAATGGTGGCCTGGCTCCCAAAATAGCCAGACCACGAGGCTCTTTGTCCAGTCCGCTGACCGTCTTGCCCCCTTCACCTTCCCCAGGTCGAGCCAACCCAGGGCCTTCCTTATTTGGGCATGTACTTTCTCGCGAAACACAGATGCTTTTGCGGGCTTCTACAGGTCTTGTGTGTGCTCCAGGATGTGGGCTGGGATGTCTGGTCCCAATACACATCCTGGGTGCCAGAGAGTCTAGTGTGTCGTGAATGCCTGGGACCTCCGTGGTCCGGGATAGGTCCACGTATGGTGTGAGTGTTTTGTGAGCAGATCTCCTATTGGGTCCCCTCCGTTTTGGCGCAAAGAGAACCGTGGATAAGAGGGGGCTGGAAACACCAATACCATGTCGATCTCCTGAGTTCTCACGAACAAAGGAATACAGGAGCCAAGTATCCTGCAACTACGAGGCTGAACCGAGGAATCGCTGGTGACCCGCTGAAGGACTGCTCCTTTGCACTGCTGTCGCTTTGTGAAACCCTTTCTACCTCTGCTCGAACGAGAAGGCCTGTACTGGTACTTCGACCCCTTGGAATAGTGGGAACAACTATTCTCGGCATCTTCACCATCTCCTGCACGTAAGCCTTCGGAAGTGTCTCTGGGCCATCCAGTGGACTGACCAGCCTACCCAGGAGTCTTGCTCTGTAACCGCCGTCAGGTTGTGTTGTATTACGAGTCCTTGTCACTCTCACACAATTTGTACACTTGGCATTCCCAGGTCTGAAGTGAGTAGTGTACATTGGGCTGAAATACACACGGCCGCTCCGTTGCCCTGCTGTGGTAACAAACTGTGCGGGTTCACTGCATTTGGGACATCCTCAACTTCTGCTGCTGCGGAATCTACATGACGCCGAGACATCCCCTGCCCGTATCTGAACCTGCCAGCACTGAAACTGACGCGGAGAAGCCTGGGACTGCCTGCATCGGGGATCGGTGAGTAGCCTCGCTAGGAACTGGGCGCCCTCCTGCAGTAGCCCATAGCTTTTCCCGGCTGTGTCTAACAGCATGCCTTTCCGTACTCGCGCTCTGCTTCTGCCCACAGTGGAGTCTGCGCTTGAGTCGCAGAGCTCTGTTCATCTTCATTTGTACACCGAACTAAACTGCCTGATTCCCTCGAAGAGACTCCCCTTTGCCCATTGGCACCAGCGTGTGCAGGTACTTTTGAGCACAAGGCTCCACTCTTCGTAGGGCTCGGACTTCCTTTTAGTTAGGTGCCTCTGAAGGCGGACTGGGTCTAACTATTATTCGCACTGCCTGTTTTCCTCCCCATCTAGGTGGTCTTCACATTTTGTGCGTCTAACTCGTTACACTCGTTGGTAATTGTGTATATATATTGTATTTGATTGTGATGTGTTGGTTTACTTGAGTTTTATTGTGATTTCTCGCTACGGTCAATGTTACAAAGGCCTTGTAATAAATGTGTCTATATTTTTAATATAACACCTGCTTGGAGTAATTTGTAAGTGTACTTGCTTTGTGTGCTCATTGCGGGCTTTCGGTCACCCTCACCCCTCTTGTGACCTAGTCTTGACCGCCGCGATCGCTACCCTGATTGGTCTGGCTTGTCCAGAGGTTACCCTGTTCCAAGAAACTAGGCTGGCCTTCTGAACCTCTGCCCCTCCAGGACAGAGTTCAGAAATCCATCTTAACAATGGCCACACCTGGGTCATAGCCTGGTGGATTTTGTGCCCCATGAATGAACAACGCTATTTAAGGGTAGTGTACTGTTGTAGGTCAGAAGGAGACAGACCCGTTTTTGGCATTCTTCACTTTCTGTCATTATAATAAGTAAAATGCCTCACTATCCCTAATCAATGGGTTTTCATGCATGACCAAATTACGGTGCTCGTCATATGTGGTGAAGTCCGAAGTAAAAAGTCTGTGCTTTGTCCTAAGCTAAGCTGCTCTTTCCCTACCACTAATACAAAATAACAAAAGACCAGTGGAATGACTCCCTTTCTCCTGGATAGGCTTCCAAAGCCTTAGTAGTCAATTTTGAGATGCTTTTTATCTATCTCTTGGATTCATTTATTTAGTTCTTGTAGGGGGACTTTTCCAATGGGTTGGAGTTACTGGGTCTGTTCGCAGGATAGGGACTTCCTTCATAGTCAATATAGCTTTGGTTCTTGCTCCATCTCCTGTTTCTTCTCCATGGTACCTGGACTCCAGTGGTCTCTGCGTTGTTACCAGACTGAATAGTCCACCTCTCCAGGGTCACGCCACCACTCTCGACTCACTCTCCTGGGTTTTTGTTCCCCTCGTTCTCTGGCTTCCAGCTTCTTCCATGCGTCTCGCCCCCAGCACCTAGTGATTTCCTGACGGAGGAACTCTTGGTCTCTCTCAGTACTCCTCACTCGACTGGTTTGAAACTCCCGGGTTTCACTTTTCCTGGGCAGTAGTCCTTAGTCTCTTTTCATGATTGGGTGCTGGGTCTTCCCCAGTGAAGGAATATAGTCTGTTACCTTTCAGTTGATCACTCTTTGTTCGTTCTTCTTCGTCACAGTAGTTTTACTGCACTGATCCGCAGTTTGCATCTTAGGTCTTCTATTAGAATAACAAATAGTAGTTTGGTTTTGTTTGTTTTTTAAAAAATTATATTTATATAGCACGCCTGACCCAGGGGTATCTGGGCGCTTGGGTGAAGATAGTGGTTACAGGAAACATTCTACATATACATATTACAGATAGTTGGTACAAGTGAACTACAGTTTACAGATACATGTTGAAAATGTATATATTTAACATAACGAAAGGGTGCAAGGTAATTTGGGAGACTATACAATAAAGGGATATGCGAACGGGGAGAGAGAGCTGTACATGAGGATGACAAGGGTAAGGTGTGGTTACTTTTTATTCAGTAACCATGTGATGACATGTCTTCTGAATTTTTCGAAGGCTGGGCTGGTTTTAATATCCTTTGGAAGTATATTCCATAGATGGGCGGCTAGAACTGGGAAGCTAGTTCCGCCAGGTCTTTTTAGGTTGTACCTTGGCACCGCCAGGCAGGGAGTGTTGTTAGATCTTGTGAATCTGGCTGACCGTTTCAGAGTGAATTGGTCCGTGAGATAAGGTGGGGCTTGGTGGTTCAGAGTTTTGTAGGTGAGGCAGATGTTTTTAGGTCTTTTTTTTTTTCTTGTATGGAGAGCCATTTGCAAAGCTTTCTAGTAGCCGAAATGTGCTCTCTTCTCTGTATATTTAAGGCAGCTCTAAGCACATTATTTCGTATAACCTGTAGTTTGTGAATTATGGATTTATTAGCTCCTAAATAAAGTCCATTGCAGTAGTCCAGTTTGGACAGAATGAGTGCTCGGGCCAGTATAAGGTGGATACCTCCGGAGTTGTGATGTTCTAGAAGAGTGTTCTAGGGAGTTCCTCCATGGAACGGGTGTCCTTGTCCCCCAGAGGGGCGTCTCTCTCCTTGTGAGAACCCACATGCCACCACGCCTAGGGGGGATTATTGCGTAGTGGGCTCACCTCCTTTGCCTCACAAGGAAAGTCTCCCCTCTGGGAGAAGTGACTGAAACCTTCCATTTGTCACAATACCTAAACACAACTTTAAATACAAATTGATTGCTGAAGGTGAATCGATCCAATTAGAATGAGATTCTTACCCCAAGGGCGTGTTTGCTCTAAGATATTTAAATACTGGTGGTTGATGGTTGTCGCTACACCACCCAAAAATCTGTTGGAGCCCAGTCTGTGCATGTTTAATTAGATGCACATATGATTGAGTGATTTGGTCTAGATTACTTCATAGATTACTCATCGCGATTTTACTCCACATACTCTTAGCATGTGAAATCTAAGACCATGGATTCATAGTATTGCCGGTAAGATAGCTCAGGTGGTTGAGGGCTCGCTGCTGCGATCTGATCCTGATCTGCAGGTCGCAGGTTCGTATCCCGGCAAGGCCAACTCAGCCTTTCATCCTTCCGGTGTCGATAAATGAGTACCAATTTCGGTTGGGTGATATTGTATGTAAATATGTGCTCTGTAAAGCGCTTTGGATTAAGGCGCTATATAAATAACACATCATTATAGCATTGCCTATTAATATGTTGTGTATAGCAGCCTACCAACTGTGGATTGGACAATCACTTTAATTGCACCATTTCAGAATCAATACGGCTGTTTATTCCTAATTGCCCAAGTTGCATTTATGAAGTACTGTGGGGTAGACCCAACAAGCTCTTAAAGAATTTGTTCTCACCGACTATAAAAAGGTTAACTCAAACACTTCCTTTTTAGATCGGTCAGTAATAATATACAATCTCTTTCCCCGTTGCACTTATCTACTAGTATCTGTATATTCCGTAGAACTGTATGGGTGGTAGCATTTAGCAGGCTCATGTGTGTCCTTAGTTTTTTGTTTTTTTGGTAGCTTGTACTTTAAGAACACATTTTCCTTGGTCCTGTGAGTACTTGCTTGTTTTTAGGGTGAGACAGTGTTTGGTATGACGCCCATGTGTCAGGCTGAGTGCTTGTACTCCAAATTATTAAAAATTCTTACTTGCGTAATTTTTTTAAACATTTTTTTTACCTTTCTTGTTATTCCCCCAGATGCTTACTGATCTGAAAAATGTATACCCCCGACAATTAGGCATTTACTGGTGATAGTTTGCAAGGTAAACTCTTGCTGTTGAGTTTCAAAAATCGCTTCCATGAGGGGTAGTTCAAGTATTTGCTTTCTTGCTGACAGCTTATCCAACTATTTTCAGCAACCACCCATTCACCCTTGAGGCACCCAAACTGTCTCCAGTGGAGAATTGGACAAATGCTAATATTTAATTATTGTAGCAGGAGGTTATTCAGATTGACGACATGACCATTTAATGCAATCCAACTGTTTTCTGCGCACAATTTGACTACAAGAAAGCCTAAGTCCTATACCTCAAGAAGTGATTAATTTAAATCCTGTAAGCTTTTAAACATCAAAATCTTATTTTTTTCAATACTATGATATTGCATTAACACATAGGTTTATGAACTGTACCTTTTTAACATTTTATGGAATGTCATTTTTTCATAATTGCATACCTGTGCTCAGATTAATTACATTTAATTACTTCAATAGTTAGAGACTTTTGTGGGCTGTGTAACCTGTTTCCTTTAAGCCATTTGGTACCTGGCTGATGTAGTTGCTTATTTTTATTTGATTAGTTTCAGTTTTGCTTCACTTTAAATGACCAATCAATGTCTCCCATCTGTGAAGCCTAAAACTCTTAATCTTAATACTTTAAATGGCGTTTCAGATCGAATACAGCAAGGCTTTTATTTACAGACGTCAAAATATTTCGTAAATTCCAGTCATGCTTTCTTGCTTGAAGATGTGCGTTCTGGGTGTGGAGTTCTGTTGAAATGTGGTACAGATGCACACTTTTTCAATTTTTAATGTCTTCACTAGTGTAATTAAACACAATCTGTTGAGCTCATCCTTGTTACCACAATGACTGTGTAGTGTTCTTTCTTTGTGATCACACTTGAAGGTGCCTCATTGATTTGCCATCATTGTTCTAGCCTATTTGTTTGAAACGTTGTGAAGTGTAAGATAATTGTACATATAGATTGCTGTCATTTCAGTTTTGCGGAAAAAGTGGCCTATTTAACTGCAGAAGAACAAGCCCTTGTCTTCCTGTAATGCTGAAGTGAGCCGTGTTATGGCACCAACAAAGATAATTCCCTGTAAAAGCTAGGCATTAGTAGTAGAATGCGGATCTCAACTTCCGGATTGGCTTCATTGGCTTTCCTGCTTCTTTTGCATCCCAAAGCATAAGCTTAAATCGTCTCAGAAGGACAAGGTCCGCCAGTTTATGGCATTTACCCAAGCTGGCGAAAGGACATCAATTTACTGCTTAATGCAGAATGAGTGGAAACTAGAAGCTGCAACAGACAACTACTTCCAGAAGCCAGACTTTTACTACAAGGAATCCATGAAAAATTCAGTAGACAGGAAAAAATTAGAACACTTGTATAACCGGTATAAAGGTAAGGACCCTTTTTAATTTTCTATACTATCGCCTCTGTATCATTGCTTGTGTTTGCTGTTTGATGCAAATGCATGCTGAGTGTTTGAAATGAAATGTCATTTCCTATCATGGTCTTGTTTATCCTCCTTGTTGCAATTTGCTATCATGGTCTTGTTTATCCTCCTTGTTGCATGAAAATTACCATACAATGTAGAAATTGATCTTCTCAAAAGAAAGTGGTAAATGAGAGGTTGCAGTTTGGTGTGTGTGCTGTGCCTTGCAAGTCCTGAGGGCCACTGATGAGGAGCAGCCAGGAAGGGAAGCTGTCAGGTGTGACATTTGAGTATTGGGGTTTTTCTGGGCCAAAATGCTGTTCTGGCAGTTGGCAACTGTAGAAGAAAGTGGTTTTGCCATGCATGTTGCTGCGTTTTGACCCAGAGTGCCCTTAACCGTGCAGAAATGTGAAGGGTGGACCAGAGTGTACAGTGTCCCCCTATCAATTTTTGGGAGATTTGGAGCAGTCCCCTTTACCCATAGCAGGAGCAGCATGAGATTGAGTACCGTATGGGTTCCTGACATCTCAGTTTGTGGGTTGGTTTGGAAGGTGAGGGAAAGATGTTCTTTGTTTTTCACATATCTCAGCTAGTCGTCAAATCTACTTGTTCGCAGAGAAGGCTTTAAAGCAGAAAATATATGAGCACCTATCCAGTGAAGAGCTTGTGTTAGTGGGGTCATAGGTACAATTAATATGTGTCTAGTAGGCGGTGTAACCAGAAGAATTGTTTATTTCTGCTAAAGTCCGATGGCACAAGGAAAAACGCAGTTGGGACTGCAAAGAGTGGATGAATGAAGAAGCAAAGCTGGAAGGGAAGGAAACTGGTATAATAAACCAGATAGAATGGTTTCTTGTCTTTACATCTGTGCATTGGCATCTTTATGCATTAACAGCATTGCATTTGATGGGGGAAAGTCTCCTTATAACCCTAAATTGTTTCAATACCTGTTAGGCTTTTTTTTTACTTCGGTTTTGCTCATTCACTAACAAATTGGCAAAACCGATCAAATGCATCGCTATAAGGACAAGGACATGCCACGTAATGGGTTGTGCTTGTGGGAGGTAAGACCTCAAAGTAAGCGATTGTATAATGGGAGAGGAAGGAATACAGTTTACAGTGCTAAAGCTGAAGCCGTTAAGTGAAAACATTGTTGGTAGACTATGAGAAATATAAATACAAAATGTATATACCAGGATTGAGTAAAGACATACAAGGGGAAAGCTTGTCCGATGCAGACAGGAGAATGGATCGAAGGAAGGGAAAAGCTATGTTGGCTGAGAGGATCACTGGAGAGATGCATGTAAAAGAAAGCATACATTGGTAGAAAGTTATATAATGGAATTAAATTTAAGAAGGGGAGTGAATGGTAACGTATGATGCAAAAGAGGATGGAATACATTGAAAAGAAAATGTACAATCGATGCAAGGCAGGTATAGAAGCAGACAACGTATATTAGAGGGAAAGTACAGACATGAACCAATGACATAAGAGCATGAAAATGTATCGGGGATTTAGATGACTAGAAGGGGAAAACGCGAGTGAAAGGAAATCTAATGCAGCATGAGTGTAGAAAAGACACCCCTTTTGCCATTTCTGTTAACCTACCAAGTGACCCAATATTGCACCCTACCTTTTAGAAATGATCATCATGTGAGATGTCACTCACACATTTTTTAAATCTTCCCCCAATCCCCACAAACTGCCCGTCATAACTATTCAATGTATGGATGTTATTTTTTTTTTTTATTGCATGTTTTCTTTTTTTAGCCTATCATTATTATATGGATAGGGCTGACCTTTATCCTCTGGACCAATATGTTCAATAGGATGGACTAAGTCTTCTACAGAAGTCTGCAAGGAGGCTTTCAACTGCCCAATTTTTAGTTGTGGCTCATAGTGAGGCAAAACTGTTGCCATTGGGGAAATGCTTCGAGGAGAGATGGCATATGAGAAAGGGCCTATCCTCTTTCAACTCACTCATGTTATGTTAAACATTTTGTAGAGCGCAATATTCGCACAAAGGCATCTTGGTGCTAGTGGAGACATAACAAAGAAAGGCAAGGCCCGGGAGAAAGAAACGATATAGACTGACTAAAAGAGAAATTATGTTTTTAATGACCTACGGAAAAGCAAATGTTTTCTCCGTGACCCGAACAGAATTCCAGAGTTTCGCTGCAGCAACAGAAAAAGCTTGTCCTCCCACCCGTGACAGCTTATATCTGAGAACCTGAATAAGATCAACATCCTGTGAACGTAAAGACCACACAGGAACATACGGGCGAGATGTATGTTGTAAATATTCTACACCCATACCATAAAAAGCTTGATGCACAATGCAGAGATATTTAAAATGTATCTGGGAGCCAATGTAAGGATCAAAGGAAAGGAGAGAGATGAGCTCTAAAAGGAGTACCCTTCGCAACTTGGGTGCTGAATTTTGCAAGACTTGGAGGCGATTGATCAAGAAGCATGGTTCGGTACAGATAATTAGGATAGTCCATGATACAGAGCACCAAGGCTGCCACCATCGGGGCACGCAAGTGCAGTGGGGAAAAGCAGATCACTTTTCCCCTGACAATGATGCAAATAGTTATTCACCCAAGCCCTTAATCACCAGCACAAGGGGCAATAGTGGAGGGCCAAAAGACCGGAGACCACCGAGCCGACGCAGATGGGGAGGCCGACCACCATTGCCTCAATTTGGTCTCTGTTTAACTTAACTTACCTTCCCAAAACAAGTCTATGCTTGTCTTCGTTATCTTCCTTTTCAGCAGCAGTATACGAGGACGCTGTTTTTACACTCTGGGAACCCACCTTGTTTTAATGCTACAAACCCTTTTTTGGCAAAAAAAGTATCAGTGCACTGGTATCTCGATATATCTATAACCAGGAGCACCAATACTTAAGAAGAAAATCAATAACAGAATATAGCCACTCTTATTTTTGCCTGATCCTTTTTTGGCAAGTGAAGTACTTTTTCCAGCCCAGTTGCTACTCCAGTCACATCTTGAATAAATACAGATAATTTCCTAAGGCTACCAATACAGGAGAATCCTGCCCCACTTTTCACCCTTTTATGTAGCACAACTATTTCCCACAAGTATACTAGTGCAGGTGGGCACTGTTCCTCTGTACATTTTTCTCTTAAGTGCATTTCAAACCCTTTTTTGGCTGGTGGCAGTGTAGCTTTATTTTATTTACCACGTATACCTCTGGGGTTACTTTTCGAGATTGCTAAACTTGTTGTTTAAGCCCTGTCTTTACAAATCATTGCCTGTGTTGGCCATCTTCCTCCTCTTCAAGGGTAGGAATTGGCAGTATGGCAATGCCTCTGTGGGCTCTGTCCAGAGCCCAGGTGAGGGGGTGGTGTTAAGGGGTGGTGTTAGGGGGTGGTGGGTAAGTTTAAAACCGGTTTAGGTTCCAGACACCCTAATCCACATACTCTCTTTTCAAGCACCTCTGAGCTGGTTGTCCAGGGCTTGATTGGTTAACTGCTCAGCTTGAATGTTGCATGTTTCTTGATAGGTTGGCCAGGATCACCCCCCCCCACGCCCTCCCCTCCCCAGCCCAGCATTTTGTGTATTTAGAGGTTTTGAAGTCATTCTTCAGTAGTCCACTGGAGCTCAAATCTGAAGCACCAAAATTAGTTTTAAGGACTTTGCTTTTTCAACCAGGGGAAGCTTCATACAGGTGACACACTCCCTTGAGCCAGAGGGGAGAGCTGTTCTTCCTCCTGATTTTCTATTGGCATGCTCCAGTCTCTTGCAGAACCCTCCAGATCCACTCAGTTCAGAAGATCTGCACATACAGAGAGAGGAACCCATCTTGAGCCTAGCCATCAGACTGCTGTAGCTGCTGCTCCTGTGGTGTGCATCATTGAGAGACATGATCTTTGTTGTCCGGCTGCTGCTCGTGGCCGCCAGGCTCAGTTAGCCCACCTGCTTCAGCTGAAGTCCTTTTTCTCCTAATTGTCAGCTGGCCCTTGCTGGGCCACTTAAAGTCGGCGCAGTTAGTTTCATTGTTTGCACTTCTCCAGTATTGTGGGACGTCATGCACCTGATGGTGAGTTCTGAAACTGGTCGCAGAAAAGCTACCAGCTGCACCCAACCCAGACCCCAAAACATATGTCTGCTTCTGAGACCCATGGCCCTTTTTCACTGCAAATATCAGCGTGAGTAGTATACAACCAAGTCTTCTGATTTACCTGAAGTCTCTGGTCATTCACTTGTGGGGCGAGGTCTCCTCAGCGTGCTTGCATATTCTTCCCCACCTACCCCGGACCACGCAAATGTGCGTAGGATGCCTGGATGTAGGATTCTGCTGTGGGGGTACCTCACATTTCCTAAATTGTTTGCTCCTCTCCATTACTTTACAGAACATGTGAGTAAATGCATACCATTTGTATCGCACTGTTTTCCTTTTAGTTTTCTACTATGCTAGTCTGTGGGAGAACTTTGCATATTGGCTTAAACTTCTCCTAAATAAATGAAACTGCTTAATTACCTGTGACTCTGGTTGGACAGTCACTAATGGCCTATTACTGGACTTTTTCTCAAGTCAGTTTTGTGGTTTGCCGTGTAACTTATAAGGCCTAAAATATGTTCAAATGATTGTTTAGGCCCCACCTTTCTATTGTAACAATGTAAAATATTGTGATACAATATTATACTTTTTTCTAAATATCGGTGGTATCCAGTTTGGACACCTTACTTTTTATGTGTGCATGTATCTTTATATAACAAAATCCAGCATTTCAGCCAAGTCCCACACCGTACCATGCCCAGTATCTATCGCTGGAAGTCCACATCTAGTTCAGAGCCATATGGTCCATGCACCATAACTTTTCTGGTGTTTGATATATATATTTCTGAGGCCTGTGAATCTGCTTACATTGACATGCTTTGCATTGACCACCATCCAGTGGTTGTTTGTGTAAGAAATGTTTTTAAAATTCATAAACTGAGCGTCGACAATCCCTATTCTACATGATCCTTCAAGTGTAAATGTTCTCAAGTTGTTCTATTTCACCATTGGTTGGCAACAACTTTTGAGACTGAGAGTAATTACTAACATCATTTGACATGAGCTTGCTTTATGCTGAAACATTTTGCAGTGGCACTGAAAAAGAACGGTGGAATCATAAAATACAATATTAAGGCTTTTACACCATGCAAAGAGAAATACACCTACAGAGGCTTGTCAAGAGTCCCAGAATCTTTATTGCAACTTTGAACAGTTTACAAAACAAAGTACACAAATAGCTATTTGGCCGTCAGTACATCAGAGACCACCAGCAGGTTCAATGTGAGCAGTGAACTGGAATTTCTAGCTGGACATCAGCATATTTATACAGTTTCTTCGTAAAGATGTCCAGCCACCTACAAGTTAATCATGTACTGGGCTAGGGTTCGCGCCAGGTTCATTCCTAATTTACATATTCTCTTGCATGTGGTTTACTTCTTAGTACATTTACTTAACAAATACTATTATTCTCTGGGTTTAAATTTACACTCTTTACACATTTGCTTCAATGCAGGTCAAACAGATGTTTTGCATGTCCTGTTTAAATAGCTTTATTGTTCTTGAATACTGTAGGTTAACATCGCCGATTCAAGTAATCCCCTGATCCCTAGGTCAAGAAAGGACAAGGTCTACATGACCCTAACATGTAGCCTGCAGGCAGGTTGGACATTAACTCGCCTACAGAGGTTGAAGAGGTTAAATTAAGAGCAAGAGAACACAGGTCGGCCATTTTAGGCCACAGAGTGACTTTGCACGACAAGCCAAAATGGCGGATTTAACCTAAAATGGAGGCTTGATTAACTTAAGGTCACAACCTTGCGATGCAGATTTCCTCGCACAGTGACTGGGCATAGGCCAACATATACAATGAGGATGAAACAATATTATATCAGTTTTAACAAAACAGAAGCCATTGAGGATGCAAGGCTACCGCTACAGAGATATAGTAGGACGGATGGGGATGGGGGCAGTCATTTCGGCTCTAGGCCTATTGAATGCTTCTGTACCCATCCCTATACTCCACAAAAGCTGTGCTGAAACCAATGAGCACACCCAACCGGTTTAAATTTTGTCCGAGGTGTAACTCTGAATTCCCATCAAAAGACATTCATAGTTGCATGATCCACCAGTAGACTATTGCATGTAATTCTAAGCGGATTTAAGCCACAACACTATTACTGGGTAAGTAATGTGTGTTTGATATAGATCACTTACTTTCTAGTGTAACTTAAACTCAAGACATAATTCTTAAATATATGCTGTTTAGATTGTGTTGTATGGTACGTCAGAAGGAGGAGACAGAGCATGTGCCATTTTCACGTGCTTTTATTGAAATAATAAAGAACACTCCTCACTAACGCTAATCTATGGGATGCCCTACCTGCCGAAACTAAACTAGGGTGCTCATCGTCCGATGTGAAGTCCAAACTTAATGGTCTGTCCTCTGTCAGAAACTAGCCTAAGCTGACCCTACCACTATTAATGCAGAACAAAAGACCAGGAGAAAGACTCCCTTTTCCTGGCATGCTTCTCAACACAAGTCTCTTCAACAGGGGTGTTGCTAGGCCTGGAAAAGATCTGGGGCTAGGCCAATGTAAGCACTGTTGGGACTGTGGGCTAGCCTGCCTTTTGGTTGTAGCTCCTAAGCTTTTATCCGGGGCTACAACCAAAAGACCTGGGGCTATAGCCCCCTCAGCCCACCCCTACCAACACCTCTGCTCTTCAATAGGTTATCTTCAAATAGTCTCTTGCTATTCCTTGTAAGAGTTCCTTAAGTTCTTTCAATGGGTCTTCCCAGGCCCTTGTATATTTCTTTGCTGTCTCTCCAAATACCTTTCTTCTCCAGATGTTTAGACAGTCTTTCTGACTCTTGTTCCTCTCACAATCCAGCCACTCAAAGGAGCAAGTATCCTGTACGTCTAGGTAATTTGTATAAATTTGCCAATCACTGGGAGGAGGATGCAAGGTCCCCAAGTGATCGTTACTCTTCACGCCTCACTCCCCAGGTCGCCCGCTCTCCCCTGTACCTGTATTACAGGGGGTCCACGTCAATGGTCAGTGTTCTTTCTCTTCTCTGTGGTTTCTCCCTTGTACCTCTTTCGACACGCGCCACTCTCCTGTGGTGGTTTAATGGATGAAAGGTATTTTCTTTGGTTCCGTAGCACGCCACCACCTCCTCTGGGTTGTTGATCGGGTTCTGCAGCCACAAACCTCGGGTCTGTTATTGGCATATCGCCTAACCGGCATGCCAATGACCGGGTTCTTCACTGGTCCTTCACAAGCTACCCTCCAGGGACTATTCAGAATTTCCTCTGCTCTGCTGTTTAGACAGCATTCTGCTGTCTCTTCTACTTGGCTGCTTTTCAACAAACAAGGCAGCGTCTCCCTCGATTTCCCAGCCTGATCGGCCCAGCCAGTTTGAAACTCCTGGGTCTCACTTCCTTGTTCTCCTGGCCTGCCACTTTTTATGACTCACTGCTGGGACTTCCCCAGCTTCCAAGTAAAGTTCTTCCTCTGTGCTGGGGCCATATTCACTATGCCCCCCATCAGCTTCTTGGTGTCGGTACTTGATAGACAATCACTGTTCCTCTCGTGCTGTTATTCTTTCCAGTACCAGGCTGGAATGATGCTTCTGGTATTACATTACAATAATACATGTAAGAGGAATTTAATTGTCTGTCAGTTCATATAGTTGTACTGGTTTATGGGGCTAGTAAAAAGGGAATTCCTTATAGGAAAGGGAGTCTCTTGTGAGGTCCCTCTTACCGTCACCCCTAAATGGAGTGTGTGTAGCATGCTCACCTCCCTAGCCTCACAGGAAGGGGCTCCTCCTTGTGGGAAAGTGACTGAATCCCTCGATTCGGCACAGTAGGCAATACTTTATCTCCCTTGCTGTTGATTGTATACCAGGATCTACCACCTCGACAATGTATGCCTAACTGCTCAGTAACAACACCAGTAAGCGTTGCTTCAACGTTTGTTGAAACCATTAAGGTCCACTTCTGGTTGGTCTCTTTAAACCCCCCCCACCCCCACCAGCAGTGTTTCAACAAAAGAAATAAATATTCTAGAGCAGTGGTCACTGCCCTATAGTGGAGGAAAAATCAATTTTCGTAGACTTTTCCAAAAATTCTAGTGCTAAAAACATTTTATTTTTAAACCAACATTTTATTAGTATTTAAATCATACCATGTTCCGTCATCGGCCGGCATTTAATACAAGAAATTCTTAACCTGTGTAAATATCCGCCCTAATCCCCCCCCCCCCCAACCCCCTCTCCCCTGCCTCCCCCTCAGGAGTATTCAAATCAGACGTTAATTGACAAGTTAATCACAGCAGCGAGCAATATGTACAAAGCATCAAACGGGTCTAACCAATCAGGGTAGATCAACTAGTGTCAATGCCCGTAGTCCGTCCTAAAGATAAGCAGAGTTTCGGCCACATTTACTCCCTAAAAATTGGCAAATACTCCCAACAAAAAATAGGACAAAGACATGTAGAATCTTGCACCCCTGCTTTCACCCTCACAGCTCTGTATTTGTTTGGATCAATAGTGCATATAGTACGACAGGAAGAAACTATTTTAACTGCCTGATTGACAGAAGTAAACCTGTATCTTTTCATGTGCATGTATAACCATGTGGCTGCCGTGTGAGAAAAGATTTTGGTTAGAGGTGAGATCTAAGCTCAAGGTGAAATACCAAATGACCCTAGGCTGTGTAATTTGGGATCCACTGATGCACTTTAGCAGGTCAGGGCTTCGGCTGAACTTAGCGCACCTCCTACTGACGGCCAAACTTTGTTCTCCACTCTTTGAGAAAAACTGAACCCCCAATAATTTATCTGTGGCTTGATAAAGTTTGGAATGTTCGAGCAATGGGGAACATGTCTGCCAATTTGAATGGCACTCTGATGCCCTTCATGTCTGTGTGGTTGCCCTTCTTAAATTACATGCAAAAAGAGCTCAACGCCCTTTCCTGCCTGATGAGACTATGGGTAGTGCTCCAGATACGGATTTGGAAGTGAGAGTATTTTACTCCCGATTCTTTTTTTTTTTTTTTTTTTTTTAAACATTTTTTTTTAAGTTAGGAGTAAAATTATTTTTTGAGGAGTAAAAATGTAAGTTGAATTCCGAGTGACAGTATGTTATAAGCAAATAAAAATGTTTTAACTGGACAATGGAAATATTTGTCTTAATTTATTTTCACCTAGTTATTCATGCACATTAAAAGATGCATGTTTACTTCTTCTGATCAGGCAGTTATAATAGTAGCTTCTTCCTGTGGTACTACAGGCACTCTGTTCCAAACATATCCATGGAGCTGTGTGGGTGTATGCAGGGGCACACGGTTCTATGTGTTGGTTTCATATTTTTTGTTAGGCGTATTTGTACTCCCCATTTTCTATTTTTTGGGAGTAAAAGTGGCTGATACACACCAGTAGGGCTGCGATACTTGAAGCTGAGGTGTACATGGGAGTTATACGTAGAAGCAGTGGTGTCTGGGTGTATATTAAGCCATATGTCTAATAAGTTGAAATTACTTAAGCAGTTACGCAGAGTGGGAGACGCTGACCCCGTCATGGATTAGGTCGTTTTCATTGACCTGTCCCTGTCCATTACCAACTTAATATCTCCAAGTAATAGGAGTTCCCTAAGCCCCCTCCTCCCTACTTCTTCCAGCCAGCATCCGCAACATAAAACGTTACTGAGCTGAGTTTGGGGAGTGAAATGATATTATCATAAGCTGCTTGCCATGGATCTTCCCCCCAGTACCATTATGTATTGGCCATCAGTGTCCTTGCTGGTTTCCATATGTGTGAAGCCCATATTCTTGTGTATTAGAATTGATATACCCGCCCGTTTACTGTCAGATGAAGAGTGATATTGGTGTGGATATTGTTTTCTAAGCCTTTGCTGGTCCCTTAACAGGTTAGTTTCTTGGAGTGCTATTATATGTAATTGCAATATTTTTAACTCCCTGAACAGCAGAGTGCGTATGCCTGGTGCGTTCAAACCTCAAGCCTTAAGGGTCCCCACATTAACCACCATGGTGCACTAAAAAGTGTCCCACCTCCCGTGTGAACCCCAACGAACCTAGTAGGCCCATTGTTTCCATGCCTCCTCCTCTGACTACCTGTTCTCTCCCAGTGTCCGGCACCGCCATACAAACCCTAGAGTATCGCTCACTATAATAAAATCCATCATTTGTGTATAAAAGTTCCATATGTACCGCCTACATATCTACCAATCAGTGGAGCATCTGATCTGGAAGATTAGTTCCCCCTCCAGCCACCCGACCCTGCTATTCCAAGTAGCGAGTTGCATTGTATGTCCCAACATATCAAACCAAACTTTCAGAGCAGTGGTGGGTACTACAGATCCCATTGCAGCAAACAGGACTTCTTGGATCAATTCCAACCAGCTCTCTGCTGAGAAGCGGATAGCATTATATAACTATAGCACTCCACATGGCTCTTGCACCCGATCATACCCAGGGGCGTGCACCATTTGCCAGGATCCCTCTACTCAGGCTCTGTTGGTACTTGCTGCGACCTAGGCCAGCCCTTCCTTGTTAATGGTTAAGTGCAATAATCGAGACCTTTCTTCCACAGTAAAAACAGTGTGTACTGCGTCCCTCCGTTTTATATTGGAGGCCAAAGGGGTATGTCCACTTACAGCAGACATCCAGACGTCTTGGCTCCTCTGTGATGGTCTTCAGCAGTCTCTGCTTGGCCACGGTGGGCTGAGACATTCTGAAAGATTTGAATTGAGGAATCTCAATATTGAATACGGTTTTCTCTTCTTGCTTCCCTCACAATTGGTTACTTGATCCTGTAATCGTGGAATTTGAAGCCCTTTGACTTTTTGGAGGACTTGGACATATTTCCACAGACCCTGCAACTGAAACGTTTAACCTCTCTTGTCCAGAAGCGAGTCTGTCTCTAAATAAAGGTGATACCTGCAATCTAAACACTGGTCCTTCAGGTACAATTCTTAGCAATAAAAAATGGTGGACCAGTTGATCAGGGTGACACACTTCACCATTTCAGTTAAATACACATTTTATTAAATTAATCCAAACAACATATGTCTATATGTCACATTAAAACATTAGAAAACAATGAACCTAATCTTTCACAACTCGGGCATCAAAAACTCTCAATCCTTCATTCATGCTTCCATACATAAAACCATAATGGCCAACTATACTCTTTGTAGTCACAATCTAATATTACACAAATGTTCACAAATAATTATTCAACTTCTTTTCACTCTGACCCTGTCCTTATTAAGAGTCATCTACAGTTTGTTTTTTAATTTTCAAACAGTTTGTGTGGTCGTCGACACGTGTTTCGGTCTCTTTGTACATACAATCTTGTCCTTTCTTTCTAAGACCTTCCTTTCTAAGACCTTCCTCAGGACGTGGGGCTCAGTCGAGTTGTCCTGCCTCTCTCATGGACTGGAATAAGCCATATTGTAATCTAAAAGACATACAGACAATAAAACCTATTAGGGTTGTGTGTCATACCCATTTCTTCTAACAATGACTATTAATGTCAACAAAGCATTTCTCAACATTACATGCAAAACACCATACTCACCCCCGGGGTCCAGCTTGGGGGATGTGGATGGATATAGTGGAATCAATCCTTCAACAGGTGTCCAATATTCAATTACACTAGATCCTGTAGATGATAACATAAAAAAGGTAGGTTTTTCTGACCACTCAATAACAAAGGTCTCCAAAAGTAAATGAAAACACTAACAATAAAAATACTCAAAATACTCACATAGGCAGCCCACTGCAAAATTTATTCTGAATCATGTGATTTTTTTTTCCTTCTTCACTGCCCATAACAGACATGCAACATATAACTCTGGATCCAAGGGGCTAGATATCCTAAACAACAAAGAGGGTCCATCTATAGCACAGTGGGGCCAGGTGAATTAAACACTAGGCAACAAAGATAGATATCTCACCCCATACACACTTTACCCCCCTTCCTTTAGAATGACCCACAAATGTGCAATTCCAATGTAATATAACTCTTCAGTGCAGTGTGTTGGAAGTTCCCATACACTAGCTAAATTCCGTTTTGGGGTCTCTGAAAGAAGAGGGGGGAGAAAGGAAAATCATCATGATCCCTCTGTGTTGGGTAAACTGACAAAATGTACATACTCCAGAACACCAAATAAGGTACAGCCTACCCTAGCCACCATCTAGTGTGTTATAATATTGGCCAGAATGGTCCCCTCTCAATGATAGGCACCCCCCGGGGGTTCCGCTCATTCACACTTGCAGTCCGAATTGGAACCGCATTTCCTGCGTGAAATCCGACAGGAACTCTTTTACAGGTCGGTCGCGTCTGTATAACTGGTATCAGTCTTGAACCGGGATACAGGGCAAATTAACACTGCCTCGTATGCAACAGCGTGTCCGTCTTTGGGTACCACATAAAGTATATGGCTAAGCCCCTGTCCCCAAAACAGCATCTCATAGCAGTTTACTTACCCGTGTTGTCTCCTCGAGTCCATCCTACTCCGTAACCCACCAGTTGAAAAACCATAGACACAAAAGCAGGACTCCTCTTTGTACTCCTGCATAATGCTCCCATCATTATGGAAAGAGTACTGAATGGTAACTGCTACTCACACATACCCAATTCTCAACAATGCTGTTAATCTGCCAGATGGTGTATATTCATACTTATCCATCAGTGTGTCACACTTAGTATAGTATAAGAAGGTATGGCAGTGCCTTCAATTCACCTTCGGATAGAGGGAAAACCTGTGTTGATATTCTAGCGGGTGGTTAGTGGTAATAATAGCTGATGCTATTGCACACGTACCTCGTTCCTTTCCTATTACGGAGAAGTATACTTACTAACATTGCCAGGATGCCAGACTAGGAATAACCAATGTGTGCAGCCTGTACTTGCATAACCCAGATGACACTTGTGTAACCTTTACGAAATACGTATTACCAGCAGTTTTATACTGTTTTGATATTGTTACAAGGTCATCCCATAATCCCAATGGTCATGGACATAAGTTTCATACGACTGTTCAATTATCATGCATGTTTGCAAGCGTCCCATTTAAAAGTTATTCACCGCGGATAACGCAGGCAGGAGAATGGCAGAAGGGACAAACTATTAAGCGTTGCGCTTGGTTGCGCCAATCGGGTTTTAACCAGAGATGCAAGCTACCCTTATTAACATGCTGTTGAACCCAATGTGCTTTTTGGCAAGGCTGTCGAGGACACCTTAAAAATGGCTAAAGAAGAATACAATACTCTCAAGTCATTGGGCCAACTGACCAATAGACCTACTTACCAGAGGGGAAACGTGAATTTTCGTCGCTCACACAGCCAAAATTCAGAGGTTTCACCTGTACCCAGAGCCAAGGTACTGCCTGGGGAAACAATCCGGGTCAGTCCTCCCAGAATTACCCTAGAGGAGCGCGCAGATCCTGCGGTCGCAGTAGGGGCAACTCCTCCCGAGTTGGTACCCCACCTCAGAAGAAGTGACTTTCCGCTGCAGGTGCCCTCCAATGCCTCTCCAGTAGGAGGGCGCATATCCAGCTTCACCCACGCATGGGAGGAAATCGCCACAGAAAGATGGGTGATGTGCACCGTAACAGGGGGATAGTGTACAGAGCTCCTCGAGCAACCCCGGAACCACCCCCCACGACAAAAGACCCATTCCAAGGAACACCAGCGCATCCTCCTCAGGGAAATCGCCATGCTTCTACTAAAGGACACCATCGAAGTCGTCCTGGCCAACCAGGTAAACAAGGGTATTTATTCAACTTGCTTCCTTGTGCCAAAGAAAGATCTAACAATGCGCCCAGTATTAGATTTGCGCCCTGCAAACAAATATGTCAAGCCACAAAAGTTCTGCATGACTACGCTACAAGAGGTAATCCTTCTACTAAAAAAGGGGATTACATGGCAACACTGGATATGAAAGATGCCCATTTTCATATTTCAATGTTCCCAGCGCACAGAAGATTCTTACGTTTCAAGATAGTGATACAGCACTACCAATTCAAAGTGCTGCCCTTCGGAATAGCATCTGCTCCAAGGGTATTCACGAAGGTACTGGTGGCAGCACACCCGCGGAGGGAGGCAATACCAGTGTACTCTTACCTGGACGACTGGCTGATTACAGGGGATTCTCCCCTTATTTGCAGGAAAACATTCAGAGAACTATCAACCTACTCTTCCAATTGGGTTTTTCCATCAACGAGAAAAAATCAAGCCTAGTGCCAAGCACAACCAAGCCGTTACTAGGAGCTGTCATAAACACACAAGAGGGGTTGGTCTTTCCGTCAGAGGAAAGAATCCAAAACATGTTACTGCAAATACCACATTATCAGGTCGGCCGCCAGATAAGAGTGTGCAAAGCAATGCATTTGCTAGGCATGATGACCTCTTGAATTTACCTGGTACCACACGTGCGCAGTGCGACGATCTAATGGTCGTTTCGCCAACACTAGTACTAAATATTTGCTGGTGGACAAGAGAAAATCTGAAGGCGAAACCCTTCTACGATCCGGAAGTAAAAGCGATTGTCATGACAAATGCCTCATTCACTGGGTGGGGTGGGGCTCATTACCTTCACCACACAGCTCAGGGTATGTGGTCTCATGTGGCAGCACAGAACCACATCAATCTACTAGAACTACTGGCAGTATTCAAAGCCCTTCAGGCGTTCGAGTCTCACCTAGCCAACCAATCTGTGCAAATCCTGACAGACAGCACTAAAGCAATGTTTTTACATCAACAAACAGGGGGCACACGTTCTCTAAATCTGTCCAGGCTTGCGCAACAAATTTGGAAATGGGCACTCGAACAGAAAATATTCTTCTCTTCACAGCATGTTCCAGTGGAACTCGGCTCTCTCGCAGACTCATTAAGCAGAGATTCCCCTACCAGAAGAACACGAGTGACAACTACATACAGGGGTCGTAGAACACCTCTTCTCTCAATGGGGTTTCCCTACAATAGACTTTTTCGCTATAAGCGAAAACAGGCAATGCCCAGAGTTCGCGTCCAGGTTCCCCCAGCCAGGCGCCAAGGGGGAACGCCCTATGGATGAACTGGTCAGGGAAATTTGCTTACGCTCCCCACCCCCTCCCTGATCTCCCCCCAACACCTCTAATGAGGAAGGTGGTGAACAAGATCCACAAGGAACAGGTGACGCTCATCCTAGTTGCTCCTATGTGGGCAAGACAACCCTGGTAGCCACATCTGCACATTTGCGATCCCATCAAATCCCTGTGCCCATACAATCTGCTCACTAAGCACAGGGGACTAACAGTGCACCCTCAACCTTACTCAATGAACTTGGCAGCATGGCTCCTGAGGTCATAGAGTTTGGACATCTTAATCTGCCACAGAGATGTATGGATATCTTGAAGGAATCAAGAAAGCCTAACACGAGGCACTGTTATTTTGACAGGTGGAGGAGATTTGTAATTTGGTGCCAGTCTAAAGAAACTGACCCCATAGAATGTACTCCTTCCCACATTCTAACTTGTATGCTCCACTTGCTAGATGCAGGGTTGGTATTCAACTCTTTAAAGGTCCACCTGGCAGCTTTGTCAGCCTATACCACTTCCCATAATAAGGTCTCATGGTAGAAGGTACCCGTCATCAAAGCATTCCTGGCGGGAGTAAAGAGACTCCACCCTCCAATTTGAAACCCACCGCCAGGATGGGATCTCAAAGTTGTACTTGCTAAGCTATGGGACCCCCTTTTCGAGCCAATGCACAAGTCTAGTCCCAAACACCAGACTTACACAACTGCCTTCTTAGTGGCTATCACTTCCATAAGAAGAATTAATGAAATACAAGCGTCGTCAGTGCAGGATCCTTTCTTTGTTGTACACAGACAAGCTGGTTTTACGTACTCACCCTAGGTTCTCCCCCAAGTTCATCTCTAAATTTCATGTAAACCAGTCTATTTATGCGGAATGTTTCAGTCACTCAATGGCTTCAGCACATTTGAGAAAATGTCCAAGAAAGATTGATTGATTGTGCTCTCTTCTCGTGAATGAACTTAAGTAAACTGTAACCTTGCCATTGCCCATATTTGGTGTGACGTGATAAAAAAAAGTTTGTTTTAATTCCCTTTAAAAATGCTTTAATAAACACTTTGAAATGTATTACTACTGTATACAGTTTGAAAGGAATAACCAACACATCGTACATTTTGCTTCAGACACTATTCCAAATGTTGCCTTCTTCTATTACCTACTGCATTGAATCGGGGTGAGCATCAGTAAATGTGGGTGTCTACGGAGTAAATTATTTGCATCCAAACAAGACTACAATCTTGCCCAGACAAATGAGGAATCTGTCTCATGCAAAATTTGGTAGCAGTGGGTTAAGCAGTGTGGATTTGTATAGCCGGACAAATATATATATATATATATACACACACACATTGTGCTTTATAAATAAAGATTAGTCTATTGGTTCCTAAATTAATCTAAAAACCTTACCAGAAAGAAGTAATTGGAACAATAGCAAAAAGGCTTAGCATTTAATGATAAGCTACTGACCTAGAATCTGCTACGTTAGCAGAACATGTGGCATCCTCCTGTGCGGTTTTGAAGCTAAAGGCATCACTTATTAACGTGATGTCATTGCATGTTGGCAGAGTTTCTTACGTACATACAAAGCTTATTTAGGAACCTTGGTGGAGAATGATCTCAGTCAATGCGTTTTGCTGGTTGGAGAGCAAGTGCAATAACCCAGTTTTCGCTGTTCTTAGAATTAGTGTAATAAAAGCTTTTACACAAATGTTACCACACTTGTGTTTATTTTAGTTCAACTATTAAGGCTGTTGTGAATGTTGGTGCACCAGGTATAATACCAGTCATGCTGGTTCCTTGTGCTTGGGCTACAATTGCAGTGACAATATTTGTGCTGTTGCTGCATAACACAACTATATGTGAAAGAGCGTATGAATTGATTGTGATAAACTTTAGAAGATTGATTGAGAATCTACATATTTGTTTGTACATTTGATATAGATTGTGCACTCTTTAGCAGCAGTACATTCTTTTTTTTCGTAGACGGCAAACGCAATTTGATACGATGTTCATTCACCATCAGTTTCTTTTTCGTGATATCTTTTTCCCGAAAGTGTTTGCACGAAAATAATCATTGACAAATATGGGGGCGGGGGAATAAGGGCATATAAGGGGTAGGCTGGGGTGCGAAATAGGAAATAATTAATAGGGGATGGGGGTTTAATAAAATAAACAATTTTATGCTTTTTTTGGGCAAGGAAAGTTCGGCAAAAAAATGCTGGGGGAAAAGAAACTGGGGATGAATTAACATAGAACCTTACAATTCACAACAGTTGGAATATTGGAGGTGACAATCGCAAATACCATCTTCGTGTTTAATTGAAAAATGAAGGATGGTGCAATGGGAGCTAAACATGCAACATTGCCGCCTAATTTATTGGGATTTTCACTTAAATATGCTTTCAAAAATATTAAGACATGCGAAACAGTAAGATGTGCTAACCATTAGTGCGACATTGGAGCATGACAAAGAAAGAAAATGCTGAATATGTCAAATTTATAGGAATTTAACATGGGCTTATTCCTGCAAAAAAAGGAGACTGCAGATCCAATTTTTCTTTACCTATCAATGATTTTCAATCCTTGTGGGATGTTAAATGGAATTAATGTGGATGATTTATTTTTTATGATGTGATTTAATAAAACGACCTTCTGCAAGTAGTTGAGTATTCATTGCACTTCATTTTTTAAATATAAATTGTGTACACTGGGTGTTTCCATGCATAATGAGTTTGTCATAATATGTTGAATAAAATATAATGACGCGAAGGGCCTCATTAAAAGTCTTCCGGTATTCCCGCAGTTATTCCACCAGAATACTGGCGAATGGCATTGCTGTTAGTGGCACTTGGTCTGCTGGAATTACCAGCAGATTAAAAGTGCCGGTAAGGGCGTCAAATCCCCATTCCATCGAGTCCCATAGGACTCCATGGGGGCATTTGCCGCAATTACCGGCCATGCCGGTAATAAAGGTAGTTTTCTTGTGGCAAATTTATCTCCAGCTCTTAGCTGGAGGTAAATCCTTAATCCCCTATCAGCAAAGTTGTAGTTGGCATCTGGTAAAAGTGCCGGTAAATGTTATTACCGGCACGTTTACCGGCCAACTCAGAATGAGGCCCGAAGTCTGAAAGCAGGCTTTCAACTTATTGTCTGCATATTGAAGTTGGTTTTCAATTAATTTTTTTAATTATTTTCAGAAAAACAAAATTGATTTAAAATACATGCTACTATGAGCAAACTAAATTAAACTTATTCAATTGGCTAATGAAGAACTAGCATACAATGACAAATAAGCATGCACGGTCCACTCGCTAGTGATATTTCACTCTTGGCAAGTAAGACTTGGTGTGCTTTGTGTATGTGTAGAACTGAGGTGGCGCGTTACTGTTTATGGCATGCTAATACCTTGCAACAGGAAATTTGTACCCCTTAATTAATGGCTTATTAGGATTCCCGCCATCTTTGAAAAAATATACAATGGACAGTCATGCTTTTGCTATTGTTAATGGTGAGAAATACTTGCTCCACAATTAATTACCTTTAATATATATTTTATTTTAATTTGAAATTTTGAAATCATCCAACTTGAGTACTGGTTAAAGGGCTTGGTAGGCATTACACAGAGTAAAACGGAAGCATACATAACTAGTGAGGTTGGAAGCAAAAAACAAGATATGTTTTTATTCAGAAATGAGATTCTATAAACGTTAAACCCTAGGAGGGGGTTAGTGTGGAGATTCAGCCAGTGTCTGTGTGTGGTTTTCTTTCTTTCTTTTCTCCCTCACCTTGCCATCATGGTTGTCCCGCTTGCTATTACCTGATTGTTCTATTGCACGCCACTACTGCTTCTACTGGTTGTTTTTACTGTATGCATTACTTTGTCAAATATAATTGTTTGCTTTTGGTACATGAAATAAAGAACTTCATGTTAATATAGAGGAGGCATTATGGAACACAACCTAGAACTGGGGTGTGGAAGAGACAGTTAAGATAACCATTTAGAGACCAAGAATGTCACTAGAGAGAACTGTAGTGTGAATTACCACAGACTCGTGCCTTCTTCGGGGTTGAGAGAGATGGGGGAATGTTCCTGGATGAAGCAAAGCCAGACTATCACCCAGATGGTGCAGGGAGACTGGCTTACCCAGTTGAAGGTGTTCTGTAGAGCGAAAACCTGTCCGGGAAGAGCCCCGTGCCCCCTGGATCTTGGTAGTGCGATGCTCTAGCTGCTATTTAACAGAAATAAGGGTGTTGGACGTATTACAAAGCTTACCCAGAGAGCCATGATTTCAATCGCGTTTAACCCTCTTTGGTTGGATCCTGTTTTGAGGTCCAGTGATGGGCTCTTCTAGTGTTTAGCTCGAACTGCTGCATTTTATCTCCCTCAAGGTTCAAGCTTTAGAGAAACTACTTTTGATCAGACCACCTGTTGATGATAAAAATCTCATTGGGGCATATTTGGAGGTAGTGAGGTTCGTGTAGCCTACATCTTGATAAATGATGCAAAATGTTTTGAAGATGATCTGTTTGTGTAATGGGAGCCATTGGTTGACATTCAATGCTGGAGTGATAAGGCCTAAGATTAGTCTTGCAGCTTTCCTTTGGATTAGCTATAGTTAATGAATCTGATTATTGTGTAATGCTAGATCTATCCTAGACTGTTAATATAATTTAATTTCAAAAGTTCTAGAACCCTGGTTACATAAAGTGTTTGAATAATTCTTTGGTCTAAGGAGTCAACCTGGATTTGGGAAGACAGTTGATTGTAAAAAATAGTTCCAATATGTTTAGCTTGTTCAGTTGGGGGTTGGGGAGGTGCCCATTGCGGATGGCATTTGAAAGGTCGAGGATTCTGCGTTGGGAGACCCAAAGAAATGAACTCAGTCTTTGTAGCATTTTGGCTTCAGTTGTTATTGATAGTCCAGTCTTGAACTTATTGGTGTGCGGTGATGATGTGTTTAAAAATAAAGGACCGATTCAAGTTGTTTATTTTAACACATTTTGCTAGGCATAAGAAACAAACTATGAAATGAGTGTAATAGATGGGAAATAATGCATTCACAAAAAGTGTGCTCTTAGATGAGCCTGTAACATAATGATATACATTTTCTGACATAGTTATTAGTCATCAGTTCTAGCCAACTTAATACCAAGATTGGAGCCAAATTAAAGAAATGAAACAATATTTTCAACTGTTGGCTTCTAAGGGATGCTGATAAAATGATGCATGCTTGAGTGACCGCCTCCAAAATGGAGGGTTGTCCACATTCCTAGTGGCATGTTTAATAAAGTCAACCCCTGATTAAGTCCCATTTCAAATTTGAGAAAAGCTTCTACCTTGTATATTTTGAATGAAAACATATTTTTGTGGAATATGTTGTCAATTCATCTATATTTTACATGTCAAGGAAACCCAATATGTGTGAATGTACAGTGACGCTACACTTCTGAATACATTAGCAGGATCACACAATATTTAAAAGATAAAGAAATCTCATTGATATGTTTTTGGATCTGTGGTCACTGATTAAATATAGTATGAACTTAATGATGAATATGAACATTACTGAATATTCAACAAATAATTAAATAAATATAACATTACAGAGAATCTCTAATTAAACATCTCCACAACTCTTAGGTGTGTGCAAACTCCCCTCTAAATCGACCTGCAAAATGTTTCACTTTTGGGGTGGGAACAAGCTCTCCTCAACCCACACTGCTCCTCAGGCCTCCATTTTGTTCCTATTTTCAGTGCAAAGAAAGTGCTGGGAATGGACACCTGTTTAACATACCCTAATGCCAGGCAGGGGGCCTACTTACCCCACTTGGGTTGTTTGGCATGAAATCAGGCCATTTGGACTGCCCTCCCACTTGAGGCCCTCGTATCTTTCCAGACAAATACTCAAATAAGTTATACACATTTTGTAGAACACGAGCTTCTGAATATTCAAGTGATTTGATTTCTGCCCAAACTATTCTTCTCACTGTAGTTAACACAATACAAAGCATGAAATGGATAAAAGGATATCACACATTTGAAATAGTTATCCTTTCTTAAATACATCATGTTTGTTCTCACCCTTTTTTGACAGTTAATTTCTTATGGAATACAAATTATATATGCACTTCAGAAAAACAGTGATGTGAAGAATGTATAGGGTTTCATTTTTGTTATTTGTAACCGTGAGGAACTGCATCATAGAGCAAACGCTTGTCAGTTGATTTCCATGGCAAGACTGGAGGCAGGAATTATGTTTTTCTTGCTTTACTTTTCTCATAGTTAACAAACAGTTCTAAATCAAAACTTCAACTCAAAACAATATAGTTCTCGTATATCAGACTGAATAGTTTAACATCTCCTTCTGTTCAAACCGAGACGATGTAAGGAATTCCTCTTGCCTTTGACATTCAGCAAGTTCTGTACCCTATTTCATACTAGCTGTCATCCTAGGTGCTTTGTGTTCATATGATCAACTGCAGGCATCATTAACCTGTAATGTTTAGTCTTTCTCCTCCGTTCACAGTCCCCTCGGAGACCACTTTGTGCTAGGAACTTAGATTTGGAATGTGCCCAGAAGCGACTGCACATTCTGTTTCTCTTGCCTGTGTGTCCTGTCTGGTGTGCAGTCACAGGAAGCACTGGTTAGACCTCTTAAGAGAATGGGAGTAGGCAGAAGGCTGAAGATTTTGGAGAGCTGCAACTTATTAGCCGTGCTTAGACCGTGGAGCTCTCCTAGCACTCAGCACTTGGATAGCAGTTGCTGATGCTCTTAATAAGACACTCCATTGGTGCATGTGTGTGCACCTGTCGTCTTATCATAACCTAGGAAGTGAAAGGGGATTGGTGGTCCGCAGAGCATGCAAACCTCTGTAAAAGTATACTGAATATTCCCCCTGAGCCGGCTTTTCTGATTCCATAATATCTAATTAAATTAGTAGGTGACTATCCTTACCATACTACTTGCTTCCTATAGATCATCCAGGACCCTCAGTCTTCTGAGTTGAGAGCCCAGGGCGCAGAGGTCTGATGAGATAAAAACGTTGTTTAGACATGCGGGCTCCACCCAGGAAGTGTTAAAAGGATTAAATAGTTTTCGAAGAAGGTGTGTCTCTTCTCCGACTGAGGTTGCATCCTTCGTTTCAGAAGTGCTATGAGACTTGAGACAGTGACTGAATGCATCCAGCCTGTGCAGCAGAGCCTGCAGGGTCTGGATACTCTTCTAGGCAGCAGAAGATGCAAAAGACCCAAGAAAGGGGAGCACTCTGAATTCTGTGAGGTTGCCATCAGCTTGTATAACTTCCCAGGAGGAAAGTGCATGGCTTATAACCAAAACCTGCGAGGGATTACTCCCCCCTGCCCCAATTCCACCCAGGCCACACAGAACAGTAGAAGGTGAGCATTCCTGAGGCAGTGTGTACCTTCAGTAAGATAAAGGTGGCTTTTTTTCCCATACATAGCAAGGACTCCAACTGAAGGGAATTAACTGGTCCTTTCCGGGACTAACTCTTGGATTTTGCAGGTCCTCTTGCAATAATCAACCTGGCAGAGGGACCAGTACCCAAGAGTACCATTGGATCCTACTGCGCTGGTGAACTGAGCGCAGTGTCGGAGATATGCTGATTAGGCAAAGCCTTCTGTGCAATCTCGTTGGAACCTAGAAGTAGTCTGCTGAAGATTGACTCCTAGCTAGAGGACTAAGCCTCCAATGCAACAGGGCCTGCAGCTCTGAGCCATCTCTTGAGTGATTGCTTCGCTTAACAGATGGGCAGATTAATTGTATAATTGTAATGTTCGCAGCTCGGGATAAGGCTGAAATCCCCAAATGAAAAATATTCCCAACAAGCATTTTTGGAGGGACGGCTGGCAGAGCATGCTCGACAGGTCGATTTGCAGCTCATTGAAGGCCCCAAGAATTCAGTGGGGCTGCCTAGCACTATTCCCAACAAGATCTACCCCCATGCAGATATTTGTTCATTACTGCAGATGAGTGCACAAATCAGCATATTCTCTGCTAGCAAGTGGAACAGCGTTATTCTTGTTAAATTGGCAGAAGCTATCAAAGGCTGCTATCTTGTTTGTAGGAAGGGAAAGGTTCGACCCATGAAATCTGGTTTTGTCAAAAAAGACCACATTTAATTGACCTACCCAACCCAACGTTCTAAAAAAGGTACCACAAAATGTTTTACCTTCCAAAATGTTACCTTCTTTTACCCTGCAACCCCTGCAGCCACCCCCCAACTCCAAAAAGGTCTGTTGTCCCAAAAAGAAATGAAAAAAAAACAGGACCCTGTGGCACCAGTTTATGATCATGGAAGTAAAAGGGAACCGGCGTTGCAGGGGTCAGTGAGTCGGGGCAAGGTAAGTTAGGGGTCTGGGGGTGTGGCCAGGGGTTTGGCCAAGTCAAAAATATTCAGTGGAGAAAAGACCAAAGGTTATTTTGAAACGCCATGTTCCTTGATCAGAAATCGCTGATGTAAGATAACGGTCTGTGAAGAATGCAAAGACTGGGATTAATCGATTGATGAACAGAATCTGCATCATAAAATCACTGTTCAGTTAAACAAAAATTAAGAACCTTGTGATGTTAGCTAGCTTTAACCTCTATTGGAAAAGGTTACTCATGTTTTCGTGGTCTTAATTACCTCTTTTCAGGTATGTCAAAATTAAAAGTACTTGTTACACTCCCTACTATTGCTGTTTTCTTCAAAATAAACTGTTTTTATCGCTTTGCGTCTGTTATGGATGTATGTGTTTGTTCCTGGTTCTGCGTTGGATAACGTTATGACGTTGGTGATGACTGGGTACTTTTGGCTATGCTGCCCACTAACGGCATTAAAATAGGTGGAGCTCATCATAGGTGGAGCTCATCATGCGTATCTAGTGATGTCATTGTTAAGGGCGGGTGATCTGAATTAGTGCGACAAAGGCACTTTAACTTGGGGTGATGAATCAACGGATGAGATTAGCACAAGATAGCAGTACCCGACCCGTCGATTTCGCATGTGCTAAAGTGAGAAAAACTCTGGGGTTTTGCATTGGAATGTTTTTTAAGAACGATCGATGTATGCTCTAAAATACATCTGTTTGTGTTGGATTTCTACACAATTGGCGCTTTATACATTTGTTGTTATTCTTGGCGGATTCCTCCGTTTATAGGAGTCTTATAGAATGCAAAATATAGTCCACTCGTTGTAGCTTAATATCATTAGATATTTCTAATCACCCGAGTGCCTACACGTGTTTCGAGCATTACAAGGTTTTTATCAAGGCTGCAGTTATCATGCATACATTGGTCATTCGAATATTGGTCATCATATCCAAACACAAGTGTGACAAGTGCAGAGTGATGAGTGATTTAGTGGGTAGTGTGTGGTTACATGTGTATAATTTCACAGAGACAGGGATTTATATTATGACATTACATCATAGGTCCTATTAATTATCCCATTATTAGTTGCAGTAAATTCATCACAGATTATTGGGCGATTGGTGTATGCGGTGCAAACCAATTTAGATAATCACGTCATAATGTACGAGACATTCCAGCACAAGGGAAAGCAAGGAAAAAGGAGATTGTTAGTTTACAAGTGCTACAAATACTGTTTGAAATTGAAGTTGAATTAAGTAAGTATTGGTAATATTGTGTGCTCACCTAAAAAAAAAAGTAGTATTCTCCTCTGTAATTAGTTTGGTGGCATGTAGCCCAAGGCAATTGTTTAAACTGATTAGTGCATCTGGAAAAAAAGAAATTGGGCATTGTTGGTTCTGCGAAAGTGGCTTGTGATATTCATTATATCATTAATGCAGGTGTCTACTTTTTAGGTGAGCAAACATTACCAATACATACATAATTAATTCAACTTCAATTTCAAACGCAGTAAGTGTACCACTTGCAAACTAACATAATCTCCTTTTTCATTTCTTTCCCTTGTGGTGGAATGTCTCTCATGCACTATGATGCAAAAGGGGGAGCTGAGTAAAACCACCAAAGTATCCTACAGTTAATAGATGGAATTCATAGTGTGATAGTGTGCATGCCTGTAGCATTAGAGGACTGATCAGATCATATTGCTGATCACAAAAAGAAGGAATGCATACTGTCATGAATAACCAGTGTATAACCTGTGAGGGCAGTTTCTAGTACTTTAATGGAGTACTGAAATAAGTATGTGGTTTGATGATGGGGTTTAGTTGTGATCCAGCATACTGTTAATGTGTGGAGGAATGTTTTTCTGCTGTTACTCTAATCTATTGGACCTCCAGAGGGAAAAATCTGGGATTGCTGACATCTGTCAGAAGTGAGAGCCCATTTTGGCCTATGTCTAATGTGAATGCAGTGAATGGGGGGCGGTGAAGCGGAGGAGGAATAGTAACTGTGATTCAGGACTGTCCCTCAGTGTTTACAAACCTGTATGGCCACTTGCTATTTCTAGGAAGAACTCAAACTTGAACCTTGTCTCATTGCGCTCATCTTGATTTGGCCCTTGGAAAAATGACGCATGTTGAAATTTGGACCTTTGGTTGAATAAGGTTACCCCTTCCCCTCCAATCTCACCAAGTTGGACTAACGCCATTCTGAAATATGCCTTATTTAAAAACGTATCAACAATATTTTTTCCGGGTTTAAAGTGTGACATTTCAAACATTAGTTATTTGTAAACATTGTGAACTTTGTAAACTGAAAATAAACCCTTAAATTGTCCACTTGCTTAGGAAAAAAAAATCTGCAACATCGGGCTATGACTCCTTTGATCTCAGGTCGGCTCAAGTGCTTTTCAATTTATCACTGTGAGAAGAAAATCTACGTCAATTTGTGCATGCTAAAAGAATAGGTTCCATTCCATCTACGTCCGTATAGGAAAATGTTCACAAAAATAAAGGTATGGAAATATTGTCAATTGGATGCTTTTTGTCGGAGTGGGCACTCCTCACAATAGTCATAGAAGTTATGCTAGAAGTCTTTTATACATCAAACCACTACCATAGAGGATTCAAAGTGGTGACACATGACTGTACATTGCTATACTGCCTTGTTTGGGTTATCGGACAATTTGTATGCAGTGAAAAGTGAAAATGAAGGTGTAAGATGCTGGCGGTAAGACGGTGTAGTTAAATTTAAAAAAACAGGCATTTTTTTAAGAGAAGTGAGGCAGATAAAAGGATGTAGGCCGTTTGCGATCCCTTGGAGTATTTCTGTTTTTTTTTTTTATTCTACACATGGGCCATTACACCATAACTCCTCTTGGAATAATGTTCTTATGGTTCCCATACAACTTATACTCTTTGGGTTGGCATCTGTTCTGGAAAGATTTGTCTTCTAAGAAAGAAAGTTCAGATGCTGTTTTTCGCCAAAGTCATAGTGGGCAGAGCTGGAATCCTTCAGTCATGGAAACTTGTTTTTATGGCGCTATAGCGGTATGTTGACCAGTTTTTGGGCAATCTGTGAAGTCCAATCAATGGACTTTGCAACCTAAGAGTGCAAACTGGGCAGGCCAAATACTACAACCAGCATGGGCTTATCAAATATTTTAAACTGGAATTTTCTGTGTTCTTTGCTACTGTAGCATAATAGTCATGTTAACAATGGGTGTTTGGTGCATAGGAAATAAGATGGATTGTTTTGGTTTCCAAAGATTCAATGCTGATTAAACTTTTGAAAAACCAACAGTCCTTGCGTCCCGGACTGTAAATATTATTTGTGTATATGTGTATTAGTAGAGTGCGACATAGAAGTTATGTACATATATTTGGTAATGGAATGCAGGTTTATTTGAAAAGTTTGTTTTTTGTTTTACTTTAAGTATTTTTCTGGCATGTAGGAACAGACACAAGATTATGTAAGAGTTGTGGACCGGGAGATCAGACTGCTGGATTCTTAGGCCAAGTCCTCAGATCAATCATTTGGGGGAAGAGGGGGTGAGGCAAGGGGGACACAGTTTGGAGACTGAACAAGTTGGTGGTTGAGTGGCCTGATGCAGTGGTGGTGAGGCAAAGGGAACACACAGGTGGGGGATGGGGCAGGAGAGCATTGGCACAGCTTGGGAAGCAGGAGCTCATAGAGGGCTACTGCAGTTTCTATGAGCAAGATGCTTGTAACATCTTGGCTGAAAGCTGAGGACTGCTTCTGGTTGGTGTTCATAACTGTTTGTCCACGTGCTACAGTTGGAGCACAGCACCATTTCTGACATGGCTTCAGATGTTCCTCTGCTTTTGAGGTGATAAAGCCATTTCACATTGTTGCCCACCTCACACAGAATGGAGCTTGGAAGCAACACTGACCGCTGCACTAGTCGGGGAGCTTAGCCTCAGTAGGCACAAAGCCTGCCTACTCTGCCTTCAATGCCCTTCTTATCTTGAATGGCTCCCTCTCTGGTAAGTAATCCTTATATGCTGCTGGCATTCTGGGCTTCTTCAATCCTGAGGAAGGCACAGCTGACATGCCCAAGCTACCTATGACATGCCGATTTGTTTGTATTTCTTTGCTCTAGGCTGAATTATTGACTAATAAAGGCAAGAGACTATTCAATTGTCTACACTGTTCCTAATGTAGACACTCAGTATCCCAGTCCAATCAAATTTACATATGTAAAATATTTAATTGGCACTAGTTTAAAGGTTTTTTCAATGTTAAAATATCTTTCATTTGTGACCAACATATGGTCCTTCTTTTTAATATTTTTTAATATGTTCTTGGTTATTTGACCGATTTTTGTGTTTTTCGCCACCATTTATCAAATACAAATCAAAGTAATTTTATGTCAGTTTTAGCTTATTCTTTGCAAGATCTTTGGGCATATTTATCCTAAAATATAAAAGCTTTTTTGAAAGATGAACCCATGTCATGTCCCTTTTTAGGGAAAAAAAACCCTGATAGATTTGTTTTTCTTTGGCTCAAAGGGACATTGATTGAGGGTAGCTCTTCAGGATATTTGATGCTCGCATAGGCAATCTTGAACGTGAATTTGCACTTTGAAGAGTTTGACATTGTTTCTAAAATGCTAAAAATGTAACTGTTCTGTGATCAGTGTGTGCGGCTATAAACTTGAGGGGCTTTTCTTTTCAAACAAAATATGTACTGCTTAGACGCACATTCAGAATGGTACACTTTGAGCTTAAATGCGGGTGCTTCGCAACAGATGATTTGATATGGACTATTGTAAAGTTTCCTGTTTTATTGTAGAAAATTATTTAATATGCTCAGTGGTACGCATGCTGAATTGTGATGAACAGATGTGTTCTACGCTTTCTGGCATTTTTTCTAACATTTCATTTTTTAAATGCAGACCCTCAAGATGAGACTAAAATCGGCATAGATGGGATTCAGCAGTTTTGCGATGATTTAAACCTTGATCCTGCCAGTATTAGTGTCTTAGTAATAGCGTGGAAGTTCAGAGCAGCCACACAATGTGAATTTAGTAAAAAGGAATTTGTGGATGGCATGACGGAGCTTGGGTGAGTACAGCACTAGATGAATTTCTGTGTTTTTTCTGAAAAATTGATACATTGAAAATGTGGCAATAGGTTTTTCACTGGATGTGCAGAATCCTCTTTATTCAAATAGAAACGCATGCTTATTGAAGATGTGTACTGTTTCTTTTGAAATACCTATTTTTTTTTTCTACAGTGTCTTTCTTTATCACTTTCATGCTTATATGGGCCACCCATGCAATATCCACAAATAGACCTCAAGAACACACCAACTCTGAAAGATTGTTCAAGGGATTTTGTTATGAATTCAAAAGGGGAAAATGAAGTGCAAGTGTATGTATATCCCAGACTTTCTGAACACCCCCTCCCCCAGATGGTCACTGGACATCGGTAGTCCCTACTGTCTAGAATCTTACTAGCTTGTGTGCGGGCCTCCTAAAGGCAACATCTTTATCTCGTTTACTCTCCCAGGGCCTTCTAGGTGGATCTGAACCTGGTGTCCCACAAAATGAAAGATGGCTTTTGGAACAGGGAATTGTGCCTCTGACCGCCCAGGTTTCACTTGTAATTGGTTATTTATAATACACTTAATACCTAGAGGCTTCTAAGCGCAGACCCGGGGATCGAACCTGTGTTGCTCTGCGTTGTCTTGCTTCCAAGGCAAGCATGTTGCACCTGAGCTATCTTCCCATCCCTTGTCCCTCCCATGCTCTACTCCTCGCCCTGATTTTCTTTCTTTCCCTTCCTTATACTCTCCTCCCTCTCTATTTTGTCTCCCTCTGTCCCTCCAGTGTTATTCAGCCTCACGTCTACTCCTCTCCTACTACTCACTATCACTCACACGAAGTACCACTTTCTCTTACCAAGCAATACCTCACTTTGCACACATTCTCCTTCAGTCCCATCCATGCTCTGCTCCACCATCCTTCCACCACCTAGTCTTGCGGTCCACTGTTCCCTCCTTTGTCATTCAAAACCCCACTCTTCCGTTCTGTTTGTCCCGTTTGATCCTCCTCCCGCCCTCCTCCTCCTTCCTTCGGCTCTCATGCACACCTGGTTTCCCGGAACAATCTCTGCCTTGCTCTCACCCAGGGCACGGGGTAATTCTGTTGGGTAACTATAAAGTTCCCTTTAAGTAATGGCCCCTTTTCAAACACTGGTCCACCAGTGCTTCATGGTGGAAGGCCCTGCACAGTAATTGTCGGTTTCAATGTTTGTATCCCGTATTACCAGAGTGGTCTGATTGTTTGCTGTGGGGAATGCCTTGCCAGTTAAGTCTTTGTCACTGCGTTGCTTCCCTGTGGGTTGAATAGTCTTCCTTCATTGCAAGGACTTCTGAGTTTGGTAGTTCTGGAATGGGAGAGGGAAAATATCGGCCAGCATAGTATAAGGTTGGCATGGGGTGATTGTCAGTGGTACCTCTCAGTTGTAACCTGGCACATGTTTAAGGGGACAGAGACTGGGGTCCTCCCAACTCCTTCACCCTACATCTGTGCTTGACTAGCTCTGACAAACACCCTCTTAGGCCTCCTGCCATAGGTGAAGAGGTGACCCCATTCTCCTTGACGGGGTCAGATTACGGACTGTCTCATTAAACTAATATGTACAGTTTTACAAAAGATAAAGCATTACAAAGTGAAAACTTAATGAGTAGTCAAGGAGGATATCCCATTTGCGCGGTGTACCAGCACTCCTCTAGGTCTTTCTCTGTCCTTCTTTGGAGTCAGCCGTGGAGATATTTCAGTGCCAAATGGCACTGAGAGCTGACCCACCAAACCTTGGGAGATTGCGCACTTTGCTCCTACATGGGCCAACTCCCTGTACCACGATATGGCTTCCCCCTGATTTGATGTGGCACAGGGACAATGCAGAGCACTGGCAGGGGAGCCTTGCAGATGATGGTGCTGGTTCTAAACCGCAGGGCAGTTAAGCAGGCACGAGCGGAGGGGCCAGGAAGATTAAGATGGTGATTGAACATGGAGAGCGCTGGACCCTAAAATATGCCAGACTGAAGGAAGCCCATCCAGGAAGGAAGGAGAGCTGGGAGGGAAGAAGGCCAGGAATTGGTTAGAACTGGTAAGAAAAGGAGCAAAAATGCATACCGGCAAGGAGAGCAAAAACTGTTGGCTTCAAACCACAGTAGAAAATGGTGCGTTAAGATGCACGGTCTATCGCATGAGGCCCGACTCCTATAGCCCTCCATATAGCTGTGCTGTTGCGTTCCCATTGCGTGAATGCATCACCCACTGACTCTTCAAATAGATTGTATGCGTCTTTAATGGCAATTAGCAACTCAACCTACAGAGACATTTACAGTGTTTCCATGCCTGGGTGAGCAAACTTAGCAACTAATGGAAGTCATTCAATGATACATTTGTGCAACTGTGCAGTACATGCTACTTCCACAGTTCTCACACGGTTCAAACTGAGGTGTTCTGCCTACTGTTGCTAAACCTACCTGTTAAAGCCACTTTGCCTAGTGAGGCGGCACTCTAAAACCTGCTTAGATATCCCAAACCGGAAATGTGTCAGAAGCGAGGACTGTAGAAGCAGACAACATCTCGCAGTACCCTATGTACTGTGTATTCAGGTAGGAGATGCCCACACTCATATAGGACAATGGAGTTATGGCAATATGGGAGTGATTAATATGGCTGTTGTTAATTACTATGTCCATCTAGCAAATGGAAAATATGGAGAAATAAGGTAAATTAAAATGTCCTGCCACCACAACCCCCCCCTACGAGACCTTCACTGCAGTCTGATCAATTACACCTTTAGGGGAACAAACTGTGCAGAAAGGCATATCTTGACCGTTTACTACTTTAATGTTTTTCAAGTACCGTATTTGAGCGGTAATGGTTTTCTGACACATTATAAATAAGTTTGTAGAGCCGTTTACCAATTATCATGAAGCAATATAAACTGAGCTGCAGAACCATCCTAATAATTTACACAATGGAAGTTCCTAGGGATCCCAGAATGTGCGAGACCTAGGACCAGATGGACCAACATGTTTCTTGATTTTCATGGGGGCATTTACTGTGCATCGGATATGGGTAACAATGCCAGTAATGTTCCTGCCATAATTTGGAATGTACGTGCAACATTCACTCTTTACAATTACGTACACACCCCCTTTGGATGCTAAAAAGGAGTCCAGCGCCATTCGGTTTTTGATCACCATTGTCAGAATTGTTCTTTGGATAAGATCAGGGATGGGGCAGTGCATTTGTAATATCCTAAATCGGTCGTAACAATCCATCTCAGTTTAGTTTAACCCAGAGGGCAGGAATGAGATGACCGATCCCTGTGTAAAGCCTTCTCACCCAGAGCTCCTCTTTTGGCGTGAGTAAGCTTGGAATGGGCGGGTGTGCCGAAAGGCAGGCAGAACATAACCCATGTGAAAAATTCCTCCCCAGTTAATGGGCAACCAGAGAAATGGGTCCTGTGATTGAAAGAGAAATCTGGGCTAATTGTTAAATGCAAGCCTAACATTGTTAATGACTACACTGGAATTGGTTGAAAGGTAATATCAACATTTACTGTTTGCCATAGTACACCCTGATTCGTATAGAATATAAGGCCAGCAGGCTGAGAGGAAAAGTGAAGCGCTGCTGGTTTGCATTATACCTGGACTCTGGTGGGAAAACTTGGCGGACCCCAATAAACCCCATCTGGGAATGAAAACCACCACAGGGTCTGGGACCTCGGGAATGTGTAACCAAATTGCCATCCAGGTAGACATGACCCCAATTAAACTGAATGGGTGCCTGTGAGCCAGAGACAACAGGACTCTGGTAGTGACGAAGGCTGTTTAATGGTATCCAAAACATAAAGCAAATGGTGTTACTCCACCCTTTTTCCCCTCTCTCTCCTTTCCAATGTAAGGTTCGTTCAGCAGTAACAACCGGTCTCTATCCTCCTTTCTATTCTCTGGGTGCTCAAGGTGTTTATTTGCCCATGCAGGGAAGTGTCTCCAGCCGTGTCCTGTTCCGATCAAAGTCCTAGGAAAAAAGACAAAACGGTAAGGTTTCTGGGTTGTATTTATATGCCCCTCACTTGGTTTCCACCAATCCGTGTGATCCTTCCCTCCTCCAGTGGGTTCTCTTGGGCCTATTTTGCAGTACAGGTGACCTGGACTGGCGTCCACTCAGTTCCTGCATTGGCTGTACACGCTGAGGCTCTGCCCACTTTCTCCTCCGTTGGACTCTGCATCCTTGAGACATTGGCCATCTTTTCCTTGTCATTTTTTCTGCGTCCCGCTCTTCTTGTGGGGCTGTCAGCTGCTCCCGCTGACCTGAATCCAGATATCGGACTGACCATGGCGTTTGCTGCAAGGACTCCTTGCCTCTCGTCCCTGGTGCCGTTGCCTTGCTCGGTGAGCCCGGCGGATCTGCGGGAGACTGGCAGACCCACCCGTCGGCACCTCCGCCTGCAGATAGAGAGCTCCACAGGTAAGCCAGCTGGAGTCTGCTGCCTGTTCAGTGCTATAGGGTACCTCGAAGACACATTTTGTGGGTGATTTGCACAAACCCAACCATCGGACCCATAGAAATAGCATCAGTAGTGCCATGCAAGTAGTAGATGAGTGTTCTCAGTGTGTACCCAAGGGTAAGCAGAGGAACAGTCTTATTTGTGGCAGGTGGTTTTGAAAGCGGCAATCGCAGTGAGTTGGAGATACATCGATCAAATAACAGTAACAGCGGTCACACAGCCAGACATGTTGTGTTATCACAATTTTTAAAGAGGAGAGGGTTTGTATAGGGTGTGCGCTGACCTGAAGATCTATATCAATGAGCTTAAAAAAATCAATATACTCGCACTGAAGAATAAATAGTACCAAAGGTATACAGGAGTTCCAAAAACACAATGGGAAGCAGTTTAGGCCTAAGTTGGGCTAATTATTTAATACAACACAAAAAGTCATGTGTGCGGCCCTCTTGGTAGCCAACACGTGTTTCGCCCCTCTTGGGTCTTCTTCAAGGCAGGGCCTGTGTAACAAATAAATTGCCAGGAAACATAGAATCATCATATTGTATACATACAAGAAATCCCCATGTGTTCACAAAACAGAAAATTCCCTGCATCCACAAGTAATTCATACACATAGAATGTTGCAGTGTCTCACAGAGCTCTCCAGGGTTACCTTTCATAGGCCAACTCACTGGTCTTTCCTGGCGTGTCCGTGTTCTTTGCTGCTTCAACCTCTTTGGTCCTCACGATAAGAGCCTTTGACATCTCCAGTTTAGTTTCCATGTGCCGCGTACCTCCCGAAAGGAGCCTGCTTTGCTCCTAGCTTCTTCTGACACTCGCCAGCCACTGACGAGGAGGGTAGGGAACGTGAAACTTCGTTCTTCTAGAAGGCAACTGGTCAACTCGAAGGCACGCCCCTGCACGCTCGCACCAGGAAAAAAATACAACCCGCTAAGGGAAAAAGGCCCAGGACACCCTTGCAAGGACAACACATCTTTATTTCTACAACAAATAGGACTGCATCAGCAAATAATTCTGCTGCTATGGAACGTTGTGAGGTTTGTTGGCATGTGTGGCACATTATAACCACAAACAGCATCACTAGGCTATTATTCTCATGCCACCCTTCACCTTGCTGCACAGATCACATGACCCATTTCTGAAGGTGCGATAGCCTTGCCTTCTGATCTTAGTGATCGATCGAGGTGTGTAAACGTTTTATGGTTGGTCGTGTGGGTTTGAACGGTGCCATGGGATGAAAGCATGGCAAAGCTGTATTTCTTGTGTGGGGATCGTTGGAGGCAGGAGGGCTTTGCTATTTGTTCCCTGGGATGGTACTGCCAAGAAGCGCTCTGGTCCCTTCTCATGACCTTGCAGGGCGCATTCTTCCCAGGGCATGAGGGCCTGTAACTTTCTGAGCAATGGATGAGGTTGTGGATCTCTCGGACCTGGTCAGGGTGGGGTGACGTTCAAACTCCTGCAAGGGGCCTAATACTAACACACCATACTGTTTGGTGCGCTTGGGCCTTCTAAAATGGCTGCCACTTGCAAAAATGCGTCCATTCTCTGATCTACCATATAGCTTATAATGCCTGCAATATGAAGATTTTGCACCCCCCTATATGTGCACGCGCCTCCCCCCTGCTCCCTGGATGTGCTCTATTAGCGTCAAGCTCTTGTTTGGTACTGCCTGGGGGGAAGACCCTCTCTCATTCCTAACATTACTCCCTTTCGTTAATTCTATATTAACGAACTCCCCCGCAGTGTCACTGGCAACTAAATTCCAACCCACCCCACCTCCCTCCCTTCGTACCCTATTTAACCTTTTATTTTCCAGGAATGTTGGCAACCCGTCGTTTGGAACCCATGCTCTACAAACATCTCGTAAACTAGCTCCAGACTGGACATATTCCTCTTAGGTACATGTCCTAGAAATAAGACCCCATCCGCATCTAAATCTACCCAGTGCTCTGTATAATTCTCGGGCTCTGGTGGGGGGTGTTATGATGCCACGGGGTATAGGGGATGGTAATTTCTACCAGGCAGGGTTTGTTGTGGTAGTTTGTCTGAGTACCATTCTTTGTGGTACCGCAAGGTGCTTTACCCATCGAGACCATCATTGCGCTACTGGGCACTGCTTTGGCACAACATTGGAGTCCCATTTGACATATGCAAAATTTGACCAAAATAAAGATGACTGGTACAAGCATCTTCACAATCGACCCCAGCCAGGAAAGAGCCGAAGAAAGTCTGATCGAACTATTCCTCACCTTGTATTCCAGCTTTTCTTCATGCGCACTCCTAGGTTGTGCACAGCTTCGACTCAGCATCTTCGGGAGGCACAAATGGGTCACATGAGTCTCCAATTGTTTTGCACATGCCTCCCTCCATGGCAGTCAGCACATTGAGGACATAGCGGTTCTGCATTGTCATCAGCCTCAGGGCAAGGAGTTGCACCTTTATGACATTGAACCCTTGCTAGGTGTCCAGCGAACAATCTGCAGCCTTTAAGCGTTGGCCGCAGCTTGCACACCAGGCAGTAACGAGGCAAAATATGTCTCTGCATTGTTGAAGAGACGTTATTCGTCTGGTATTTCCTCGAGCAAGCTTGATGAATCTTTGGACCAATAGTTTGCTCTTTTCTTCCTTGGCAGCGTTACGCCCTTCTCTTCCTGAGAAAAGTGTGGAACTCTGGCGCCGGCAACAGATTTCTTATATTCTCTTCAGGGGTGAAGCAAAATGTCTCTGTTGGGCCCCCTTGCATATGTATTTCTAGGATTACAAGCAGGGCTGAGTGCAGCGTGGCCAGCAAACAGTAGCCCGTCCATGATGGTGGGAGTTGCAAGTATGCCTATTGGCGGCACACCCAGTAGTAATCCATCACTGCCACCATGCTTTTCTTGAGGTCAGAAATGAGCAACGTGTTATTGCAATGTTCATTGATCCCCACAGATTTTCTACCAGCACTGTAAAAGCAAAGTTCATATGGTTGTTTTTTGGATTGTTGCATTTCAGGTGATCCGGGTCTCCAACTTCGAGTATTACATTGTGTGCCTGGAAAGTGCCAATGAATGAATGAATGAATGAATGACATTTTTACCAGGCGCAACACACATCTTCTATGACGTCAAGACCAAGCCCATGATGAGCATTCCTTTATTGGGCATATATTAGGTGCCTACACAGTAAGTCAATTCTGTTTTAAAGCACACACAGGGCAACAGGGAGTGAACTTGGGTTGGAGGCCAGGTCCCGAGGGATACATAGGGCTCTGGCCACCAATCACAGTCACTGTGAGATTGGCAGAGGAGGGACGAAGGAGGAGGCGAAGATGAGTTTTGAGGAGTTTCCGGAATTTGAGGCCGTCCTGTTCAAGACAGAGAGGAAGGGGGAGGTTGTTCTATAAGAGGGAGCCAGCTGAAGGTCATCGGCCACTAGCCCTCTCTTTAGTGAAATGCTTAACATACAGAGTTGGTGCCAGAGGACCGTTGAGGTCTAGAGGGAGAGTATTTAGTAAGAGAAAGTTGCAGATAGCGTAGTCCCAGGCCCAGACAGCCTTGTGGATGATGCGGATGAATTTGAATTTAATCTGTGCCGCAACCGGGAGCCAGTGAAGAGTTTTTGGGGCAGGAGAGATGCAGTCCCTGGGCCAAGGATAAGTCTCACTGCCCTATTCTGGATCAGTTGGAGGGGTCGTGAAGTGGAAGAAGTTAGATTCAGGAGAAGGCTATTGCAGTAGTCAAGCCTGGAGAGAACCAAGGCTCTGGTAACATTGAGCTTCTGGGGGTAAGTGAGAATGGGGAGAATTCCTATGAGAAGGAAGAGTTGAAAGTGGGACATCTTGGCAATGATATGATATGATAGTTTATTTATGTAGCGCCTGTACACAATGTGTTTCAAAGTGCTTCAAGGCAAGGGAGGGAACAAGGGAAAATACAATGACATTCTTACAGGCCATGAACAGTAAGGATGTGAAATTAACTATCGTACTCGGCCTGATGACATTTCAGATAGTGCAAGAGCTAAGACATAGATAAGGAAGGGAGGGAGAGAGTGGGAAGGAAATGGAAACAGACAGGTGACTACCGTGCTAGGCCTGACCACATTTCTGGTAGAGCCGGAGAAAAACAAAAGGTAAGGGAGAGGGGTGCAGAATAGGGAGGGGAGGAACAAAACAAGCGACTATCGTACTAGGACTGACAACATTTCAGATAGTGCTGGGGGGGGAACAGTAAGGGGATGGGGTAGCGACAGACGAGGTTTCTATCATACTAGGTACAGGGACAGTTCTCTTAGAGTAAGTGCATAGAAGAAAGTGAAGGGAGGAGAGAACAGAGAGTAAGCAGTCAAAAAGAGTGTAGAAGCAATAGGGGAGAGCGAATAAAATTGCAGAAGTCAGTACTAACACATAATGTTGCAAGCCAGGATACAAGATGAAGATGGGAACAGCATGATTCAGGGCCACCATGAGTACAAGATGCAAAGGAAGTTCAGCATGAGAGTTCAGAAAGGGTGACGCACAGTGAATCCATGAAGTCTGTAAAAGTAAAATCCAGCATTGGCCACAAGACCGTGATGGTGAAACCAGAATGTATCGGGACATACTCCTGTGTACAGGAAGGGGGGGGGGCACAAGGAAACAACACGGAGGGACCAGAGAGGGTGGGGATGGCCTGTGGGGACAGAGGGTGTAAACACATGTTGGTGCATGCTTACCTGCTGTTTTAGCAGGGGTTTGGACCCTGGATCCTCGTGGTCCGAACAGGAATTGCCTTTTTCTTTGACTGCCCATTGCTTTGGATGCCTGGCCGAGAGACGCCCTTGATCAAAGAGTTAAGAGCAGGAAGGAAGAGGCAGGGCTAAAAAGGTGGGTAGTGCTTAGGCCAGTTGATCTAGATCCACTTATGCCTGCTCCCCAGCTGCAAAGGAAAGGAGGCTGGAGGGCTCCTTAAGTAGGGAAAAGAGCGGCAGCCAGGAAGGCACCAGGTGGGCGGGGCTTAGACCAGGTGACCTAGATCTACTTACACCTTCTGCCCAGCTCCTCAATGTCCTGAGTGTAAAGCAGGAAGGCGCGCACCAGGAGGAAGCACCGGTGAAGCACCGCTTTGCACCGACCCCTGCTCGTTGGACTACTCGCTTTTTGTTCGGCTTTAAACGTTTACGCTGTTGCTTTAACATTGAAGCCAAGCCCCCTTTTGTTGAATCCACAAAAGGAAGACGCTGCGCGCACCAGCGCACACGCACCAGCGCGCGTGCGCGCCCCAGGTGGAAGCACCGGTGAAGCACCGCTTTGCACCGACCCCTGCTCGTTGGAATACTCGCTTTTTCTTCTGCTGTAAACATTTACGCTGGTATTTGGACTATACTTCACAGTGGAACTATATGGACTTTTTGTTGCTATTTCAGTCTTTAACTTTATTTAAACACACTTAATATATCTTGTTGCAGTTGCTTTAACATTGAAGCCATGCCCCCTTTTGTTGAATCCACAAAAGGAAGACTCTGCGCGCACCAGGAGGAAGCCCCGGTGAGGCACTGCTTCGCCGCTTCGCCGCAGCGTCGAGCGGGGCGGCCCCGGTGCCCAAGTGTTCATCGTGTTTTTTTTGTTTGTTCTGTGATTTCATCAGTTCAATTGGAATCTTTAAGCCCACCCCATTAGGTGAGTGTTGTGAAACCTCCCTTCTACACCTTGCGAACGGGCATGCCGGAGCAGCCTTTGGCCTCCGAAACATGCTCGAAGTATGAAAAGAAACATACCACGTCATTTAAAAGTTTCTTTGACACCAAAACTTGTTCCATGCCAAAGCTCCCCTTGATGGTAAACAATGTGCTACTAACTCTGAAAGGGCAACCAATGGCCGACATACGTGGATTCTTTCCTGTGCACCCGGAAAGGGTGGTTCACGGCCCCCCCCCCCACTGGGTGTTTAGTGAACCTGGCGCCAGCGGGAAGTGTGGAAGAGGGAGTGAAGTGCGCTGCTGTTAATCGTTGAACACATAAAGTGACCTGTAATCGGTCTCTTACAGACAGTATGGTTGTACAAGGGGCCACGATAATAAGCGTTGATCCTACAGGGAGCAAGAGTTTTGTTCTAGCGTCTGAAGATATCGCAGTGATTGATCTTGAATCTATGCATACTGATTATTCAGCGCAAACTATCTCTGAAAAATTATCCTTTTCTCCAAACATGTTTTCTGATGTTAGCCCCTCCAGGCCGAATGTGTCATCCTCCTTCTTAGTACCCACGCCGAGGCAAACTAGAACCAGAGAGCGTTACTCCCTCACCTAGTGGAAACAGAGTTGTGGGTTTGGCACTTGAAGCCATGAATACGACCAACACATTAGTGAAACTTTTCGAATCTCTAAATGAAAAAATAAATGCTCAAAGCTCTCAAATAGCTTCTATTTTAGCATGGCAAGCTTTGTCTAGACCTTTGGATGAAAAGCCCCGTTGCTGTCAAGAATGTTTAGCGTTATCACCTTTAAGAGTGTTTTTTTTCTGACAGAGCCTCATCTCCGATAGCTTTGAACGGTGCTAATTTGTCCAAAGGATCTTGTGTAATTTTGGAAGAGGTATCTGCCCGACTACCACTCTTTCAAAACCTCATCACTGATCAGTTTGCTGCATGTAACAAAGGGGCTGTCTCTCATCCTCATTCACCTGCTCAAAAGGAAAAGCAAATTTACACCATATTTGCTAAACCGTTAAAAGGGGTTCCCTTTCATTCCAATATAAAGAAATCGATGTCAGGCAGTAGTGAAAGCAACATAGAAAAGGCATTAGAGCCAAAATCTAATCTGGGTATGATGGAAGAAGGAACCAACTCAAGGAAGATTAAGGCAACCCCACCACCAACACAGTGAGGTTGTGGCTTGGAGAGGATATTGAAGCCGTCGGGGAGAAGGGAGTCAAAAGCAGTGACTGAACTGGCATTGAACCATGTCTCGGCAACAGCGAGAATGTCGAAGTCCGTGTCAAGAAGGAGGCAGATGTCGGCGCAATGTTTGGCTGAACGGGCGTTAAGAGTAGCCAGGTGAAGGAGGTCTTCACCTTTGAAGGTTTTTGTGAGGTTTAGTACAGGGGCGTGGTACACCAGTCAGAGAGGGAGGGATGGGGAGAGTGGTAGGGGGAGAGGCAGGTGATGGAAGGAAGTTAATGAGGAACCGCAGGAGGAGGAGGAGGAGGAGGAGGAGGAGGAGTCTGGAAGTTGCACTGACATAGGTTTCTGCGATGAATAGGCCAGGGTTTAAGGACAGGATCTCGGTTTTGTACTTTTTCCTTCCTTCCTTCATGAGAGAGGGAGGATAAGTGATGGTGTAGCAGTTAGAGAAGATGGGTGAGATGGCGAGAGCCATAGGGGCAGCAGAGGTTAGTGAACCGCACAGTTCTAGCTAAACTCACCAGGTGGCCTAGTAGTCACAAAAGGCAGAAATGCAGTCCAAAAAGGAAATTCGATTTCCAAACACAGTGGCACAAATGCAATGCAATGCAAAGAGGATGCAGAGATGTAAAAGTGCACACACCAAAATTTGAATTTCAAACACAAATGCAATGCAAAGAGGGCGCATAGATGTAAAAACTGCACACACCTAAATTCGGATTTCAAACAATGGGACAAATGCAATGGCAAGAGGGCACAGATGTAAAAGTGCACACACCTATTTTCAAACACAGTGGCACACATGCAGTGAGAGAAGAAAGTAGGTAAGGCAAAGAAGACCAGAGTAAATAGGCACAGTAATTGGTTCAGAGAGTTGATGAAGGGGGCAATGGGAGAGTTCAGTCATCACTCACAGGTAGATCTTCAGGGAGCGTAGAGGTCCAGGGGCCCAAGTTCATGGCGGAGCAGCAAGTCTGGAGGCCGATTCATAGTTTGTGGAGACAAAAAGGTGGAGACCTTCTGGCCCGGCTTCCGCCTTCTGGTGGAGGATGTAGGCAAGAGCTAGCCAATCAGTATTTTTGAAGCAGATTAAATTAATTGTCAAAGTTCAGTGATATAAGCAAACAACCTTACACACAGGTCACCTGAGTGTGTGCAGCAGATGGCAGTGCTGCAGCAATGATTATACCCAAAAATAGAGCCTGTTGGAGCGCTGGCCTAGTCCAGTCATACAATTTTGATTTACTTATTTGGAGCTTATTTCTTTAAAAAAAAAAAAAAAACTTTTGGGCTTACCTTGGGCATCAAACTTTGCCTTTCGTGCTTGGATCGTGCCAGGTTGCGTTTAGGTGCACCTGTATATCCATTTATAACAAGTGTTGTGCTTTACATCAATAGGAGTTGTGGTGTAAACGTTAGTGTAAAGTTTGGGGAAGAATAGGGACCTAGCAATATATTTTAACAATGCTGTGTGAGGGGGTGAATTATTTTAGTGTTCAGAATTGTTGACCCGTTGATGTTCAGTTGCATTTAGGTGGTGGTCAGTTTTGCTTGAGTGGACATGTGTCCCATTATCTACAGTGTAGTTAAAATGTCCTTCTCTACTCCCTCATTTATATGTCCCATTAATATAAAAGATGCCCCAAAATAAATCCCTCGACCGAACATAGATATAGCAAATACACCCACTATATAATGCATAGCACACATATAAGAGTACAAAAATCTAGACACAATACTAAAAATATTATTTCTTCTAGCATATGATGAGTGATTTGAGAGCGCTGGTTCCATCTTCTTGACACTCTGAAAGGTTATATATATATATATATATCTCCCTCTGTACTTCGAGGAGGTTGTAGCAGCTTGTGCTTTTGCACTGTTGGTGAGGTTGGGGGATAATTCAACTGTATATTTGTAGCGGGGAAGGAAGTGAGGTAGAAGCACACTCCCAGTTTTCTAAAGTGCTGTTGCAGCGTTCAAAGGTGCTTTTCCAACATCTGATGAGTGGATCCGATATCGGAGACCCTCTTCCTTCACTGCGAGAGGAGTGGAAAAAACACTTTAAGTGGTCATTTGAATCTGGGGCTATTCCACCTGCTGACAAAGGACTGCACGTAGCCGTGTTCTCATGGCAGCAACGGTTGAGTGGGTGATGATTCAGTCATGCACTTAGCTGTGTCGTCTGGTACGTCTTCTGATGGCGGTACTGCGATCTTTCAGGAAATAGTCGAGTGCTCGTGTTAGTGTCGTCAAATAGTCTTTGAACTAGTCACCTAGAATAGCTGCAGCCCTTTGTGCATCTGATGCTCCCCTAATGGGGGATATTGGTGAGTGCATGCAGCAACCAGTTACCATCTCATGGGGGAACAAGGGGTGTTTGCTGGGCTGTTTCCGCGAACTAAATAGTGCCAGGGGCAAGCAATGCACCCAGTATTTCTCCAATGAAGTGCAAAGCTTGGATAGTTTACTTTTGAGCAGTCCCTTGGTCCTCGCCACAACCCCTTTGACCTGGGGGTGATAAACCAGATACATTCGGTGTTTAATGCCAAGCATTGCAGTGATCTCCTTTTAAAAAACGAATTTAAAAAGTGTGTCATTATCTGACCTTATTACATCACACGCCCCATCAGGGGAACGCTTCGTGGACCAGACATTTGACCGCACATTTGCCATCCAGGTGTGCACAAGGACCCGCCTCCACCCAACGTGAGAAGGTGCAGACAACGATCAGATACCGTGAGCTGCTGCTCCTCTCGTCCATATCCACGCAGTCGATGTGCAACTCGCAGAATGGCCTGATGGGGTGGGGCAGAATGTCTTTCAGTGTATGCAATGTCATGCCTGTGCTGGAACTTTGGCACATGGTGCATTTAATCACTAAACTTAAGTGTTTCTGAATGTTTGGAATAAACCAATTCTCTTGAATGTTGGCAGCAATGTGATGCTTGGTGCTGTGGGAGGGGTGATGGAGCTGATCCAATGCTATTATGAACAGTCTGTGCAGCATTACCATTTTTCCTGTACATTCCTGCCTCCAGCACCCCTTTTTGACGCACAATTGTTTTTCACTTTCTGGGGCCCTTCCTTGTAACTCGATAATTTGTGCTATGGGCAGGGCACTGTATGAGATAGGTGGCTGGTCAGGCATGGGGTTGTGACGACCTACTCTGCTACAGTTGGTACTAGGAGATATGCTGCTATTTTTGCCGCTTTGTCTTAGGTGGCGTTCATGAGTGACGGTCTGTTATTTGTATGGGCGGCGCATTTGACTGCCACTATAGAAGGCTGGGATAGTGCGACTATTAGCTTGTCTAATAACGCAGCATGTTGTACTGGGTTTCCATCCGCCCTCCTGAAGCCCCTTTTTTCACCTTGTAAAACCAGTGTGCACCATTGTGGTGACGTACGCCCAATCTGAATAAATGGTCTCATGGCACCCCTGGGATGATTGCAATGCTTCAATGCGCCGAATAATGCATGGATAGTCTCTTTTTAAAATTAATGTCTCAAATTCACCATACACAAGGGGTACCACTGTTGCACCATTATGCCTGACACCGGTGTCCTGGTCAATTGCCACTGACCCATCAATGAAGAGGACCCCCCTCAAGTGGTCTGTACTTTGATTTGGGAATGTCATCCTCCTCCCCCTCGTATGCGACGCAGTCGTGTCCTCATCAGTACACATTTCTGTTATGAACGTCGCAGGCTTATATCTTAAAATGTGGATATTTTGGGCTCAAGAGAATAATATCGTATGCAGATGCTTTGAGTAGTCTGGGTAGATTTCAAACTTTCTAGGATGTCAAAGACGGCATGTTCCAAGTAGAGCGTTATTGAACAGCCTATTGTGGAGCTCTTCTAAATGGCAAAAGCCGCAACCCTTCAGTAATTGCACAACCCTAGGAACTTTGCATCTCTTTCATTGTTGTGGGCTGCTGGGGTGTGGAGCGCACAAAGGCAACTTGTTCAGGTATTATTTGTTTGCCATGTACTGATATTAATGAACTGGCCGAGATATACAACCTTTTGAAGACAGTATTGCAGTTTTGCTTTGTCAACCTTGTACCCCTTGCGAGCCAGAAGCTTCAATAGTGTAATCAAGTCTTGTCTGTGTTGTTGCTCAGTGTCGCTGCATACCAGCAGATATTGTACATACTGGATGGTCGTGCTGTACACTTGAATGTTGCCTAAATTTGAATGTAGTATTGGGAGACCGCTAGGTAGCGCAGGCAAGATGGCGGCTTGATGTACTCCACCATTGCTGTCCGGGAAACAATAGTGGTAGATGGCGGTAGAATCGAAGAAAAGCTGAGCCTCTGAACACTGGAGTGTTCTCGGAAAAAAATAAAGGTGCGTTGGGGGGTGGAGGGGTACGCAGGGAACGCAACGTGGAGAAGCGAGGGCAGTGTGGCCTGCAACCCCGGAGCGACTCGCCGGCACAATGTCTTCATGAGGAGGAGCCCCTTCAGGGAGTTCCGCTCACCGCCGGCGTCAGCTGCTGAGTGCCGCCCTGTCATATGGCCTTTAGCAGCGGGATGGGCAAATGAAGTGAAAAACGCGAGCGGACAAAGGAACTTCCTCCGGCAGGGCACCCGACCTGGCAGCGAACAACCGTGCTCCTAATAATTAAGGTAACTGGCGCTGATGCATCCCCCTCCTCGCCATTTTGGCATCAGCGCATGACAGCAGGAGCTTGTAAGAGGGACGGAATATGTAGTTCAGCCACATAGATGGTGCAGCTCACTACGAGAAGCATGGTGCACTCTTTTAATCTAGAACACTTTGCACTACACCAGTGAAGTCGGGGTGAGCAGTCCACCTCAGGGAACAAATGTCCTCGATCCTACCTCACCAAGGAGCCACCGAGCTAGGGTTAGTAGGGGCTGCAATGGGACACTGGCAGCGAAGAAAATGAATCACAGGGTGACCCCAGGGAGGAGCTACATGACTTATAAATGACAGAGACAGTCCCAAGAGAGCCTGATAAAACAGTAGGTTGATGTCCTGCACAGTAACCACCAGGCAATAATCAGAGCATCATGACACCCCCAAAAAGACACTGAAGAAATGAGGTGCAGATTGGGAACACTGCTCTATGCAAGAGTTCAACCGAAGCGTAACTTCCTCCTGAAGTACTAGATCAACCATAAAAGAACCACTCTAAGTAAAGTTACTAGCCCGACCTCAGCCCAGTACTGTTAGTGGATGAAGAAGCGCTTGGTTAACATAGCCACCTCTTAAGTAGAGCTGGATCCTAGGAGAAAGATGCCATCGCAGTTGTTTCATCAGGACCGTACTACAATGGGGGAACCTTTTCAGGCGGTTAACGCTGCAATACCAGGCGAAGATATTGAGGCCTCTATGAAAGCAGATGCTAAACTGCTGCTCAAGGAGATTAGATCAATGACGGCCAGTGTTGCAGGGTTGATAACAGCAGTACAGATGAGGGTTACCAAGCTCGAAGACAGAGTGGAAGCAGTGGAAAACTACCAACAGACTACCGCAGTTGCAGAGATGAAGACTGAAGGCCGGTTTCAGTCTTCATCTCTGCAACTGCTGTCTTCCATCCCTTGTTGCTTCTTCTCTACGCTTGAGCAAGGAGAGGCAGACTTTGCTGCAACAGTGGACGACCTAGAAAACAGAGCGACGCATGAACATCAGCATATTCGGACTGAAAGAACCTCAGGGAGAAACTCCACAGACACTGGAAAATAGTCAAAGCCCTCTTCGAGGAGCCTTCAACACCAGCCATAGAGTTTGACAGAGTACATAGAGGTGGGGGTCCTCCCAATGGCCCACGATCAGTGATTCCAAAATGCCACCTCTATAAGGAGAAAGCTGACCTCACGAGAGGCACCCTGTAAGAGCGCATGCTGGTCTGGTCCTGCAGATTTGCAGTGTCCGCGGGGCGGGCTAGTTACCTTCTGTCTTGTATGCTGCTGCTGGGCTGGACCGGTGTATCCTTGGCGCTTCCCCGTCCCGTGCGTGTTGAAAGTGAAATGTGGAACCCCTGGCACCTCCGGGGCCCATGCTCCTTGTTGGTGCCGCATTTATAGTTGTGCTCTGCTGCTTGTCTTTTTTTTGTTGTAGGTCCTAGTCTGGGGCTACTCGCTGCTCCGCTGGCCGTCTTTCCCTCTTTGCGAGCAGAGGGGCCCTTTGCAGATATGCGTGTTAGGTGTTGCTCGGTGGCCGCGCTCCTATTCCAGGGCAGATTGAGTGTGCTGTGTGCCTGCTTCTTGCTGCGCTGGTGGTAAACCCACTCGGCTTGGGTACTGGCAGGCCCACTCCCCCGGCGGCGACTGCTCCGGGTGGGAGGGTGCCTGGCTTGCATGGGCTGGGCGATCACTTAATGGGGTTGCTCTTGGGGTTTATGCTGTCACATCCCCTGCGGGTCCTCGACTTCCCGGTTCACTCTCTCGTGGATGGCCTTGTGTTCCGCAGCAGGCTGGGTCCGCTTCTCTTGAGCCAGCGCGGGTCGGCCCGCCAGCCCGCCCTCAGCACCTCGTTGCTGTTGCAGCTCGACACCTCCTAATATGTGGAGGGATGGATGTTCTGTATTTTCCTGTTCTGGTGTGACATTGTGGCCGGGAGGGGGGGTGGGTGGGGGTTGGAAGTTCTGCCCCGTCCCTTGTTGCTTCTCTACCTGTTCCTCTGTGGTACGCCTCCTGTCTCTCCTTGTGGGGTCAGCTGGATGCTTATGGGTTTGGTCTCCCGGTTCCCCCTGTTGGGTGCTGCAGAGCATGTTGGCTGGCCACGGGCTACACTTCTCCTCACTGCCTCCTGTCACGTCTCATGATGCCGTTGGATGCCGATGAGTTCATCCGCTCAATTGCCCCTGCTGGGCGCTGCAGAGCGCTTAGGCGAGCCACGGGTAAAACTTCTCCCCGCTGTATTCCCAGATGCAGGAGAATGCTGGTGCCTGGTTGTTAATTTCACTGTGTCCCGGTACTGTATGTTTGCTTTTTAAGCCTGGGGAGGGCTTGCTAATGCTTTAGAATGTATTTTTGAGGTCCTATCATTTGGTCATCTTGGAATCCTCCCTTTGAGCACATTCTTGATACGCACACTGGCACAAAGGGGCTAATGTCACATACATACAACATTGTAACAAGAGGACATCTACCCACACTCGCACTCAGACCAACTGGGGAAATTGACTTTGAGCGGCCGGAAGGTATAGAGATCTGGCCAACTTTGTCCAGGGCGGTATGGTCATCAACAGTTGCAATGCAGTATAACATGTTGAAATGTAGGCTACTGTTTTTCTGGCGTTTGACCCCGCTCAGGCTTTTTTTAAATGTAAACACGGTCAGTCTGATTTGTTGGAGGGGCTGCACGCAGGTCTCGGATTACTGGCATCATTGGTGGAGTTGCCCAAAAGTGCAGACCTACTGGAAGGAGGTGTTGGGTGGGTTCACGCAATTGAAAAATAGACAGAGTATGCTCCTCCTATTAATTGCTATTCAGGGTTGAAAAGAGACGATTACTATTATTTACAACCCCACATGCCTCAATCTTTTTCTGTCAGCAAGAGCATGCTTGGTGCAACAATGGTAGAGGAACACCATCCCGTCCAAAATGGACTGGTTCAACAAAGCATTTGACATTCATGAGATGGGGAGCCTCACGGCAACCCTCATGGAAACGCATACACATCCCTTTAATGGAATTCTACAGAAAAGAGAAACCGGGGCGAGACTAGTCACTAGCTGTGGAATGACCACAGCAGTGAACACAAAGTGTACACTGGAGTCTAATTCCTCTGCACAACTTATTATTTTTTTTAAACTTCTTTTTATTAAGTTTACAACATGTAATGCAAACCCCAACATTGCCCCCACTCTCCCTCTTCCCCCTCGAGGCTTCCTCAAGTCCTTCCACGAGTGAGCAGTTCCAATAGGTTCATTGAAGGTCCAGTTATTTGAGGCGCTGAGGGCGCCACATGGTCCTATACTCGTCCTTAAGGATGGCCATATTCGCTCCAGTCTTTTGCGTATTTCTGCACATTGTCATTCATGGCATATGTAGCCCACGCCATGGCTACTATTTCCCACACTTTACGCAGCTAGTCATGAATTGTTGGTATATTTGGGCTCTTCCATCTTTGAGCAATTATAGTCATTGCCGCTAGTGTAAGTACCACTCTTGCTTTTTCTCTAGCTCTAGGTTCCCCCGCTGCTTCCCTACCCCTGAGGCCCAGCAGGATCTGTTCCGGTGGTCTACTCCCCCCCCCCCCCCCCCCCGCCCCATATGCCTGTTGTATTTCTTTCCAGAAGTGCTCGATTTTTGGACATCTCCACCATATATGTTCTGCTGTGCCATCATTCCCGCACCCCCTCCAGCATTCCCCTGATGACCCTGGGTATATCCTATGTAGGCGGGCTGGCGTGTAGTGCCATCCATAAAGTATTTTGTACCAGGCATCTTGCATCTGGGACGCTCTTGCCCGTTTGGGCATTTTCCCCCCAGTTTCTCCCACTCTTCCTTCTCTATGTCCCTCCCTAATGTCTGCTCCCATCTACGCATGCACGTCCAGTGCTGCCTGCCTCATCTAGAATCTTATACAAGTTGGAGATCAATTCCTTAACCCCATCGGTTGTCATTAGGAATTTTTCGAAGGGTATTGCTTTTCTGGTGGCCGCCTCCTTATTTGCTGGGTGTAGAAGCCAGTGGCGTATTTGAGCATATCAGAGCCTCTCCCCTTCCCCTACTGCAAATTCCCTCTTACAATCTGCAAAGGCAAGAATCTCTTCCCCTCCTGCCCCCCCTGGAACATATATCTCATCGTCCTACACCCTCCCTCCTGCCATTTCCTAACTGCGCCCTTCTCTGTCCCTGCCGTAAAATCTCCGTTATTGAAGTTAGATGTGAAGGGGGACGGGAATGTGGTAATTCCCTGGTTCATCGCTAGCTTGTCCCAATTATCTGCCACCAATTTAGTGATGGAGCTCTCGTACATATGTTTTGGTCTCTGTTGCTTTGGGAGCCAGAGTACCTTCCTCAAATCGGATCTCGATACCGCCCTGTCCATCTTGACCCACTGTTTCTCCTCCCCCTAATTTCCCTTCCCTCGGTGGCCTTGTAGTACTGTTGGAAATTGGGAAGGGCCAGCCCCCCCTTCCCTCCTTGGTGCCATAAATAAGTGCCTGTTAATTCTTGCTCTCTTGCCTTCCCATATAGAGTAGTTTGTCTGGGTCCGTACCTCCCTGAAGAAACTTGCTGGGACTGCTTGGGGGATTGCTTGGAAGAGGTACAGCATACATGGCAGCGTGACCATCTTCACTGCGGCCAGTCTCCCCAACCATGAGATTCAAAGGTTCCTCCATTTGTGGAGGTCCTTCTTTATTCCCCCCCATTAGGGGGGATAGTTTGCTGCGTTACCACCCTGTGAGCGCCGGGATGATCTGCACTCCCAGGTATTTAATCCCTCCTGGGCGCCACATGAACGGCGTGGCCTCTTTCAGCCTAGTACGTTCTTCAGTTCCCAGGGTGAGGCTCATCAATTCTGATTTGGCCATATCTATACGTATGCCCGACGCTGCCCCAAATTCCTCCAGGAGATCCCTCCTGAAGTGTAAGGATTTGGTCAAGGTGAGCAGCATATAGTCAGCGAATGCAGCCACTTTCTGTTGCTTGCCTCCAAGTGAGATGCCATGGGTGCCGTCTGCCTCTCGTATTGCCTGCATACAACAACGGGGAGAGGGGAGATCCCCGTTTAGTTCCCCTTCCCAGTTTGAATGGGCGTGACATTGTTCCAAACTGGCACCCGTGTCTGTGGTCCCGGTAGTTGGCCTGCACCATTTTCAAGTAGTTCTCTCCCCCCCCCCCCCCCCCCTCCCCCCCAGCCCCATCATGACCCTGAACAGGAAGGACCATTGCACCCGGTCAACTGCTTTTTCGGCGTCGAGTGACAGTAGTGCTGCGGGGGTGTTTATTTTCCTCACTTTTTCTAGCAGGTGTGCTACACTCCGTATGTTATCCGCTGTCTGCCTACCTCTAATGAAGCCCCCCTGTTCCTGGTGGATCAGGTCAGAGAGCAGCCCCTCTAGTCTATTTGCAAGGAATTTGGTGTAGATTGTTGCATCTATATTGATCAGTGCTATTGGCCTATAGGTTGTTTGCTCTGTGGGGTCTTTATTGGGTTTCAAAATTAGGCTAATTTTGGCTTCTTGCATGTACGGGGCTATATGGCCCGTGTTTTTAAAAGTGTTAAAGAGGTGTGTCAGCTGGGGTAATAAGATCCCTGAAAAGCTTTTATAACATGCTGCCATATAGCCATCTGGGAACGGGGCCTTGCCCGTGGGCAAGCTTCCGATGACTCTCCTCACCTCTTCTTCCGTTATCTCTCGATGAATGCTGTCTTGGGCTTCCCTACTTATTTTCTGAATAGTTACCTTCTCCAGGAATTCCTCCTGTGCATGGGCTTGAGGGTTCTGTGATGTGTACAGTGTCTCGTAAATGTTTTCTAGAGTCTCCTGGATGTCATCTGTGCGTGTGACGTGTTCCCCTATTTCTGTCTTAAGTGCTGTGATACATTTTTGGTCCCTGCTCCTCTCAGGTGGCTTGCTAATAGGGCGCCTGCCTTGTTTGCTTTCGCGTATAATTTTTGTCAGACAAAATAATTCCTGCTCCACTCTTTGTTCGTAGTACCCCTAGTTGGCCCACCGCCCGCCTGTATTCCCTCAGAGGGTCTATTGGGTGTTTCTTCTGCTTTTCTCCTTGCCTCCTCCACCTCTGTCTCTAGCTGTGTCTCCAGCGCCCCCAGTTGTCTTTCTCTATGTTTTGGCCGCTATGAGTTCCCCCCCCTTATTGTTGCCTTAAATGCGTTGCATCTGGTGTCTTTCTTTGTGTCCCCCCCCCCTTCATACCGTAAACTTTCCTCACAGGGTGTCCTTTCCGGTGCCTGCTGTGCTTCTTCGCTGTCATCCTCAGATACATCCACTGTGCTCTACTCCTCTTCACCTGTGTCTCCACCTAAGCCTCTGTCCGACCTCTGATTTTCATACACTGTACTGGCTGCTTGGCTGTGCTCTTCCTTCTCTATATGCACATCAGTTATGGCTCTGCTATCCAATCCAAACAAAACGTCCCCCACTGTCAACTCATCTAAACTGTTCCCCTTCACCTCACTTTGTTGCTCACAATCGCGCTAGTTTTGCTCACGCAGATTCTAGTGCTTCTTCTAACTCCTTCTGCCCTGCGCACTCCGAAGGGGGAGCGGTTGCTGGAGTGGGTATGTATGGGGTGTATGAACACATGCCTGCGTAGATACATATGTTGGGTTAGAGTACCCTATCGTTGTGAGTGTGGCCAATGGATAATACCCCTTTATGTGTTGGTCGTGCTTCACCCCCCCCTTCGCTTGCCTGTCCCCCTCCTGGGTATTCTGTGCCTCTTTCAGTGACATCTTCTACATCCTCAAATCTTCCATAAATCTAGCATCTTGTCTTTACTGTAGCTGCTTGCCCTTATACTTGGCAGCTAAGGATGTCATCATGTGTTCCAAAATTCCCTTATTTTGGCTACCCTGCTCTGACCACGATCAGGATATCCACCCTTTTTATTTCTGCTACCCGCTGCATGTGATACCGCTCTATTTTGTCTGTGTACAGGGGTAGAACCCTGTACATGTACTCCAGAGGAGTCTCTGCTCTCATCGCAGCAGATTGCGCGCTCTAAAGCGTTCCCACACTTCTAATTGTGCGATGCACACGCTGCAAAAATGAGTCAGAAAATCATTCTAGTCTCCTCCACCCAGTCAGCCCATGCTAATTCCCCTGCCCACCCTTTCACTCGCACCCAATATTTCACTGCACTCACTCAATGTTCATCCATCCACTGCAAACGCATTATTATTTAAACAACGCCGCCCCTCGTCAGGCTCCACCGTACACAATAAAAACACAAAAACAAACTAAAATAACAATCACTACTATTTTTGAGCCCACTAATTATGTGGGGCTCCTATTTATTTCCTTTTTCTCCGTTACACAATAAAAGTGGTACCACCATCACTCGGGGAGGCTCCTGACACTCCTGTTTACCCTTTACATAATATACTGCTTAAAAATTCAAAAATAAAAGGAACAATGTCACACCCACACTATACAACAAACCTTGTTCTCCACGTGTTCATAACCCGCACTTTCTCCCATATATACCCTTCCCTTGCTATCCCTTTGAAGGGTATACTCTCATAAGCGTGTTCACCCGAACTCCTCCGTCATGGGGTTCCAACACCGGCTTGCACTCTCTCTGGAGCCGTGTCCCGATTCAAGGAGCAGACCAGAATTCTGCAAAGACGGCTCCTGCAAAACTCTGGGGATTACTAGTTTTTAGGGACTGGTCACTGCAGGTGAGCGCAGCACCCTAGCAGAAGCGGCCTGGAAGCCTGTCAGTGCGGGGGTCGCTGGGATCACGTCGGGGGTCACCAAATGAAGGCACGCCCCTGCACGCTCACACCAGAAAAAATACAGCCCGCTTGGGAAAGAGGCCCAGGACACTCTTGCCTTGCAAGGATAATAAGTATTTATTTCTGCAAAAAAATAGAAATGCATCAGCAAAGAACTCTGCTGCCGCAGAATGTTCTGAGGTTCGTAAGCACAAACAGCGTGAACAGTCTCAACATATATTGTACAATTCTACAACACGAATTGGCAGAGGCCTATAGATGTAGGGCCTGCTCCATATGGGATGCTGGGCCATTGGCCCATCTTCATCTGTCCATCTTTCTTCACGTGGCTGCTACTGGGCTTGTCATCTGCAGTGAGCTGACCTAGCAATTAATTAGCTACTCTAACACACAATGTTATTCTTACGATTGTAACAATGCACCTGGCAGATACAGGGATAGGCTCGTGGGAGAATCGAGGTGTCACTAACTCGCACACACTTCACTTGCTCCCAGACAGATCAGCAACCCCCAAGGTCCTCCACCTTAGTTTAAAGCTATTATTTTTATTCCACCCTGCACCTCGATGCACAAATCATGTGACCCATTTCTGAAGGCACGATAGCCTTGCCTTCTGATCTTGGTGATCGATCGTGGAGTGTGAAGGTTTTGTGGGCGGTGGTCTGGGTTTGGACGGTGCCATGTCATGCCTGGGCCATGGGATGAAAGCATGGCAAAACTGTACATCTTGTGTGGTGATGGTTGGGGGCTGGAAGGCCTTGCTATCAGAATCAGTTATGTGGGTTGTCGCTCGGCTCCCTTCAGGGTGCATTCTTCCCAGGGCCAGTGGTCTAACTTTCTGAACAATGGAACAGGCTGTGGATCTCTCAGACCTGGCCTGGGTGGGGGTGGTGTTCGCACTCATGCAAAGGCCCTAATACTAAGGCACAACAAAATACTGTTTGCCGCGCTTGGGCCTTACTTCTAAGATGGCTGCCGCTTGCAAAAATGGCGTTCACACTCTCATGTACCATATAGCTTATTATGCATGCACTATGGTCATTACCCAACCTCCCTATATGTGCATCCCCCCGCCCCAAACCCGCCTGCTCCCTGGATGTGCTCTATTAGCATCTAGTTCTTGTTCGATATCGCCTATGGGGGTGGATAAGACTCTCTCTCCTTCCCAACATTCTTAATGCTTTCCGCTGAGCGACTTCTGCAACTTGAGTTTCTGAATCCTACAACTCTCTCAGTGCCATTTCTCACACCATTTGCCATATCCGCAGCGGCAGTCCTGGGGGTGTTCATTTCTCAGCTCTACCTGCATGCACGGCTGCTCACTGCTTCTTCAGCTAATTCTGGTATGACTTCCACCATGAGTTGTAATGGCCTGCACCTGAAGGGGCTCTAAATAATCAAGTCCCACTCAGGAGTGGGTCATTAGAAACACTAGACTGCACATTGCAGTTTTGTGCCTCCAAGCCCCTCTTCGTCGTCCCAGTACCTAGGGTATTACGGGACTTAAAGTCCCTAATGTTTGGGCTTTCTTTTATTTGAAAGTTCTCTGTTTTGCAATGGGCATTCAAGACTGTGGGGTACACAGAGAAAGGATTTCATGTGTTCTCCTAATTTCCCTGTCCCATGTCCCTTCCTGTGTGATCCTCCCGCAGCACACCACCCCAAGGATCAGGCAGTGTCTGCCTTTTCCTGGCCACATGAGAAGGGTTCCAGGCCAGGGTCTTGGGGATAATCCCATCGGATTCATCACACATGGCTGATGCCTTCCTCAGCCTGCTTGGAAATGGGACTGAGGTACACAGAGCAGATGATTGACTGGATTCAGGATAATTCTGACTGGTTCAGCATTAAGTATGGATCCAACATTATTTTGGTGGGTAGACCACAATTGGGAAGGGACTTGGTCCAACAATCTCAATATCAACTAGGGAGAGGTGGTCCAGTCTCTTGACGTCCATTGGGTGTCTTCCTATAATGCACCCAAAATCTCAAGTTCTCTGTGCTTGGATATCAAGAAAAGCACCATCATGGAAACAATAGATGGAACAGTTTAGCTTATACAACCGGTTAACCGGGGGAACATGGACTTAGCATGAAGGCATGTTTGTCAGAAATGGGACCCAGATTAACAGTAAGCTGCAGAGCGTGATGCTCCAGTATCCACGAGACATGAAACCTTTTGACCATTAACAGTAAATTCTACATGGTGGCATCTCGGTAAAGCAGATTAAGTGGAGCAAAACATTTGTGGCCCTGTTTGGCAATTCTAGTGAGCATTCTGTGGGGATGGCAGAGGAGGTGGAGGCAGAGCCAGACCGATTGAGGCACTTTGTTGACCACCTTGTCAGTCATACTGAGGTCTGTTGAGAATACTCTGCTTTCCAGTCCCTGAATTCTTTACAATAGTTACACTGATCCTTGTACACATCCACATTATGCTTTTAACTACCACCTTCAGCTTGCTGGGAGGGGCCTTGTCCCTTCCCACCAGACATTGATTGGAAACCTCCTCCACACAGGGAGGGTTGTAATTGCTGAATTTGTAATGCCATAGGTTTAGCTTCGGTACTCTCCTTCTGCCTTCTCACGAAAGTGCTGTGCAGCCAGCAAAACCTCAATTTTTCCTTCCCAACCAATTAATATCAACTTTATACTTTCAGCCACATTCAGCTGCAAACCCATAACCAATTGCGATACCGCAGCTTGTGCAACCACAAAGGTCTAATTTATAATAATTCCAGAATCAAAACATTGTTTAAATTTTTTGAGATTGTCCGCTGGATTTTCACCCTTTCGCTTGTTTGCATGCATTTATTTTTGCCCAGTCTGTCTTCCGGGGACAGATATCAATGATTGACTGAACTAATCTATCAATAAAAGCCTTTAACCCATCAGTGAGGTAGTTCTTCATTGGGGAAAGTTACTTTGTTGAGTTCTGCAAACGTGTCAGTGGGGAAAGCAATTGTTAAGGTTGGTGGTTCTGGGTCGATGGCCGTCTCTTGTAACTTACAATTCCTTGTAGGACGTGACAGGATCTTCTCGAATTTTTAAACATTGTTAAAGCTATAGTTTGCACTACATGGAGCATGCACAGTGACCATGGTGTTTCCTCCTCTTGGGGGTTGCCTGAGAGGCAGCATGGTTACATTACTGGACTTTGAGTAACTGGGAAACCCTTCGAAGGTGCAGGATGTGTCCTGGGATCTAGGTCCGAAGAGGCTGGAGACTTGTTTGGTGTGCATTTGGGACAGTTGACATTAGTTCTGGGTTACAGAGCGTGCGTATCGGGGTAGACTGTTTATGATCACGGCGGTGCAAGATTTTGAGGTGGGAGTATTTTACGCATGATTTTTCAAATTGGAGAGTAAATGCAATTTCAAGAGTAAAAATTAGTTTTCTCCTCTGCAAGAGTAAAATGTATCAAACAGACACCAAACACATACTTAAAATCAGACCCGTAGAGTCGCACCCAATCTGGGCCCCGGGGGCATGCTTTACTCCTCAGCCCACTGCAGACTTCCTGGGCCAAACCGCTAACACGGCAAGGGAAGGGTCGCTCTTTTGCACCCACCCCGACTAGCCCCAGGATGGCCCGACTATTCATCAAGCCAGTACTTCACCCAGGCCGCCCCATATTCGCAGCTCAGTGCTTCTCCCCAGGCCGGGCTTCTCCTTGTCAGTCCCTACCTGCCCATTTAAAGAGGGCATCAACATTCATATAAACATAATTGTTATAACTGATGTAGGGACTATCCGATAGCCTGATGGCCAAATGCAAATTTCTGGATAAGAAACATTTGAGCTGCATTCATGCTCCACTTTGCCCTTGCCTTGATGGTAATGTGGCAAGAGTTGGATGAGGACTGAATGGGAAACTGATGAAGCAATTTTCTGCAGTAATGGTGGTCTGACATTGCCGTGTGCGGGCTCACTTCCTATTTGTCCTGTCCAGTATGTTTTCGACGAGTTTGGTTGGCCAGCAACTGCATGTGCCCAGTGTGGTGGGCCACAATGTTTTGCTCCTGCTTTTGCAGAGGATGCCATGCTACACACTTGCACAGGAATAGTAATGCATAAGTGTCGCACAACGCATTCCGGGCTGGCGTCTGTGGCCCTAAGTACGTCTCTGGACTTCCTGAGTTCTATCACGCTCAGCAGCTACATGCACTCGATGGTCTAGTCTTTCTCCGTTCGAGTACACGAAACACTACTTAACCACGCCTCCCTTTCAGTCCTACGCGTTGCAACCGCTCAAGGTCAGCTGTGCTCCCTTGCTGCCGCGGTTTTGCTATACACTGTTGTTTTGCTCCTCTGAGCATTCGCTATCTACTTTCCTCTTCCTTTTCCTACCTCCCCTTTTTCTTGGTTCCAGTCCTCTCTTGGTTCCTCTGCTTTCAGTTTCGGGGCTCTCCCGGTTTGCCTCCTCCTGCGAACTACTCCGGCAGTTTGTGCATCCAGCTTCCTTCAGCTTTCTTCTGGAGTGTTTCTCTTGTCATCCTCCGGTACTATTTCCATTCTGGGCTTCCTTCTTCCATCCTCCAAACCCAGCATCCATCAGGAGACCTGCCGGATCCTTCTCTTCAGTGGGATTTCTTTTGCCAGTACTTGGCTTTTCTTCCCCTTTCTGTCCCCCCGGGGAGGGGGTCACGGCCAGGGCGTTTTTACCCGCTCTCACTGTGGCTTCCTCTTACGGGAGACTCGAGCAGCAAGGGAAAAAAGAAAAGGATTACTGAGCTCATCGATCTCTCAGCCCCGTGGAGGAGGACTCCGATACTCCAGGTGAGGAGTTAGAGGAGGGAAGTGGGGATACCAACATAACATCAGGGAAACCGGTTGACAATAAGCGCCTTTTTGTAATGACTACATTTGCAAGAAGCTGGTTATTGACTAGAGTCAAACAAGGATATGGTGATAGCAGTACAGCGTTAATATCGGTGTGAATAGGCCCATATTACCAAGTGACTGTAGGCAGACATCCTACACAACAACCTGGACTATTGTACATAACTCGGGCTAAACTGTACAGACCGCGCATCTTGAAGAGGCCTAAACCCCAAAGTGCAGACATCCAGTTGCTGCCAAGTGTCTGGCCACAAACAGAACCTGACCAACACAAGTCCAACCAAAAAAACGATGGTCTGGATGGTTGCCCAGAGCTGAGCCAGTGGTTATGAATGACACATTCAGAACTGGGAATCCGTTTCCATAATGTCACACCTCGCTAGAGGACATCTGGTGCTCTTAATAAATGGAGCAGAAGGTAGCATTTAATTAGACTTAATTTCAGTGTTTTTAGGTGAATTTAGAGGACCCCTAATAACACTGAGGTATTGCAACACCAAACCATTGTTCACCAGTAGAGACTGGCATCTAGTAACCAAAAAAACAAGAGTACCAAATCCCAATGGGGGCAAAAGTGGCACTAATCGACGTTCAATGTATGAAAAGCCCAACAGAGGGAGTGCTTTGAAGTGGCAAATTACGAGGTTGTTGCTGTAATCTGCCTTGTGTTCTCATATGTAGGGGTTCTGTGCAGTCCTGGATCTAGTGTCTGGTTGTCTTCCCCCAAAATTCCTGTAGTTTTATTTGGGGAAGTAACATTCCGGGCAGCTTGTTTTTTTCGAAAATGTTTGTCATCGTCACTTGTGTCCAAGACTCCCTCAATTTAAACTGAGGTTTGTTTGAATTACAGGCATCACAGTGCATTGCCAAGTAAACCTTTATTATAGCACACTCTATAAGGTAACCTGTTCTTCTCGTTGGGTTCATTTTTTTCGTAACTTTTTCTCTGTATTGTCTTTTACTACAATACACTTTTACAATGGTTTAAATGGACATTGTGCACACGAGGAGAGAAACAGGCCAGACAGGGATACTCGAAATGACAGAAAATGATTTGGGTTAGTAAACCCACATATCCGTTTGTTTTAACTCAACTGTTCAGTTACACCACCTGTGTTTACAGTATAACGCTATTAGCTGCCGGCTCTACCATCACATTCCAACCCAAACTCCAAGGCCACAAATAACCCACATCGCGCTTCGAGGCAACCTCTCATGGCACAATGTTGGTTTCAGAGAAATACAGTCAAGTGATACACACTTAGTTTCAATGGAAGGAAAGGCTTTGATGTTATTGTTAGGTACTGCTCCCCGACAGTCCTGGGGTCGATTTGCCTCGCCTGCCCTCTGGCATTGGGAGCCTGTGCAGTGCCTCTGATACCAGACTGTCCTGCTGCATAGTATGCCTTACACTGCTCAAAAAGCTCCTCTGCGAGTTTGGCCGGTGCACATTTGATTTCTCAGGTATTGCCTTGCTTAGAACCTGACGTGACTGTTACGTGGTGTGGATATTTTGCCCTGTTAATATTCAACTCTTCACCAGGAGAAAGTATGTGAATTTGCCAATCCACGCTTGCTTTTAAATTCCAGGATCCCTCAGCAAAGGCTATGGTTGATATGGTGGAAGGGAGATGCAGTAAAAAACATCCTGAATGCCAAATGTTGCAAACCCCTAACCCTAGAGGTTTAACATATCTCTGTCATAATCGTGACTTATCCGCTTGAACAAACCGTGTGATCTTGGCCAGGGCAAATCTCATTGTGCATCTGGTCCTCTAGCTGCCACAATTGACAGAAATTGCAAACCGACTTAACGCCAGAGCGATATTTAAAAAAACAGAATGTTCACAACCACACATGTCCCTCTCCTCTCCTTCTCCCCCCTCCCCCCACAAACTAAGGGTCTGTCATGTGTGAAGATGTCCAAAGCAAAAACGTCCTGTGTCCGAAATCCTATCCTAGCCCTCTCCTCTAAAAATGAACTCTTATGTGTGAAGAATGGCTTTGGCTTTCGGAAGTGCACAAATGTTCTAGTTCCAACAAAAACATTCCAACTGGACAATGTTCACAAATCCTAGGGAGGACTCCCTTACCCAGGTTTCTCTCCACAAAAGAAACCGTTCACAAAACAAGCATTCCAAGTTCCTTTTACCCTAAGAGGTTAACTTCCCCTTTGTAGTAGTTACTATTTACTTTAACAACTTGGCTTGGCCAGGCATACTCTTCTGCCAGCATTCTCACAGTTCACTCAATTCACAATTCCAAGGGCATTGGGTCTTCCTTCAGATTCTTTTCCATTCTTGGAGAGCCCCTTGAGCTTCTTCGACCTCTCTGGTTCCTTCCCACGTTCGCTCTCGGCAGTTTGGGCAGTGCATCCGTATGACTGGAGGTGGTCTTTCTTGGTGTAATTAGGGTGCGTGTCCCTGACTCGAAGAATACCTGGTATACTCTCCTCTGCCAGGTTTCTCTCATATATTGAAACACTTCCAAAAGCTGCGGCTAAGTTTTACCCCAAAGTTCCTTTCACTGGTGTATTTTTATCTCCCCAAATATAGGCCTCATGAAACTTAGTTTGTGGTGTGGGCCATCGGGAACTTTGCTCCTTTTTCAGTTGGGGACCAATAATGGCTCCTCCAGCTCCTCCCCAGTGCCCCAAACTTCCACTCTGGACTCACTGGTTCTTGGAGGGCTCCTTGAGCTTCTTCGACCTCTCTGGTTCCTTCCCACATTCGCTCTCGGCAGTTTGGGCAGTGCATCCGTATGACTGGAGGTGGTCTGTGTTTTACGTCTGGTTTTGTAGCTCTCTTTCTCCGTCCCAACTCCCTTGACCCAGCTTGGGCAGTGAGGTTCTGCAGCTGGAGGCGTTCGTGTGCTGCTCCGGCTTTCCTTGCTCATGTGAAGCTTCTCTGCTTCCTGTCCTGTTTTGGCTTCTCCCGCCAACGGGAAAGCTCAGCTTGAGACACCACTTCTTTCTCTCTGTGCTGCTTCTTTTCCACGCTGGCCAACATCTCGGTTCTTAAGCATCTCCTTGGCTTCCCCCGCAGCACTTAGCCGGTTGCAACTCTGTTTCTCGCTGGCTCCATTCTGAACTACTGTTGGGAGTTGTTTGGAAACAATCGGATTTCCCCAGCAGCTAGACCGCTCACTTTACCTTATCTGGCCTAAGCGAGGACTGTAGAAACGGGCAGCATCTTGCAGTACCCTATGTTAAATGTTAAAGGTATTTGTACCACGCACCGTCACCAACAGAGTTGGTCCCCAGGCGCTCTGGCGGATCTGTAAACGAGAAGGTGGGATGGGTTAGTAAGGTGAAGAGGGAGTAGGATAGTGAGAGTCGTGGTGTTCTGCTGGCAGCTTCAACTCGGTATACACTGGGTGCTGAGCTTTGGTGCGAGTAGCAGATCGATGTCAGTCCTCGTGTGCTGTTGGTGCGGTTTATGTGTTGTTGCGGTGTGGTGAAGTGCGTGTGGCTTGTTGTGCGAGAGATGGTTGTGAGTTTTTTGAGTGAGATAAGTATGCAGAGTTTGAGCTTTTTTGGTTAGTGGGTTATGACATTTAACATGCAACATTCACAATTCTTTCTACGTTTGGCACTTGCCAACCTTCACAATTCCATCCCACTGTGGCACTGCTAACCTCCACAATCCCATCCAGATGCGGCACAGGCCAATGTTCACACCTCTATCTAAGTGTGGCACTTGCTAACCTTCACACTCCTATCTAGATACGACTCAGGCTAATGTTCACAATTCTATCTAAGTGTGGGACATGCTAACTTTCCAATTCCATTTTAAGTGTTGCACTTGGTAATCTTCATAATTCCATATAAGTGTGGCATATGTTAACATTCACAGTTCCATCGAAGTGTGGCACATGCTAACATTCACAATCCTATGTAGATGTGGCGCAGGCTAATGTTCACAATTCTAATTGTGCCACATGATAACATTCAAATTCCATCCAAGTGTGGCAGATGCTAACATTCACGATCCTATCTAGATGCGGCGCAGACCAATGTTCACAATTCTATCTATTTGTGGTACATGCTAACATTCACAAATATGTTTATATGTGACGCAAGGCAGTATATACAATCCTGTCGTGCATAAACTCAGGCTGGTGGTCACATATCTAAGTATGAGTGGTGTGAGTGATGTTCGCCTGATAGTCTGTGTTTTGGAAAGGTAAGGTAGAGTGGCAGGGCTTTCTGGAGTAGAGTAATTGCTCTACTCCCCACTCAAGACGCACTTACTTTGGTGGCTGAAAGCTGGTTGCTGGCTTCACTGGCTTCCCCTGCTGACACCTGCCGACACTGTTTGGAGCTGCCATTGTAGGAGCCGCTCTTTGCCTCGGGGCCCTTAGCCGCAGGTGCTGCCAGGCAGAGGGCTGCCCAGGGGTGTCCCTGATGAGGGTGCAGAGGGCCAATCAGGGCTGCACGGAGGCAGGGAATGAGAATCCAGGAAGCGGGGAGGTCCGGCAAGAGACCACGCTACGGCCTCGCACTACGTGCTTTTAAAAGCACTGAGGAATATTTTATCAAGCTTGCTGGGGGCTTAGGGGCAATGCTGCACTCTCCTTGGGAGGGGTTATCCAGCAAAAGGCTTGGATGTTGCGCTGCATGCAGGTAGTCATGTGTTATGGTTTGGGAAGAAGGGCCAATCGGGGCTGCTCTGAGACGGGGAAAGAGAATCCAGGAAGTGCAAGGCTCGGCAAGAGACCACGCTACGGCCTCGCACTACGTGCTTTTAAAAGCACTGGGGAATATTTTATCAAGCTGGCTGGGGGCTCATGGGCAATGCTACTCACCTTGGGAGGGGTTTTGCAGCAACAAAAAAAAAACTGGGAACTATGGGAAGGCAACGTGGTTAGCAGAGTTAAATCGTGAACCACGAGTATATTGTTTAGTTTGAGCCAATCAGCATTGTCAGGAATATTGTACCACACATTAGCATTGCCAAGATACAGACTTCCCTCGACCGGCAAACTTATAATGATCCCCACAGTCTTACATTGCTGTGACTCTTATTCAACTTCAGACACTCCTGTTTAAAAATCATATCCCAAAAAGTTTCTTTGCTTCCACGACATATGTACGAGTCTCAATTTATACTGGCATGCCTGTAGCTGAATGAGACTGGCTCATAAATGTACGAGCAACGAAATGATAGCACTTTGACGCAGATTGCTTTGAACAAACATCATGATGTTACTAAACTCTATCTTTATATATTATGTTCTATAAATATATATTGTGAGTGTAGGAGTAAGAGACAGACACAGGGGTGGCATTTTGATTAACAAATACTTTTATTAATAGCAAAAACGTAGGGGAGTTGGAGGAAAACCTAACTGATCCTATCTCTTGGAGGAGATCCCTGCCTAAAAAAAAAAACAGCTATTGAAACTGTTTGTCAGAATGTCCAAAGTAAAGTTGCTGTACTGTGTCCAAATCCTAACCTATTCCTCACAAGCTAAACTTAACAAAAGGGGAAATGTCTCTTGGCTGTCTACCTGCTGCCCAGCTTTGTAGTTCAAAACAAAAGATCCAAAAAGGTGTAGAAAAGCAAACAAAGGTTCCACAAGACTGAAGGTTTGACTCCCTTTCCACTGAGTCTTTCCAGCTTTATCCAACTTGTCTGTGTGTTTAATGTTCACGGTCAGTCTTTATCTTCACTTGGCAAACCTGACTCGTAGACCCTGCCGCACAGAAGAATGGCTTGGACGCCTTAACCAAGCCTTTTGATGGTCACAGATCCTTTGTGGGCAGACCCGGCTTCGAAGTGCTACGGTGGGGGAAGTATAGCCATGTTCCCTCTCCCAAAGCTGTCCTGAGGGTCCCCGACCCTTTCTCTAAATGTCTGCGGATCCCAAACCCTGTTGTCAGTTCCACTTCTTTTGGTCATTCTCCTGCAAATAAAATGATAATTATAATGTTCAAGATGTGGTGCAAGTAATTGGTACGTGTTCCTTAATTCTACATTACAATACATATGTGCTTGTGGCTTCATTCATTGTATAAACTTGGTTGCCTAACTGGTTTTGAACCTTTCTTAACTTTATTCAATAGAATTTTCGAATTTGCTATAAGTCCGCTTACCTTCTGGCAATTACCAAATTTATTCAGTCTTGTTGTTAACTTAATTTTTTTAGTAATCAGCTTAAAAGAAGCCAAGACTAAGGCACAATCTTTTTGGCAATACCCCTACACATGTATTGAGTGGATGATCACCATTGATACCATGAGCCTATTAATGTTTTGCTAAATAACAATCCTTTGTTTCTCCCCTTTCAATATCCTTGTTTGTCATATATTGGTGTGTGTTACTTCACAAATCCTTTTGAATCATTTATGTTTTGCATTATTTGAATATTTTGAAAATAATTGTCTAATGTTTATTTAATTCTGGTTTGTTTTTATCACCACAACTGCCCTGTTTCCTTGGGTTTGGGCCTTTACGTTATTTTGTCAGGTGGCATATATCGACTGTGTATTTCTTGGATATTTATCAATTATATTTACCATTATGCAGCCTCAGTGGAAGAGCGGGATGCTCGAAACACGTGCCAGGCTGCAACTGTGTTGATTAAAACTCGCAACAAAAGCAATTGTGATTGATATTCTGTTTGTGTGCGCAGCGTGAGAGCAAATCCGATCTCTTTTTAGTTCACCTCACTCAGTGGGTAATCGGGCAGGTTCCCACTACTGCTCTCACCCGCAGCCCATCCAAACCAACATAAAACAGTGTCCTTGCGCTGAACATCGCGGGCTTTCTCTGCCACCTTCTCTAACAAAACCTAATGCCTGCCCTATCCCTTATACAAGAAATGTGTATAGCGGAATGGGTATGCAAAGGAAAATCAGTATTATAACAAAAAGGAACAAGTTGGCTGAGTCAGCTCTCCTCCCCACTTTGGACAGCACGGATAAACAGGATGACACACTCTGGCTCAGGTTATCAAAATAAAAGGCAGTTCAAAACGTGGGTTGAGGCCCCGCTTGGCCTTCCATGTTAAATTTATTCCTATTTAGCTTGTATTAAGTTAGAACATGCGCACAATGCCGTTATGACAATAGCACAGTGATTAATATGACTTGTGAATGACTGTCTATCTAGCAAATGGATTACTAAACATATAGGAAAATAAGAAAAATATCCATCCACCACAACCATGGACGTTAAGTCATGGTGACCAAGGACACCCGGCAAGCCATGGAAGTCGCGGCGGCACCACCAGGACCACCACCAGCCCGTCAAGGCAATACAAACTTGGCAGTGGCTGCGGCACACAGTGTCACCACCCATATTGCCATACCAATCTGTCGCCGATTCCAGACCGGTCCCATTGTAGTACCGGGCGTCCCAGAGAGTAGACTTCAATGTGGGTATACTCTATTAGGTAAGCACCTGGTCACATGGCAGACATGGCAGGCGTGACAGGAACAAGACAAAGGAGTGCATGAGTAGAATAAGAGCGGGTACATCCTCCTTAAATACGAATGAAATACACATGGTCCTTTCAATAAGCATACAGACTAGTCTAAAGAAGGAACTCAAGAGGCTCAAGAGGTTAGAGGAAAATCGGGGAAGAGGGAAACTGGTAAAGGGCGTGGGAGGGGAGGCACTGCTTATCAATGGGTCATATATAAATCCAGTCAAGACCAAGAGGTGTTTTACCTGTTGGAGAAATATTCTGAGCAAGAAGATGATCAGCCCAACACCCTAGATCAAATTTCTCCTCCTTGGGGTGAAAGGAACAGATCAACATTAGGTGAATTCGCACATATCTTATGGCTGTTAATTAGGACCTTACTAGAGTTTCATTACAGGATTATTACAATATTGGAACTGTCTATAAAGTGTAAGGATCTACATTTACGTGTGGTGACACCTGCAACAGTTTCCCCTTTGAGACTCTGTTAAGTGTATGATGGTGATATTTCTCTTTATGTAGAATCAGATTTTCACATTTTAGCTGTTATAAATCCTTTGATTGCTGGTTACTGTATTGATACTACAATACCTGAATCTTTGTTTAATGCACACACAGCAGTGTTGGCAGTAATCATTCAGAATGCAGAGAGAGCAGATCCCAAGCCATATCTTGTTATAATGTTCAAACAAAGTGTCTGAGTTATTTAGCCTTAATTATACAGTCACTGAATACAATTAAACATTTTCCTGCTTGGTTTCCACTCTTAAAAATTGTGGAGCAATTTAACCAATTAAAGAGGATTGTTCTTCCCCAGTTTCACTTTATTTTCCTTGTTCAGACTTCCAATACTTTTAATAGATATTAACTACACACTTTTGAAATTTGAATGGGCCAGTAATACCCGCAGAATTGAAAGAATCTAACTGGTGTTTAACGGGAGTGATTCATTTACCAAGGCTAGTGAGAGAACATGTTTCCCAATTGCTGAAAATTGCGAAATGGAGGCACTATACACACCTGATGGTAGGTCTCTGTGCACTGGTCTCGTCCATAAAGCTTCCCTCAGAACCTCAATTAAAACCCCAGCGCAACATCTCCCTAAGCACACCTAATCCGCTGCAATACTTATTTTAGAGGTGTGGAACCTGCTTCCATTTGACACCTTTCATTGGGTGAGGGATCCAATAGCTTTTGTAGGCATGCATCAACATTGTACCCGTTTTACAAAATAGCTGAATTGATTGGCTTATGACACAAAAGCGTGCTTGAGTTGACAATATTTGCAGGCAATTGGTTGACTTGCATAGGGTCTATGCCACCAGCTTAGTTGCCAATCTGTTGAGTCCTTGTCCAATGTGCATCTTTATACCACCAATGGGAGATTGAATGTCCTCCCTTGCTTGATTTGGCACATGGCTGGTCTAGTATTTTTGTTTTTCAAATTAGACTTTAATTAAAAAAAAATTAAAGAGCGGTACAACCAAACTGCCCCCATTGAGGCCACAGAAATGAGGTGAATGTTACAAAGGTGTGAACGCCTATTAGGGACTCCAAATCTGTCTTCGGGCTTCCGTCAACAAAACGCAACCAGCAACTCTAGAACATTATACATTGCTCCCCTCCAACCTCCCCCACGCCCCACTATGGTTCTTTCCCATTTAGTCTGCTTGGCAGGTCATACAGCGGCAGTGTCTGCTTGCATTGGAGTCCCACAAGAGTCTGGGTCCTTTTGGGTGGTCCCTTTTTCCCTTAGAACCACGTGCGCTCACCTTTGAACATGGTATTTTTGCTGTGGTGGTCCCGGCACTTTCAGTCCAATTCTCAGGCGGTGTATCTACTCAGTCTACCACGGGTGACACATATTTATTAACAAACTCCGCCCATTACAGTTTCAGGGTTCCTCAAAACCTGTGGAGCCCAGCTGTTCGTTCCATCGCATACATACTTTTAGCCACACTGATCCATTCCTTTTTGCTTGGGGTGTGCACATTTTTCCATCGGGTTGTCAGACATGCCCTGGCTGCTAGAAGGAGGCCCGCCACCATCAATTGGTCTAGAGCACTCCCCCTCCACTTCTTCTAGACCAAACAAGACCAACAAAGGAGTCTACACTTTGGGGATGCTATCAAGCTCCTTGATCCATCCCAGAATTTCATCCCAGAACAATCTGCCCTTGTCCCACATTCACGCCAACATAAGGGGCTGACATTTTGGTACATCCTGGAGAATCTAACCGGGTCGTACTGCCACCTATGTAGGAGCTTGATTGCGTGGCGTTTATATTGACAGGATATTGAGGTCTGGGAGGCACCCTTGCAGAGTTTATCCCAGAGAGGTTGGTCCAACCCCTTCTGCCCCCATGTCTCTCTCCTATCTTTCCCTTGGTTTGTCCGTGGACCCTTTGCCTGCTTCCACTGGGGCTCTGTACATGGCAGAGATCAGCCCCTTCCCCTCAGTCCGGGTGCCTGGGATCCTCTCAAAAGGGGCGAGTTCCCTCTGGATCTGTTCCCTCCAGCTCTCCCTCGTCAGTGCCCCCTTAAATTGGAGATGGCGACTGGGAGTCTGCCAATGCGCAAAGCCTCTTCGAGTTCTTGATTGGTAATGAATATAGCCTCTCTCCAGAGCTGTCCAATCCTTTCTAATCCCGCCTCAAACCAGGACTGAAACTCTCAGGATTTTCTATGGCGTCCCTCACTCCCAACACCCAAATGTGTCCCAACGGTGATGGCCATGGCATGACCTCTACCATTTGCATACCCTACTTCCAAACATGCCAGACATTCCCCAGAATCGGGTGCTCCCGAATCCTATGTGCGATCTGATTTTTTCGGGACCCACAGCCATTCCCTGACAGTCACCTGATGCATGTGTGTTGTGTAGGGTGACGCATTGGAGATCTCACTGAGCTATTAGGTGGGGTATCAGGACTCTAAATTGAGTGGCCTTACAGTAAGTTTCAGGTCTGGTAGCCCCACCCCTCTTCTCGTTAGGAAGGCTGAGCGTCCCCGTGGGGATCCTGGCTTTTTCCCCCCCTGCCATAGGAATTTTAGCATGGTGTTCCTAGATTCCCCAAAGAACGAGCCCAGGATCTGGATGTGTAGTATCTGGAACAGGGAAAGGATCTTTGGGAGTAGAACCATTTTGAGGGCGTTGAGGCGTCCCAGCCAGGAGACTGTGAGTTTTCTCCATTTATCCAGATCTTTTTTTAGTTTGCCCATCAGTGGGGAGAAATTGACCTCAAAAAGCTCTCCAAGGTCCTTAGCCAGGTCCGCACCCCTGGGGATCAATGTAACTATGTCCCAGTTTCCAGTCTTGTCTAAGGGGAGGAGGACAGACCTGGACAGATTTTAATATTGAATCCGGATATGGTGCCATATTGCTCAATCAGTTGGATCACCTTAGGTATAGAGACCAGGGGGTTGACCACATGTAATTGCATATCATCCACATATAATGCCATCTTATACTCCTGCCCGCCCATGCAGAGTCCGTAGACTCTGGGTCCTCTGATCTATGCTAGCAGTTCTAGGTAAAGCGCGAAGAGGGTTGGTGAAAGGGGACACCCTTTTCTAGTTCCTCTCCCCAGGTAAACCAACGTGGATACCCACCATCGACTGTGACACAAGCCCTGGATGCTGAATTGACTGCCATGATCCCCCGTACGAGCCTGTCCCCCATGCCACATTTAACCAGGAGCGCTTTCAAGAAATCCCACTCTATCCTGTCAAATGCCTTTTCGGCGTCCACTGAAAGAAAGGGGGGGTCCGCTGCTGCCCCAGCTGCCCAGTGTACTAAGTGCAGGGATTTCCTCATAGTGTCCGCCCCCTGTCAGCCCTTGATGAAACCCACCTGGTCTAGTTGTGTCAAGCGAGGCTTGTGCCCCTCCAGCCTAGCAGTGAGAACCCTAGCATATATTTTGACATCAATATTAGGAGGGAGATAGGCCGATAAGACCCACAGGGCTTGGGATCTCTCCCCTCCTTGGGTATTACCATAATGAGAGCTTGCGAGAACGAGTCGGGGGCAACCCCCGTTTCAAGTATATAATTGAAGAGTTCAGTCATCAAGGGCAGGAGAACGTCAAGGAATGATTTATAAAAACCTGCCGAGAACCCATCTTCACCCAGAGCCTTGCCCTGGGGCATTCACGCCACTGCCTGCCTCATCTCATCCCCCATTATGGGGGTCTCCAGTTCCCTTGACTTCGCTATGGATAGTGTGGGCAATTGGCTATCTGCCAAGTATGTGTCAATTCTCCCTTCCTCCTGCGTGGACTCCGATTTATACAGAGTCTCGTAAACGGAGGCCGAGGCAAAGGTCTCTAGTACCTGTTCTGGTGATGACACCGGCACCTTATCTTTCCCAATTACTTCAGCGAACAACCTCTGTGCGCGATGTCCCCATAGCCTAGCGGCCAGTATTGCGTCTGCCTTGTCCCCCTTCTCATGGAATTTTTGCTTGAGGAATTGCAAGTTTCAAATTATTTTCCCTTTTTCAAGTAGTCTCAGCTCTTCCCTCTTACCCCTTTCATCCGTGAGGTATCCTTCCTTTCCCTCAACTGTGCCTGTCTCTCCAGTGTCACGACTCACACTCTGAAGACCCCCTGGTCAACCTATAGGCCAGGGAGAGTCTTGATTCCAGTCCCCACTAAACCCAAGAAATTGCAGCCTAGGCCTTCTTGGGGCCAGTCCTGGCGCCTTTGGCGCCAGGCTCATGTTTGAATATGGACTTGTGCTTGGGAACTAATTTTCATTAATGCCAGTCATGTGGAGGCATCCTCATAACCTGGCTCCTTGAAACCAGGCTTGCAGTGTAGTGTTTTTGGGTGTGGTACCATGGGGACTATTTTACCTGGACTTCTTTCTTGAAGCTATTTAAACCACACCCGAATAGACTTACACCCTTCACGTTAGTTTGCATTACTGCAACGTAATGCTCACCGTGTTCAGCTTCAGCCACGAACCTCGTAAGAACAGCACCTGCAAAGGAAAGGAGAAGACCTCGTGAGAAATCGGGAGCAGCTTACCTGAACTTCATCGCCAGCGGTCCGAAACTCTTCCGACCATCATCCTGGACCCAGCGCTCCTTCGGATTGACGGACCTGTAAAAGAGAAGAAACAAGCCATTAGACATTGTACAATTAACGAACTGTGCTGAAAGGCTTACCTCGCGCCAGCTGCTCCTCAATCAGCATCACTATGGAAATTCCATACTCCGGCCGAGTACCGCGACCTGTGGCGAGGTAAAGATAACAGGTTAGCAAAGGCAAGGCATCTTAAGCGCAACACATAGCGCCTACTCGCCGCATCAAGGCGCTCCAAAAACGCCCATACTTACCGGCGAAACACAGATTCCACCTTGCCACATATTGGACTTCCGCGTATCCAGGGAGAAAAAGACATTGTTTAAAAGGCGTGCAAGAACAGCAATATTCACAGTAATAAGACCTACCTGAAAGACTCAAGACAGGCCGTCATCAGTGAAGCAACTCGATCGCCATTGCCCACCAAGCTCAACGCGCCCCTGCCAAGACAGCAGGACGGAGAACCCGCCAACATCTAAAACAAAGTTAGAAGTCCAGAAGGGTCGCAGACCTACAGGGAGGTGGGAGGCTGTTTACCCCGGTTGCCCAGTCCTGAACATAGCTTACCTGTATTCCAGGCAGAACTCTTCCACTGGTCGCATCAGGACATCGCAAGGAGGGACATCTGAATCCCAACTGCTGGGTGGCGCCCCCGTGGAACCAGGTGAGCGTAACACCAGTCTGTGAATCTCCTCCCGCAATCACCATACAATAATGGTCCGCTCACTCTTTTTTTTTGTGCCCCCTCTCTGATCAATATTCCACACCAGGTCGCCTTCCCTGCTTCCCAGCCCATTCTCTTCACAACCTCCGCCGTATTGCTAATTGTAAAGAATTCCCTAATCTCTGTTTGCAGTACATCTTGGAACACTGGGTCTCTAATCAGGGATTCAATGCACCGCCACCTTGCGCCCTTAGGATTAATTCCCAAACAGCCCAGGTCCATTGTAACCAGTTCGTCCATGAAATGGGATGAATCTCTGACCCCTGGGCAGCATCCCACAGATCTTGTGATGTATAAGTAATCTATCCTCGGTAAAGTTCCATGGGGGGTGAGAAGAATGTGTACACTCTCTCCTGCAGATGGAAGTGACACCATTTATCTCTTAGACCATGCAATTCTGGGTCTCCCCAATGCCCCCAGGACCCGGCCTCAGGAGCCCCTATCCCCTTTCATGCGTAGTCTGCCTGTCTATTGCCACAGGTGTCCTGAGATCTCGCAAAATATCTTAGTGAGCGTACCCTTCATAAATCTCAGTTGTCCCTGGTTAGGTGCGTAAATCGTGGCGAACGTAAAGTTCACCTTCCGCATGCTTCCTCTAACCAACAGGGCCTGCTCATCCGCATCTGACCAAACCTTTGAGATCACAAGTACACAAAGGGGGTGTGTCACACAGTACCAGATAGGTTAAGTTCAAACCATTGTATATATTTGGTTTCTACTGGTTGAAGGGGAGGTCGGTCAGGTCAGAAACACAAGAAACAACATCTGTTCAATTTTTATTAGACAGATACATATAAAAAAATACCAAAATATCCATAATAAAATTCATATAAAACATCAGGTATTGGTAAAAAGCACAAAACATTCAAGGGAATATGGTCCCTAGCGTAAACATACGAAAAGGCTATGGAATAATAGCCATATACCTAAAGGCAAGAACAGAACTCGCTCCTCTTGATCAGTGGTTCACGAGGGATGAGGCTGTGGCCCATCTCGGGTAAAGTGCATTAGGAATGTAAGAACAAATCAATAAGAGTTAAAGTGCATAGATCAAACCTTTGAGACCACCATTCTAAGTGTCTTGCGTACCAGGATACCAACTCCAGCTTTCCTTCAGGGGCCAGATCCCCAGATTTTGTGTCCCACAGTACCATTTGAGATTCTCCTCTCTCCCCTTCCCTCCCCCCCTTCATAAATTTCCTCTCCTGCAAGAAGAGGGATGTTAAGCCCTGACCTTCGGAATTCCCTCTCCCCCAATGATCTCTTTGTGGGGGAATTAAGGTCCTTTACATTCAGGGTACCAACCCTGAGCACGCCCATTTGCTGCCAATCAACGGGCAGCTGTCCTGTTATCCCACTGCCAATGCACCCTCTACTCCACTTGATATGCCGGTGTATTGTGCGCGCTTTGTGATTAACTAAACCATACTTTAACGTATCTAAGACCCTCTTCCCCCCCCACCTAAGCCCCTCCACCCCCTTGGCGCTCAGCCCACCCCCAAGATCCATCCTTGGATATGGCCGAACCACCAACCTGACTTGTCCTGCAGGTCGGTCCCAATAATATCTTTGAATCTTTGAGCCCCCAGCCCCCGATTTCTCTAACACCAACAGCGTGCAGTCTCATCAATGCACCAATACCCCCTGTCCACGCCCCCCCCCCGGCACTCAGACCTTAGGGCTGATTTATAACTCTGAGCCCGCTTGTAGGATCGTTCAAGTTCCGGTAGCTGGGGAAGCACTTGGTTTCCTGTACTTCCGGGTAAACATTTCCTCCTTGAGCCCTTAAGCTGCCAATGTCTTCCATCTGTGCCTGTCTCCTGCTAGCCTGAGGCAGCCTCCACGTCTCCCCCCAAGAGTTTGTCCTTGGCTTCATTGATCGCCTCCTCAGTAACCAATTTATGCCCATGTCTGTTAATTTCAAAATAAATTGAGAACGGGAATCCCCATCTGTATCGAATGCCTTTGTCGGTGAGCCACTTGGTGAGGGGCTGGCAGAGCCTTCTCCTAGAGAGGGTCAGAGATGTCCTGAAAGGTGGTGATTCTGGCTTCACTGTATGTGACGGGCCCCACCTTCTTCGCCCTCACGAAAATGTTGACCTTGTCTGGATAATTGTGGAAGTGAACGAGGACAGATCTGGCGCCCCCAGGGGAGCCACCTGCTCTATTTATCCTTTCGATCTTGGGTTCGTCTATGGAGTCATTCCCCAAAATGAGTTTTGTTTTCGTACAGATTCCTTTTCAGGTCTCTCTCCGTCTCTCCTTCCTTGTCCGGTATCCCGAAGATACTGGGATTGTTTCTCCTCTCTGTTCTCAAAATCATCAATTTTCAAGGAGCTCTCTGGTTCTTTGCATTCAATGTCGGTCATCCGCACATCCATTTGGGTTTCCACTATGTCCAGCGAGGACTGGTTGTGCTCAACCTCCTGCAGTGTCTCCTCTGGGCGATCTTATCCACCTTTCCGCCTCTTTCTGCTCTCATAATTCTTATTTGTCCATTATAGAGGCCACATTCTTCTTCGTTGCCATTGAGTCTTCCTCTTTCCCCGCCATGGTCTCTCTGTGGTCCTTTATCCTTGGGGTGTAGTTGTAGCCTGCGAGCTTCAGAGTCCAGTCCATGCGACACCACCACCTGTGAGGTGCGCTTGTATGGGGTGTCTAGGGTGAGGATAAGTCCCTGGGGCCTTCCTGGTCAGTCCTGCGCCACCCAGGGGAGATCTTTGCACCTTGCACTGATAGGGAGACGCTCCATCTGCAGCGGGTTTGTGATTGACCACTTCGGGCCACTCTACTCAGAAGGCCGGCAAACGCCCGGTAACTGGGCCTCGTTCCTTCTTGGGCATTTATACTGCCCCCCCCAGTCTGTCGTGAAGGGGGGGGGTTGCCTCGGGTGTTCTGGGAGGCTCCCCCTCCGCTTTAGATGATGTGGGAGGGCTGTCCGGTCCTCCTCGAGCACGCCAGGGGCCTGCTCTCCCCTTTAACTTTCGTTGTTCCGGCCCCCCAGAACCCTTACAGTAGGTCCCTCTGCGCACTGTCTCGCCGTGGAGCGGAGGACTCCTTACTGCCCACTGGCTCCAGGGGGCAGGCACACGCCCCGGTGTCGGTTACCCACACCTCCCTGTTTGCTGGTGTACTTTAGGTCTTGGGTCCTAGGCATCAGGTCTGTGCTGATGGCTGCCACTCCAGGTGGCAGAGCCACAGGTATGTACTGTGGTCCCCCATCCCGTTCTGAACCTCGTTATTATGGGGCCTAAGAGAGAAAGGCTCTAGGCCTCTGAAGTAGCCGAGGAGAGCCACTCTGTGGCTGCAGCTCATGGCGTCTTCGCGTGGGGCTTTCTCCTCCGTGGGTCTCTACTCCGTGCCATGGAGGGCCTCTCGCGTTGTTCCTCTGCAGCTCTCCTCATGTGTGGGCCAGCCGCCGCGGACGGGTAGTTATTTTCACTTTCCTGCTGTCAGCACGGCCGGCCAGAACTCCTCTTCTACGGCACCGATGGAGCCTGTTGTTGAAGTCCAGGTGGTGATGGGGGGGCACTCACACTGCCTGTTCTCTGCGCTGTCTGGCATGGTGGGGGTCTGGAAGTGGGGGCTCTGATCACTTTCCGGACTTCACAGGCTGCGAGCACACGGCTGGGTGACCATGTTCCATGCGCCCCCTGGTGGCCTCCATATTTTTTTTAACTGGGCCCAAATGTTTACTGGGTTTTCGTTGACATGTTTCCTCTGATCTTTCATTTTCAAACAGCTCCAGGATAGCTGATGCCACTAACAAACTGGAAGCGGTCAATAAAGAGATTGAGTTTAGAAATTTCAATTTACAGAAGAAACAAACTAAATTGAAGGATGTATCTAACTTGAGTAAGGAAAGGATGTATCCCGATTTACGATCTGACCACCATCTTTTACTTACGGCCCATCGAGATTCCAAGAAGGTCCCTGTTGTAATAGAGTGACCTTTTCAGATCTATCCAGCTTCTCTAATGAGGAAACTGACCAGACTTCTCTAAGACCGACAGGACATCCCAGATGGGACTTTTTATAGGGAGAGGACAACCAGCGGGGCGCCGCCCTCCCACGAGAGGGCAGCAAAATCATTCATCCATGGGGAAACAAATGACCTTCAGCACTTGACAGCGCAAGTATCCCAGACAAACCTTTGCGTTTTCCATCTGTCCGCCTCTGAATTAACCCAAGCACAAATTAGCGTGCTGTCCAAGGGCTTAGCTTCGTCCCTACCTGTTTTTTAGTTTTTTGAAAACCCATTTATTTATTTGGGAACGTACGACTTGCTGCCTATTTCTCAGACCGAGAAGGAACAGAAGATCAGGCTTCTACTTTATTCAGACCGCCTGGAACCTTTACACCTACAGACCAAGAAACCCCCATGAGATTCCCATTTTTAAAAAATTGGCTAACGAGATCTGCTGCTTCTAAACAGATTTTTTTCAGAGAAATAGGAGTACTCATGAATATTCTGCATTACATCAACTCCATAATATTGTCATCAAACTGGCGGACAAAAGGGGCGGGTCGTGGTGATGGACCACCATCACTATGAGCATATGGTAAATCAAGTCCATTATCAGCTTGTGAGAATAGACCCCACAAATCTGTATGAGTAAAATTCAGGATCTATGCACTGAGGGTGTTGGAAGATGATTTTCTTACTACCGAGGAGGCAATGTTCCTCACTCCTACAAACATAAGGATGCCCATAATATACGCTTTATCAAAAATAAACAACTAACCATTGAACCCACCGGGACTTCCTATTCTTTCACTATGTGGATCAGTCTTGGAGCCTGGCGAAAATACCTGGATACGTTTTTACAAATGTTGGTTCCAGAGTCTCAATCGTACTTGGGGGACACTACTGTTGCAATCAAACTGGTAAAAGGTCTGGAGTTCGTTGATGAACGAGAGTTATTGGTAACGTGCGATATCACTTTGCTATACACCAGCATCACCCAAGAGGTTATGAATGAGTCTAGATGAAATGCACATCCTTTCCCTCATGGCATACCAATGACTTTCCTCATTAGCCTCCTGAGAATTATCCTATGTAAAAAATAAATTAATAATTTGTTTAAAAAAAAGAAAATAAATCGTCTTCGAAAAGGACATACAAAAGGGTACCACCATAGGAGGTAAGAAAATGACGCAGGTCAAAAAACAGACAAAATATTGGAATTTGGTCATGAGCATGGGGTGCACTTTCCAAATACCATTATTTACCCTCAAGCGTGGCAGAAATATTTAAGGCCATGTGGTGCATTCTAGATTGCCGGCCTCAGGCAACAAGATCTAACACCATATATACACTTTGGAACTTACCACTAGATCCGGTGGCACCTGCAGTGCATGCTAAGTTTGCATCACCAGCACTCTGGTGCCTACAATAATATATATTGGAATCTAAGAACCCACACAAACTGCAACACAGCAAATGTGTATATGATGATATGCCCCTGTCAAAAGGCCTACATCTGCATGACCACCAGAAAAGTGAGCATCACAATTGGAGAACACAGGTGGAAAATATGCAGTGGCAGTGCCTGCACCCATATCACAACATTTTATTGCCAATAATCACACAGACTAAGACATCCGGTGGATGGTTGTGGATTTGATCAAACCGGATCCAAGTGCCGTCAGTACTGCTAATCGATTACTTACATTGGAACAAATATGGATATTCTGTCTGAAAACTGTTATTTCGGGTTGCAACGATGATATCCATTGCCCTTCTCGGATATAAGCCATGCGTTTCAACGGAAAAGTCTAATCTATTCCTATTTTCCTTGTAATATGATTTGGTAGATATGGTGGATTGCTGACCTATGCAGGCTCCTTTGTTCACATTCCAGTCCAATATGGCGGCCATATTACTTGCCCTCTATTCGATCCTCCCCATGATGACGTCTGCACCAGTGTCACGTGTGCGTCTACTGGGTTTCAAAATGGCTTTTATCAGGAATTCGTGCCTGAACACTGGACCGCAACATTGGGCTGTGCACTTGTGCCATGGCCCAAGGGTTGATTTAGGGGAGTACTTTTATCCGCTATGGGTCCCAACATGTAGTCGATTCTGCTTACCTTTTATATACGCACGTGGCATTGATAGATTCTCCGTTTTTGGTTATGCAGTTTTCTTTGGTAAGTCTTAACAATCGAACACGAACTACAGGTGGCTTATTTGGGATTTTTGAGTAAGAGTTCTGTCTCTTCTACAGACTCTCCTATGTGAGGGGATACCTGATGGAACACTGACCACTGATGTTCTAATTAGATTAAATCTTTAATAAATGGTGTAACCATTTGGAAGATATTACACTCTTGAGATGGTATGTTTGTTCTCAAGTGTCAGTTTGTATATGTGTTATGTTTGCACAGAGACTGACTTAATCTGTTTTCAACAGTTGCATTATTACAGTTGACCTCTCCAAAGACAATATTTTTCTTCTTGCCCTGAAATAGGCTGTGGCCATTTGATACGTTGGAAGCCTGTTTTGTGAGCTGAAACTTGAGTCAGCAATTGTCTTCAAACATTCTCTTCTGGTTTTTCTGAAGATCTGTTTTCTGTGCACACTTGGTTTTGAACAACTAAGCATTAGTTTGCTTTGATTTAATAGATTAAGATTGGAAACGTTAGTTTACACAATGCAACACTTGTGTGGTGTACAGGCTAACACTAAAGTGCAGTTTGAGGTGTATAAAAAGGGTCTTGATGAATATATAATTTTTATTTGGTGTTCAGTTTTAACCTTTATGCGCTGTTCTTGGTATGTGGGTTCACTTTAGGGTGCTTTGTTTCTGTTCTTTTTCTTTGGAGAAAGGGCACTTGCAAGTGTTTACTTTACGCGTTGTTTACATTTGTGAATGATTTCATTACGTGTTTGTCTTGAATATGTATTTCATTTCGTTAGATTAACATTTTAGATATGAAAGCAAATGGTGTTTTTGAAGCATTCTAACTGCAGTATGAATCCTTTTTCTGACACACAAGAATATCTATTAGACTTGTTCATGGTGATTTGTCTTTAAATAAGCGGTTTAATATGACAGAGACCCTCCTTGCTTTTGACAGTGTTTTCATGTGAGACCTTATCAGAGACAGTTTGCTGTCTGTTGGCCCCTTAGGGACACAAAGTCTACATCATTATTTACCCTAAATTCCCTGTTTCAATATCCTCTCATTCTGGCTGTGTGGGCTTCTCTTGTTTCTCTAGCCTTCTTGGGATTCAAGTGGGATATAAGATGCCGTACCCTGGAGGTGTCTCTACCGAGAACCTTACATAAAGTTCATCAGAGTCCAATCTCCTCCCATTGTTCTTCCCAGCAAGTGAATGAGAAACCAATGTACCCAATGTAGTCATGGCTACCAAATGCCTTAAAGACCAGACCAGTTTCCAGGACCAGCTACAACCAGTTTGTAAATGGTGTCAGGTAGTAAATCGAAATCAGCAGAATTGGGAGAAACCAAGGGACCAGAGAAAGTTAGACTTGGTGGTCCCATTGATTTGTTGTCCTTCAGAATATTTTAATGGATGACACCCTATAATTGTGGCCTTGGACCTTCCTCAAATCCAAATTCCCCATAATATAGAGGGCTTTATCCCTTTGCTTATAGATTCATTCTAAATCATGTAAGCGTATCTCAAACCAAATGCTAGATACGAGACAGCCCTATCTGAGCCTTCAATCGTGCAAGACACTTCTGGTAGTGTTGCTCTGTTCCAGTACTTGCTGGTCCAGACTTTCCTATACCAGGGTGAAATCCCTTGGTCTGACCAGGTCCGGGACTTGCTGTAGCCCTTGTCATCCTACCCCTTGGAGGCCCTATTTTCTCTTCCTGGCTAGAACTCCAAAAGAAGTAAGAGCACCAGACTCCCATCCTCCCGACAAACAACACCTGAGACCTGCGACTAAGGAAACAGACAGGAATTCCCGAAAAAGATCCCAGAGAAAATGGAGATGTTGATGGATTCTTCTGCTTAAATGGAGATGTTGATGGTCTCTTCTGCTTCTACTGCCATCGTTGGTCCTAGCATGCACCTTCCAGCACCAGAGGTCTGCCTCTACAGGACAGCCTTCACCACAGCTCCTGCAGTTCATCTTCACCAGCTCTTAATCTTCAGTGGCTTTACGGTTTTTCTCCTTCACTGAAGATCATCCATCGGCACCACCGGAGAGTGACCACATGGTCGGCAGAATCTACTCCAATTGCCCAGTCAATATGTGTTGAATGGCCAATGTAGATAACTGTGACAGATGCCCAACTGTGTAGTATCTTCCATTTCACTCACCTGTGGTAAAAACCATCCTGAATACAAAGTCCTATGTTTTATGTGGGCTTAATCTATAAGATTGGAATAGTACTTTCCATTGGGCATCCACATGGCATCGGGACCAGTATCCAACTCTGCTAATTAGAAGCCTGCCCACCTTCCCCCTATTTCCTAATGGAGACTAAAACAAGGTTGAGACAGTAGTCTAGCAGGTCCCCTAGCACACTTTACAATAGAAAAAAAAATGTCTAAGGCTCTATTTTCCCGTGGTGGTTGCGCTTGACATCACAGGGTCTATAACTAAGGAAATTGAAACTTTCTCAAACCTTATTACTGATCTGTTTAACTTGGAGACTCTTCCCTTCTGCTTCCAACATATGAAGTATATTTACACCCCAACTTTTGTGTAAGAACAGGAAGTGGAGGGAGTGTGTGTTCCAGGAGAACTGGCAATGAAAGGTGGCGGGACTGGGAGGGCAGCGATCTGGTGGTTGGGTAAAGACTGGACCCCGAACCAGTAGGTGGAGGAAGGGGGAAAGTCAGTCTGTGTAGAAGGCACTGGAGGAGCGAATGGTGGGAGATATAGGGTTGTAGTGGTGTCCCGTGAGCACTAGAAGATGAGCAGGCTGCTAATTTGATATATTCCACAGCAGAAAAGCTGTGGCTGGAAATAATTAAATGTATAATTTGTAACATGCAAATTACCGACCCAGTCATAAAGCGCGGGGCCAGGATTCAACCTGTTTTACTGTGCATTGTCTTGCTTCCAAGACAAGCCCGTTGACGCTGAGCTATCCTCCTGAAAAGCGTGGTTTCGGCAAACCCGGTCTCCGACAGACACCATGGATCCTATTTAAAGGCATACTCTAGTAAAAATGTTTATTTCAAAAATAGATAGGCCACATTAAAAAAAAAATACTAGCATCCTCCGTTTTAAAACTTCCTATGTAAAATTTTGAGCTATTCAAGCTCAAAACTCGAAAAAGCAAGCACAGAGGCGCCGCCATTTTGTGAAATGGAGGCCCTCCTGTGCTGGCTTTTGCGGCACTAATCAAGGAAAAGCCAGCCAGCTGTAGTAAACAAAGTCTACCGCTGGGTGGCTTTCCCTTCATTAGTGCCGGGACTCGGAGGACGCGGACCGAAGACCAGAGCAGGAAAGCTGCAGCTGAATCTCGGTAAGTGCTATTTATTTCTTTTACAAAAAATAAGCACTAGCGGCGGTTTTTTTTCCTAAGTTTTCCGGGCTAGAGGAGCCCGGAAAACTTAGAAATAAAACCGCAGCTTTAAAAACGTTGTATTTATGTTTGCGGTCGCTTTTGAAGCGACCGCAAACATAAATACAACGTTATTGTGTTGGAAAACGCTGCGGTTTTTCGTTCCAAGTTTCTCAGGCTCCTCCGGCTCGGAGGAGCCTGAGAAACTTGGAAAGAAAAACCGCAGTGTTTTCCAACACAACCGCGTGTGTTTCTGTCTGCTGTGGCCATCACTTTGGGTCTCCGGTGCTCCCTGGGGAGCACCGGAGACCCAAAGTGAAAGCCACAGCAGGCAGAAACACACGCGGTTGTGTTTACATGCCGCGTAGTGTTTCTACCTGCAGCTGATTTCCCATTTGGGGCTCTCGGGCTCCCCACGGGGAGCCCGAGAGCCCCAAATGGTAAAGCAGATTCAGGCAGACACAACACGGTTGTGTTGGAAAACGCTGCGGTTTTAAAACCGCAGCGTTTTCCAACACAATAATGTTGTATTTATGTTTGCGGTCGCTTCAAAAGCGACCGCAAACATAAATACGTTTTTAAAGCTGCAGTTTTATTTCTAAGTTTTCCGGGCTCCTCCAGCCCGGAAAACTTAGGAAAAAAAACGCAGCTAGTGCTTATTTTTTGTAAAAATAAATAAATAGCACTTACCGAGATTCAGCTGCAGCTTTCCTGCTCTGGTCTCCGGTCCGCGTCCTCCGAGTCCCGGCACTAATGAAGGGAAAGCCACCCAGCGGTAGACTTTATTTACTACAGCTGGCTGGCTTTTCCTTCATTAGTGCCGCAAAAGCCAGCACAGGAGGGCCTCCATTTCACAAAATGGCGGCGCCCTTGTGCTTGCTTTTGAGCTTAAATATCTCAAACTTTTACATAGGAAGTTTTAAAACGGAGGATGCTAGTATTTTTTTTTTAATGTGGGCTATCTATTTTTGAAATAAAAATTTTTACTAGAGTATGCCTTTAACACATACCTCTGTCAACATCCCATTATTCAAAGTATCACCCTGTATGCTAGTCTATCCTGCTGCCCTCCCTAGGGCTACCCCGCTGAACTCCTCAGAACTAGCCTTGATCATTCAAACCCTATAAGTAGGTGAGACAAAGAAGCTAAGTGGAATAGTCTTTTGTCTAGATTTGGGGTGCTTTTGTCCCTAGGGTGCAGGCAGTCGTAACACAAGGTCCCTCTAAAGCATCCTTCGGCAGATGAGCGACAAATTCAAGGCACATAAACTGTAACCTTTATCACTGGCTGCTGACAATTCGACACACTAAAATAGAGGGGATTCATTATCGGGCCCATGTTCTGAGGCTAACCAATTCGATGGATTAGGGAACTAAATGCTCTGTCCTGAATAGTCTCCTTCCCAGTACGTGGGCTATGCCTCACTCTTATTTTGATCATTCCAGTTGGAAGGGAAGGAAATAAAGCCAGACTCGCAGGAAGAAACCTAGAGGTTAAGATGGAAAGAAATGAAGGCTAGAAAAGATGGGGACAAAATGCAAAGAAATAAAAAAGAGAAAGATGAAACGATGATTAAGGGTAGAAAAGTAAGGACAGAAAGGTGTAAAGCACTGAGAAAGCGAAATTAAAAAAAGGGAATGAATAGAAAGCAAAAATAATGAAAGGGGCAGAAGACTAGAAAGAAATAGCAATGGAAAACAATCCTTTATACAACAGTTTTGCGTTATATTAATGTTAGGTGTCTGGACAACAGAAGGTAGCTAGAACAGTGTGTTTACTTTCAGACCGGATGTAACCTGAAAAAATGTTTGCTCCAAGGTCATGTACTGCTTAATTGTAGGTGACGTTGACGTCTGTCCTGTGACACCCGCTAAACAAATATGCATACTTTGCAGCAGGTATTCTCGTTCAGCCGATGGTGTATTTGTAAACAAAACCAACTTCTTGGAACGTTTTATAAATCTTTTGCTATGCCATGATGTGGTGCTGTTGGTTACTTTAATGCTATTTTGTTGTCAAAATATGCATGCATGTGCCCCTTTTGGGTTCTGTAACTCTTTTCAAACACCTGCATGACAAAACCATGTTTTACATTGTCTTAATTTTATAATAATTTTCCCACAGACAATTCAAATATTTTCAAACAATATATGCATTTTGTTATTAATGATCCTCCTCTGTGTAGATGAACACTTCATTGGTTTGACTGTGCATGGCCATACAAGCTCCCGTTAATGCTATTTTGACTTTACTCTCAACTATGGAATGCTCCTTGATTGACAGTACTTGACTTTGTCAAAATGTTAGCAGGGTGTCATCAAGCTGGTGTTTAGTTTTATAGAGCTCCTATGTGATTAGTCTTTTATACTAAGCATATCACTATGATAGTGGTCTTAAAGTGCTGAGCCTCATCCATTGTCACCGATGGCACAAAAATCTCTCCTAGTCGCAGATGCGGTTCAATGATTTGTATTAAGCTTTGAGTGCTAGGGGTCGTCCCTCTCGTTCATTTCACCCTTCTAGGGTTGTCCAACTCCAGGCCTCGGGGGCCAGAATCCTGACGGGCTTTCAGGATATACCACATTAATATTCATGAGTAAAAATGTACATACATTTAGAATCGTTGTATGCAAATGTATCTCATCAATGTTAATGAGGGATATCCTGAAAACCCAGCATTGTATCTGGCCCTCGAGGCCTGGAGTTGGGCAACCAACTAAGATTATTTCTCCCTCAGTATGCTAAATTCTATGAGCTCTGCTGACAACTTGAAGGTGCTTTGCCTCATCTCTCTGCTCACTCAGGCACTGCTTAGCTTTCCCTACTCTAGCCACATGTTAGTGGTCGAATAGGGGTATTGAGGAACAGTACCTAACAAATACCCGGTTGGATTCAGATCCCTTTCTAGCATGCTCACTCCCGCCTCTCCCTACCTACTCTGTCCTCTTCTCATGTCCTCCTCACTATAGTCTCCTGTCCATTCGATGTTCACTTCTCTTAGCTCCCGACTCCACCCTTTGATACTACTCCTTCCACGCTTACACCCTACTCTACCTTCTACTACCTCCTCCATACTATGCCCTCCTCCTCCCACTACGCCCATCTCCAAACCACTATTCCTCCCTTCTACCCCTAATTCTCTCTAATACTACTGCACCCTCCTTTCACCAATCCCTTCTGCTTCACAACCACCCCATACACCATTATTTCTACACTCTTGCCAAACTAGCTCAGACATTCAAACTGCAGTACCACTTCTGCTCTCTAGCCAATACCACCCCTGTCCCACAATCCGCATCAACAGTCTAGCATCCCTTGCTCCCTCCTGCTGGTCTCTTGGTCATCCTCCAAATCTGACCCCCAACGTGGTGACCCACACTTCCCACTTCCTGCAGCTTCCTTTAGTCCTCCCACTCCTTGGATTGGGCCTTTGCCCCCAAGCCATTCCTGCCCCATCTTCCTCTCTCAATACATGACAGAACCAGGAAATGCACTAAGCGTGGCTAAGCTCCACCCACTTTCTCCATTTGGAGGCACTGCAGAACTACCATGGCGGTCCGGGAGGGCAAGTATCCAAGTTTGGTATTTGGGGCTTTAGTTCTCGGCCCCCATTAGTAAATACAGTGGAGGGGAGGGTTAAAAAATCAACTTGACTGTTCATGATGGCCTAGGGTTTCATGCGGGAGCTCACTGGGCTTTCCCTGGCTGCTCTGTGCAGTGTCAGAATTGCTAGTGTAACCTTGCCTGTTCTCAGTGTCCGGCGCTGCGGTATGAAACAGATGGGTTGCTGGGCTTTTCCGTCTCTGCGTCACCTGGCTGCTGATTAATGGTGGTAGGGTGTCCTGTTTCGTTGGACTGTAGTGAGGTGCTGGATCCGCTCTCACTAAGGGGATCTCCGCTGGTGTGCCGGTCTAATCTCGGTTTCTACAACAAATAATTGTCAAGCATGTGGTAATAGAGGCATGGCTTAAGATAAATAGGGGGGTGGACAGGGACTGTGGTTCTCAACAGATTTTTCCCAAAGGGTGTGAGCTCATTCTGGATTTCTCCCTGCCCCTCCCCCTACTTGTGAATAGGGGTTCTTGACCTCTTTGATGAGTCAATGGACTTGCTCTTGTCACAGAATGCTGAGGTGATTTGTGATCCTGTCCTAGGTTGCAACCAAACTGTAGTCTACAAGGTGAAAGAAAGCCGAGCACAGTAGGGTGGGACAACAGACTTAATTCACAACATGTAGGGAAATGAAAACGCAAGTGTTGAGTGATGGTGATCATTGAAATGGATGTACAGTTTTCAGTGTTTTGCCCAGAAGATACATTCATTAAAAAGAGTATTGAGCACTTCCCTTATTGGCCAGCAATGCTTTCATGGAGGCGATTACTAGAGTAGTGGTGATATTACATCAGTTATGTTGTGGATGTAGGATAGTGCTTGAGTTCCTATGAATTGTGGTAGTTACTAACCAGATAACCATTTTAGATTCCCTCCTGCTGATTTTTGTAGTGGGGTCTGGAAACGCTGAGGCTGCTGACTGAGCCAGGTATTGGCTGTTTGCGGAATTAATGCAGGAACAAAAAAGGCAAGTTTAACCAAAGGATCTCCCTCATCCTGAGCCATGCTAGATTGGACTCTGGTGTAGAAGAGAAAACAAGTGTCATACTTGTATGAGTGAATTGCTGAATAAGCTACTGGTATGCAGAATGAGAAAATAAAATTGAAGGTAAGGTAGTAAAATAGGGCATGACTGGCTAGTTGTGTCAACAGGTACATTCATATTAAGGACAGAGCTCTAGGAGGGAAACTGTTCATTAGAAGGCCTGTTGATGGAGGCTGTCTGGCACCTAAGCATGGGCTTTGAGTCGTTCCTACACTGCCTAGCTGTATGCCAGTAATGCTCAGAGGAGCATTAGACCATGCATTCTTCCAAATACTACATAAGCCCTGAACGGCCACAAACAGCCCGGATCAACTGGCAGAATAGCTGTGAGGCGCTCCAGGTATTCTTAAGTTAAGGGTGGCTTTTGATCTGTGGCTCCACTGGGAGGAAGGTATTGGACCAGCTAGCTTCATTGAAGTTCTGGAGGCCTGCCAGAAAGTTCATGCAGATGGAAATGGTTTGGGAGGTTGGATTTCCTTTGGCCTGAGGCGGGGCTTTTCTGGCATTTACTTTGCTTAATTCAATCTGGTCTACCATTCCCAACCTGCCCTGTTAATAGGGGGCAGCAGGAGAATCTAGGGTGTACTGTAGTCTGTTTACATTTGCAGATGTACATTAGGGATTTGTGGCTGGTTGCCACTAAGGTGTATTATTGAATTCTTCTGCAGTGTGGAGTGCTACATATTTCCTTCCTGCAGCTTCACAGCCTTTAGCAACCTTGGCCAAAGTGGCATGAGATTGCAAATATGACATAAATCACTACATATTGTAGCATGATTTAGCACAACATGGTCTATAAATTGTAGGGTGGGGAATAGGTAAATGTGTATTTTGACAATTCACATGGTGTTGTCACTTCTCCCCAGGAGGGAGCCCATATCCTTGAGGCTAAGGAGGTGCGGCTGCTACCCAATAGTCCTCCTTGGGGTGGTTGAATGTGTGAGGACCTCATGTGTAGGGACTATATTCCCCCCTCACCTTCCTCTGGGGGTAAGGATGATCACCTGGGGTACAGCCCATTGAATGTTGTAACTACCTTTTCCTTAGCCCTGCTAATGTCCAGAGCCACTACATTGAAACCAAACCTTTGTATTATTGTAACATGGGGCCTAAAGCCAAAAGTACTAGGAAGAACACAGGAGACATACAAATTGTTGACTGTGATAACACTGGTATAAGATGGCCCTACCGAGGCATGAGGATTAAGTCAGTAACAAAGAAAAAGGACGTGCACAATCCGCAATGGAGGAACTGGATACAATGTATAAAATGGAACAAGGGATTATTAGCTAAGTAAAGCCTGGCTGAGGCGCCTAACACAGCCGCAACGAGAAACAGTGGTGGCAGGTACAGCGGTATCCTGTCCTTTGGGGAAAAACAGCAGGCTGAGCTGGGGGAAAGCAGAGAGCGGCAAGAGGATGTCAAACAAGTTCTCTGCCCACCGAGTAGAGACAGACCGAATCCCAAAGCCAGGAAGACGCTGCAAAGCCACTAATGCAAAGTAGAGGAGCCCAGAGAGCCGGAGAAGTGTGCCCCGATCCCAGGAAGTCCTGGCAATGTACCAGGGCCCCGTAAGAGGAGGTCCACGAGAAGGGGGTGACAGAGGCTACAGTGACATTTCCCTGTCCCAGTATTAGCAAGGACGTTAATGGACGTAACTAGAGCAGCGTCTGGGACCCCAACAGTGACAAACCTAGCATCAGAGGAAATCTTCCTCGGCACCGTGGTAACAAGGAAACCACTGGCTTCCATAGAATGGTCTGGGGCCCCAACAGTGAAAAGGAGAGCATCAGAAGAAACCCTGCTCAGTGCCGTGTTGGACAGGAAACCACTGGCCCCCAGAGAAGGTTTTGGGGCCTGAACAGTGAGAGAACTATGCCAAGCAATACCAATGGAAGGGTGTAATTCTCCCCCTGGCCGTATTGTGAACTGAATCAAGCAACCCCAGGAGAAGGGAGTCATTGCCCACTCCCCCGGTACACGCCCAGAGCTTGTGTTAAAGACGCCAGTGGAAGGGAGGAAGGGAGTCTTTGTTCCCCCAGTCCACCCCCTCCCCCTGGCCTTGTGGTGAACTGTATCAAATAATACCAGGAGAAGGGAAGTATTCTCTTGGTCCTGGGCTGAGAGTTGTTCTAGAGACACCAGGGGAAAGGGTGTCATTTCGCCCCCCCCCCCAGGTTTTATTCAAAACTTTAAATCTGTACCAAGAGAAGGGAGTCCTTTTCCTGGTTGTGAAAGTGCATAAAGACTGGGCAAAACCCATAAACCAGAGGAAGGGAGTCATTTCCCCTGGCATTTCTGTTGTAAGAGAACATTCTTTGGACACTGTTCAAGAAGCAGGAGAAGGGAGCCATTCTCCTACAGAAAGAACATCCTGTTAGTTTATTCTTTAGTTCTAGTGTACGGGTTAGAGTAGGACTTGACCTAGGATGGTGGAGCTTTGATTTAACTGACATTATGTAAATTTCTTTAGTTTTAGTTAGAGGCAGGGAAAGACCTCTTAGAGACTGGGACAGAAAGCTTTATTTCGAGAAATAAGTTTAGAACCAAAACGATGCCACTTTTGTGTCGGCCTTCTTCGACACCCTTACAATATAAAGATAAAACGAAAAATGAGCAAATGTCTCTTAAAAGCAATAAATGGCCTTTGGTGACAAACATATGCTGAGAATGAAGTGGTACTTGTTCTGAATTAATTCTTTTTAAGCAACTTTGTGCTGGTTAATGAATACGGTTACTAATGATGGTTCATGCTTCCACCTCAGTTTTCATGATAGTATGCGATTTTCATATGCTGGCTTTTTTGATATGCAAAGGAATAATTTTGCAAATTATTAAACCCATGGCTTTGAATAGTTTTTGTTTACTGAGGAAAACTACAACAGTAACATTGGTGCAAGTTCTTTTCAACATAAAATAAGCCACATTTTAAACAAATGCTCTTTTATTCTACAGATGCGACAGTACAGATAAACTGAAGGCTTTGCTACCAAGATTAGAACAGGAACTTAAGGATGCATTGAAGTTCAAAGATTTCTATCAATTCACTTTTAATTTTGCTAAAAATCCTGGACAGAAAGGTTTAGGTGAGTACAGAGTCCAATCAAACCAATCAATTAATGGCATTGAAAGGGGAATGTTTCTGGAAGTGTGCTGCTGCATGAAACACTTGAAAATCGATAGGCTATTTCTGAGCTTTTTGTTCCATCACCCACCATATGGGAAATGTGTTCTGGCTAAATGAATGGATGTTTATCCTTTGGTTGGTTGTTAACGACTGAGTAGCTGGTAGGACCACTGAGAGAATACTTAATAAAGGTGGCAGGACATTTTTACGTTGATCTCTTAAGGTTGATGGTTTCTATTTTTGTATGAATAGATGAGGCCTCCCAAGCTGCATTAGTTTGTGTTTTGAACAAAGTTGACCCTTTTTATTTTTGGCTATTGGGTGTCGCTTGCAACAACGATAAACCGGAACTATTGCATTAGAGTACAAACAGGGAGAAAGGACAAATGAAGATGAACACAAAGTTTATAGGTGGTGTTTAGTTATTTGCCCACCCATTGACTGGCCCTGCTAATTCCTATTGCCATTCGCACCCAATTCCTTCCCCTCCCTGCCCAAAACCCCTCCTCATGGGAACACTGAGCTCACTTTAATGAAGCCTTGCCATCAAACGCTGTGCTTAAAGTGCCTGCAAGTGTTTTTTCAAAGCAGCTTTCTTAGAGTTAATGACTTAATTGGCGTTGTAAACCACCTATTGGCATACTAAAATGCCTTAACCAGGTCTGCCTTCAGCCACAAGATTTATAAGCACTCTGGGTGTCCGTCATTGAAGTCCTGTTCAAAACAAGCATTGGCAAAGCCAACAGTTTTGTCTTGTGTATAAGTTCTAGGCATTTGCCAGGCACTGCTATTAGATGCCCAGGTACTCTTCCCATTTTGCACCTTCTAGCATCAATGGCTAGCTAATACCAATATGGCTGTTTCTGGCAAGTGCCTTTCCCATGTCTACACAAAAGCCCAAAATGTTGACATTGCCAATGCGTGTTTAATATTATAGTAACTGCAGTTAGCAGTTCGCATTGAACGCTATAGCTGTGCATCATTTCACTTAGAAAAGCAAATACTATTGACGGGCATGGTTCTAAACTGATTATCTGCAGTGACCCATTCAATCTCTGCTTTTACACTGCAGCGTCACATCATTCATCCTTCTGTACTTCAATGTAGGGCACAAAACTGGGCATCTTTCCTCAATGGAATGACAAAGGATGGGGAATGTTCTTGTATGCTGAGCCGTAGACAAGTGTACATTCCAATCTTAAGGAACAGAGTTGGGGGCAGACGGAATAGAATGTCAGAGTGAAGGGAATTGTTGAGGAAAAGTGTTTTACTCCAAAAGCCTAGAATTACATTATTCCAGGTGAATTCACGATTTAGAAAATGGATCGAAAAACCAAAGCACATGCTAATTTATTAACTTGGGAACTTTAGAACGTGATGTCGTAAGGGGTAGCAGGGTTTTAAGAATTTACTCAGGGATGATGGAGTCTCATAACGATCACTTTCAAGCATACTTGAATCATTGTTGTGCAATGTGAGACTTCAAAAGCATTACAAAAATCCATGTTTTCATTTGATTTTTAGATTTGTACTGCGCATATCATACGGAACTGGGCGGAAACTGCATCTGGGTTTAGATTTTCAGATCAAGATAACAAGCTGAAGAATACAGTAATAGGCCATTATTGAAAGAGGAACGTTTTTAACCTCTTCCTAAACTGTGGAAGGGAATCAATTTTGCAAAGGTCTGCTGGCAACCCATTCCATTTTCGTGGATCCATGATGAAAAAACATCGGTCACCCTGATAAGTCTTGATTGAGGAACCGCCAGAAAAGTTTGACCCATGGACAGAAGAGCGCGGTTTGGGTGGTAAACCATTTTTGAAGAAGGGTATCGAGGGGCCTGGTCATCGAGACACAAAGACCAAACAAAGGGTTTTTAAAAAGGACTCTCTGCTTCACTGCTTTAAAACAGATGGATGGATGAGCCCCTAGGCAGAGATTTAAAAAAAGCCTTTTACGTTTTGGCACTGTTTTTGGACTAAAGACACCTGATTTGTTGTATAATGGGGTGGACATGACCTCTGTAGTGCCTGAGCCTGAGTTGATGGGCCCTAGAAAGAGTGGGGATGGTCTATGGTTAACATCTTGGTTGTACAAATGGGGCCTGCGATAAAATAATGGTCGTACCAAAGGTGATAGACAAGTAAAATTGACCTTCAGAGGCTCTCGCGGGGGGAAATGGCACAATTGATTATTGCTGTTACCCAATTCTTTGAACAGTATTCAGTATTTCTGTATACTAGAGGATGTGCTAAGTGATCATCATCCATTGGTATTATAATTTGTGAATACCATGGTGGAAGGGAATATGGCCATTCCACATCTTGGTATAAATGTCCTGGAAGATACCAAATTCATGTTAACGTGGCGACCCAAGAATAAAGATACGCTTTTACAGTAGATCTATAATAATACTATACCTATACTTGTTGGTATAATGAAGGCATTAGTTGATCCTCATGTAGTCATTAACATCTTAGATGACTTTGATCTCTTATGTAGCAGGATGACCATGGAATGTCAGAAGGCGGTAATAAAGATTGCACCTGGGAAACGGGTCTGTTGGTTTGAGTGTAAAAGGGGAACAAAATCCCTGATTGAGTTACTAAAAGAAAAGCTATAAATAGAAACCTCAAACATATAGCTAGAGCCAACTATAAACAGGTAGTTGATAAGCGAAAGAAAGATCTATATAGAGCAGCATTGGAAGATTTGGTGGTGGCCCCTAAAACCAACAACGCTAAGAAGTTCTGGAACTTAGTATCTCTGGGCCCCAAATATAAAAGATTGTGCGATAGGCTAGAAATTGGATCTCTCATTTTGAAACTCTATGTAACCCTTCTGAGGTTAGACCTGGTGTTGTGAACTTTGACCTTCCTGATGCACAAGAGACCTTTGAAATGATCCAACCTTGAGCAGAAATGCAATTGGTGTAATTTTCTCTAATAAAAGTAGTAATGCAATCAGACATCAGAAGCTTGGTCGTTCCCGGGCCCAGATAGTATTTCAGTAGACCGATTTACAGAAAATGTAGATTTATGGACACTGATATTGACGGCTTGTTTTAAGACTTGTAAGAATGCGCGGTTTCCGGTGTCCTGGAAAAAAGCAATTATCCACCCAATCTATAAAAACTTTCAAGAGATATCCCGGGCCTCTTATGGACTAATATCGCTTGTTGATTCCTTGTTCAAAATATTTGGAAGAGTGCTGCTAGGTAAAATTGAACTCTAGATTGATTCTAATAGTATTCTTGTGGATATACAGCTGGGGTTCCGCCCAGGCTTGAGTACCAGTGAACACATTTTTAAATCTTTACTTAATTTTGGCCAACTCAATTTACTTAAGGTGTGAACCAATATATCTTGCTTTTATGGACCTTAGCACAGCCTTTGACAGGGTTAACAGAAGGAAGCTTCGGACTGTGCTCTGGTCGGCTGGCTGGGCTAGTAAATTTGCTAGCGTCTCTGCACACAAATACCCAAGCCTGTGTGAGGAGTGCAATGACCAGCGGTTCCACAACCTATTTTCGAGTCAAGGCTGGTATATGCCTGGGATGTGTAATGGCCTCTGTTTTGTTCTCTTTGTACATTAATTTGTTACATGATGCATTGATGCAGGCCACCCCCGATGTAACGAGCTTTGATGCAAACTTGTACCCTGTTTTAACGTACATCGATGGCACTTTCCCGATTGCTTGTACGCCACGGGCTCTGCAGGACCTTATCAGAGCATATACAGATTTCATGACATCACTAGATCTGAAGGTTAATGCCGATAAGTTGGCGGTAATGACTTGTGATGTCTTGAGAAAACGTCTCAAGATGGACTTTTGATTACCTGGGGATACGTCTTACCCCAAATTTTAAACCAGGGGCACATAAGGAATCTGATTTAAACAAGCACGTGGGCAGGTGGGGGCAGAGGGTATGGAGATGTCAGTGTCTAGCCCCAAGCTATCAGACCCAATAAAGATGGTCTTTACCAGCAAAGCAAATGCTGTGGCCAAATATGGAGCTGCATTATGGACATATGGTAATATGCAGGATATTCAAGTTGATGAGAATTCTTTCTTAAAATCAATTCTCGAACTTGCACAATCTGACCCAAACTATGGTGTTCATACTGAATTAGTTACGCCGTTTCTGGTTGATGAAATGGTGGTGGAATCGGCCCTGCATTGGCTCAGATTATGGGCCAATCCTAAAGCAGGTGTAACACATTCCCGTATCAAGCATTTGTTAAGGGAAGTGCGTAAGAAGTGCCCTGCCTGTTTGGCTGTCCATGCTGCTCCTCACTCCCCAAACGTGCCCTGTGTTTGCTATGGTCCGCTCTGTATGCGCAAGAAGAAGCTGTGTTCTTTAACACGAATCCAGGCAAAACGCAGTGTTTGGAAAGGAGAAAAAATAAAGTAACTTTTCTTCAGACATTGTGCATTGTGCAGTAGCAGTCCCTGCGCCTGTACTAATACGGTCCTTTCTTTGTTTCCAGTCTCCTCTGACCCGAACCCTGCCTACCTGCTCCCAGCAGCCACTATAACAGCCTAGGGCTTGCGCACGGGTGCGTGCGCACAGGAAGTGTGTAGGAAGTGCCCTGGCTATTTGGCTGTTAGGCGACGGGCACGGGATTGGCGGAAACATATGCAAAGTAAAGTGCTTTAAACGTAAGCTTTGATGCAAGTAAATTCTTTCATCATAACGGATTCAAGGAAATATTGATCAAACTGTAATTAGATCTTCTGTGTATCCGGACGGGTACGCAAGTCCCCTTAAACATGTTTTTGTTTTGTTTATCTGGCTCTCTTGTCACAACAGCCACGCTGGGCTAAAGACCCAAGTATTTAGAATTGTGATATACTGTTTTGGTGTGGAGTAGAGTGATTACATATTTTTTGATGTCGGATTGAAGTGGGTAGACCTGATAGTTTGTCCATTGATAAGAAGGCATATTAGCGTTCGAATACTCAGCAAAATCAATAGCAAGTCGCACACGTGGTAATAGTGAATGGTGGGCAGCTTGCGCAGTGGCAAAAGCCTGATAGCTGCTAATCAGCATATAGGGCTAAATATAACGGCCCCTATGCAATTGCATGATTCTAGTGCAGAGTATGTTGGATCTACTCTGCACATATCTGTGCATGGTGAATGTGCATCGCATGCTGACTGTCCCATGTAGCCAACAATCACTGGCAATTGAACCTAATGATGTGGGGCCTTTATACATCCCAGTTTTAAAACTGGCAACAAAACCATTACAGTTACCCTATGATAAAAATCAATCTTCTGATCCAACCATTGCTTTTGATGTTCTGCCCGATGGGGAAATTATGCATCAAGCCCACATAAGAGAGATGGAACTGTTTGATGGTATGAATGATGTCTCTATCTTGGCCCCGACATTAATTAATGAATGGGAGAAACGCTGTCGAATCTCACTTGCACCCTTCTCTCAGTGGTCTTTTTGCCTACTGAGGTGGAGAGAATTTCCTTATACAATCCGCAAGGGGTCACGTTCACTGAGCTGGGCTTGGGTCATGACAGAAATCTTGAGAAAAGGCAAACGCGGCCATCAGCAAGCTCTCCAACAAGCTCGACTTCGGGTATAGGGCCCGGGGGTGTAAATCCAGTAAAAAGCCGAGACTCTGATTATTCCGATTTCAAGATAAGTGAGCTTAATGCTAAAGGCACGTGTAATAAAACAGTTGAGTTGTCAATTGAAAATCTGCTCCCGCCAACGCTGGGCTATGAGACAAGTATGACATTTCCTGTAGTTGCCTCACTGTTGAACCTACTAGATAAAGGACACATATTGACCCATGACATTTGCAGGCCTATTCATGGAATCAATGTGCGCTGAAAATTTCTACGAAAGTGCGAAAATCGCAGCGAAACCCGCGCACAGCGATTCATGGAAGTCTGTGCGCGTGTAAATCCATGGATGTGTGCTAAAATCCTGCGTGGCGCACATGTCTTCAAACAGCGTGTGCTACGCGCTCAGCGGAAGCGCACATAGCGCAGCGCACACAACAAAAGTAGGTGTAACACGGGGTGTAACAGGCGGAATGGGGAACGACGTGTGAAAATGTGGGCGTGTCAGAGGAAGTACAGGAGGCAAATGCGCCGAACGCCCACACGTGCGCCTACAACACGTATTCATGGAATCGAACGGGGCTAACGCGTGCGCCAAAAAAGACTCGCTAATCCGGAAACACGTACGCCAGCAGGAAGCAGGCGTACGTGGACCCGCGCAGCATAAAAGTGCACGCAAACAACAAACAAGCCCAGACGCTAAAATGAATATACCATTCCTTGCAGCAGTGGTCGTGGGATACCGCAGGAGGAGGAGGAGGAGGAGGAGAAGGAGGAGGAGGAGGATAGTCGGGGCCAGAATATTTACACCCAGAACCAGCCTTTTTGGGATGCCTGATGACCAGGTGTATGGGAGGTACAGGTTTCCACCTCACATAATACTCGACCTGGTGAGTGAGTGGGAGGATAACCTCACATCCCCCACCCTGTACTCCCAAGCACTGAGCTCCTTGGAAAAGGTGCTCAATGTACTGCACTTCTTGGCCACTGGTTCATTTCAGCGGACAAGTGCCATAGTGAGGGGGGGGGGCACAGGCCACGCAGTCACGCTGCCTGCACCAGGTGTTGGCCATCATGACTGCACTCCCATCAGTCCGCAGGCACATATACCTGCCCAGAACACCTGCAGAAAGGCAGGCTGTCGTCCAGGATTTTTACGCGGTGGCACACTTCCCCAAAGTGCTAGGTGCCATTGAATGCACCCATGTGGCTCTACGTCCTCCCAGGGCAACTGAGCACATCTACAGAAACCGCAAGCACTGGCATTCCATCAAGGTGCAGGTATTATGTGATGCCAAGGGAATCATCACCTCAGTATATGCCAACTATCCAGGGTCCACCCATGACCGTGCCATTTACAGAATGTCAACCCTAAACCGGGACCTAGAAGCTGGGCGGCATGGCGATACATGGCTGCTTGGTGAGTATAAATGCCCCTGCACATGCATGCATGTCAGATACTGAGTAATGTCACAACCCCACTAATGATACCCATCATCACCTCCCCAGGGGACAGTGCCTACCCACTGAGCACCCACATGACGCCAATTTGGAACCCCATCACACCACCCGAGGTAAGATACAACACAGCCCATATTGCAACCCGGGGCATAGTGGAGCGCACATTCGGAGTGCTCAAGGCTCGCTTTCGCTCCCTTGACCGCTCTGGTGGGCAGCTGCTATACGCGCCCCCAGTAGTGTGCAGGATCATAGTGGCAGCATGTTTTCCTGCACAATGTTGCAACACGCCGGGGCCTGCGGGTGGACATGGTGGTGCCCCCACATCCCCAACCACAAGCATGGCCGCTGCGCATGGAAGAGGAAAGGGCACGTGGTGAGGCAGCCCGTACGCAGCTGGTGGCTAATTACTTCACCTAAAATCGCACCCCTGTGGAGTGCACACAGCCCTGGCACATACCAGCTGACAATCGATGATGATGACATAAGGGACAGTCAACTGTCACAACCATACCAGCCTGAGATTGGTCACCTGGAAGTGTTACATAGTGTGCATCCCTACCTACCCAAAGACAACCAATGCTGTGTCACAAAAAGACACACATTTATGCTGCATGAATGACTACCCCCTCGCAAAATACAACATGAAAATAGCGCCATGTCACCCAAAACACCATGGCATGTCCTGCAATATGAAAGCAAACAAAGGAATGCACAACACATGACACAAGTGTCACAAAGTGCACTATCCCAAATGGAAACAGGCCACAGACAATATGCTCCCAGTAATCCATAACAAACCGCACACATGACTAAATACTTAACAGCAACACAATACAGCAACAAAGCATGAAACATTGCCAAAATATGACAGAACAAACTCACAGTAATGTAAGTCATACAACCTCAATAAGCCAGCACATCGACCCCTTCCAACACCAGAGTGTTGCTGTCAGGCAAATGTGTCGGTGTACTGCATACAACATGAACTGCACCTGCAAAGGAGACGGCCTTGTGAAGACATGAAGAAGGTACCTGCAAATAAGGAGGAAGACATGGATGCACAAGCACATATCAATACACCATGCAGTGTTCAATACAAAAACAAACCCCACTAGGGATGTCCACATAGTTATGACTATAGACTGCCCACAGAGCTCATGGGAGCCCAATGTCACAGTGTAAGTCATTGTCACTTGGTCACATCCTTTACGAGCCCATGGAAACGGGAAGCAGGAGGGGTGTGTGTGTCGGGAACCCAAGCATCTAACCCAAACACAGGACAAGCCTGCATGTGCCCAGCAGGAATACACAGTGGATGCCCACGGGAGCCACACAAGGCAACACACTGTAAAAAAAAAAAAAGGCAATGTGGGGGAGAGGCCACCCAGGAGGTCTGAGGACAGGGTGCACACCAACACCCACCTGTGTTGATGTTGCGGAAAAAAAAAACACCTCCATGGGCTCATGGCCTGCACGGCTACGCTACTGTGGGAGAAGTGCTGCTGTCGCTCTCATCACCCTCTGCTGCTGCATCAGGAGGGGTGGTGCTATGGGAGGCAGCCCACGCAAAGCCCTGGTATGGTCCTCCATGGCAGCAAGCATGCGAGTGTGGAAGGTCTCGTTCTAAAGGGTGATAGTACGGAGATCCCCATGCAGCACCTGACTGGTTGCCTGCATTTCTGCACCTATGGCCTCCCGTGATGCCCGGATCTCCTTCCAAGTTGCCTGCAGCTCAGCTGAGATCGAACGTGTGAGCCGCTCCAGCTGCTGTTCTGTCCTCAAATTTGTGGAAGCCTCAAGTTCAACAAGAGTCTCCCTGAGATTATGGAGTTCTACCCTCGGCGGTTCCCTGTGGCCCTGTGACTCTATAGAAATGGCTTCCCGCAGAGTCTCCAGTGCAGCCCATCGGTCCCTGTTGGACGCCAACATGTCTTCCCTGTGTGATTGGCAAATGGAGTCTGTTGCCTGCTGTTGTTGCTCCATCTGCCTTTCAGGGGGGATAATGGAAGTGGCCACCCTCTCCATTGCCTGAGCCATCATTTCAACTGATGCTGCCTGTTGGGTTGCCATACCGTACATGGAGTTCTCCCATACAGTATTGCCTGGTGGCGTACGGCCACCGCGTCGGCAGGCACCACACCTGTTTGGGGCAAGGCGATCTGCATCTTGCTGTGCTGGCACTGCCTGAGGCTGCAGGACCACATTCCCCCTCTGATCTGCTGGCCCAGGAACAGGATCAGATGTTGTGGAGTGTGACCCTGCATCCGTAACTGCCAAAGGCGGAGTAACCAACACTGACTTCCCCATAGAGGGTTCTACCCCTGTTGCAGGTGGGTTGGACAGAACAGAATCCCTGCCAGAAACACTCCCCTGCGACGGCACATAAGTCTCATCATCCGATTCAGCACCTGAATAGAGGTCTGGGGAGGTGCACCCAGAGACACCCTTGGACAGTATGGGCTGCAGTAACAAAGGGTTTTCACCCACCACCACACCACGTCCCCCACTGGTGCCCGGTCGTGCCTGATATTCCTCCTGGGTCTGCACCATCTCCTCCACCTCAACAGAATCAAGTGCGTCATCACCTGCAAAAACATGAAAGACAACAAATGGAAACGGGCATGAGCACCATAGCACACACATAGGCCTGACAAGGCAGAGATCCAGTACATGAATTACACATGTCCCCCATGACTATAACCCTGGCATGCATGCACTGTCAATGAGTTGGAAGGGGAGGCAAAAAGCACACACTGATGACACCAAGATGGAAAAACAAGACATTTGCTGCATGCTGGGTAGCACTGGCATCACACATTAGCCTGTGAGTGGCATGTCAATACACATACACAACACATGCCATCACACAGATGGCATGTAGCATAGCCATGGTACATTCCACAAGTACAGCCATATGTCAGTGAATGAGTACCGTCAGCCATCCATGTGAGATGGACATGATGAGATGAAAAATGCTACATAGTGTGACAAGATACGCATGTGCCACTCACTGCAAAACATCCAGTGTACAAGAATACAGTGATTGCAGGCAGATGTACACATCAATGGTTGGTCACTTAAACTTGACAGGAAACAACAATCATGTACCACATACAAACAGGCACCAAAAATCAATGTCAGCAGGCCAATACTCAATCGGCTTGAATGATCTGATCATTCACATGACAAGGTAACAAATGTGGGTAAATGTGGGGTGTAATCAATGACAGACGCTTGTCACATATGTGACAATAGGGCTGAAAAATGCGTTGCAAAAGTGGGAGAATTGAAACAATCAGCCTGAATGAACACTGAAAAACTCATAAGTGTTGTTGCAAGATGACAGTTCAAGGGCAACTGCAGTAATGTGGGGGTGAAAGGGGTAGGGTACTAGATGGAATTCGTACCCTAGTGTTCTAGCAAGGCTGTCTGTGACCCCTGGGGGAAGATGACGGGTCACGCAACGCACAGGCACCAGAAAACAAAAAATAACATGCATGCAACCCCTTGTAGACCACGTGCGTGGAAAAATGAACCCGCACTACGCTGTGGCACCCAGAAACACAAAATTAATCGTACGCGTAATACACGTAGCCTACAATGACCTCTGAAGGGGTACGCGACACATGGGGCAAGCACAGTTGGTAAATACGTGCGCGACTCACCGTCTGCCTGGAAAAAGAACGTGAAAAAGACACGCGTGTGCGCGTTGGCAACACCCCCGCCAAAAGAAGAATTGTTCGCTGTCTGAGGAGACAGGACAAAAGAAGAATTGAACGCTGTCAGAGGTAAAAGGGAGTACGAACTTGAAAACCTTGTGAAGTAATCGCGTGTGAACTGACCGACAAGAAGTACAGAATTCACCCACTAAGGCCCTTTCCTCCAATTACACGAGCTGACAAGCAGACGTGCAGTTTTTGCACGTGTACGATGAACATGCACCCGTGTTGAGGGAAACGCCTCCGCGCGTATCGTCACAGACGCGCTTACGTGCTAAGGGCCTTTCCTCGAATCACACGCAGACGTGCAAGATTTTCACGTGTCAAATCACTCCATATCAAGCTGGCCACGCAACAACACACGGAAGACCATGCTCCTGCCCAGACGGCCAAATTACTGCCCCCCCAGAGCCCTGAGCACGCCCCCACCTGCCATCTGCTGCTGCCTGCCTGCTGCCCACGTGCCCTGCTATTTGGTCCCTGCACGTCAGCCAGGGTTCCAGTTGCTGTGTCCACCCCTGCTGGAACAGAAGACTCCCGACTGGGATACCATTGCTCCACAGCCCAGCCCCAGGACCCTGTTGCCCACCCACGCCTGCCTCGGGGGTCGCCATGTCGGAGCAAATACCATCTGTGACCACTGGCGACCCCCAGCCAGAGAGGCAGAGGGCCACCAGCTTCAGTGTGAAGGAAGTTGGTGTCCTGGTGGAGAATGTCCTGGGGCATTTTGATGCCCTCTTCGGAACATCACGCGCCAACAAGGAAGGACGGGAGAGGATCTGGGACGACGTAGTGGTTGCCATCAACGCGGAGGGGGTGGCAACCCGCGACATCAAGCACGTCAAGAAGCGCTGGGAGGACTTCAGGTCCAGGACCCTCTACAAGGCCCGGCGCCTCGCGGAGGGGGGCCGAGTCAACATGAGTGACATCCAGATGAGGGTCCTGGAACAAGTATGCCCAGCGCTCCACGCCCATATCCTTCGGAGGAAGACCCGTCTGGAGTTGAGCGGTAAGTGGTCAAGCATTGGTGTGTGAGATAGGACATGTTGCAGTGTACTGGTAGTCTGATACTTGCCTTTGTGTGTGACATAGGCCATGTATGGATGTGTGCGTGCAGGGACATCATGGTCATGAATGTGAGACACCAGTAATGTGTGAACCACATGGTTGGTGCATGTGTTACAATGCAAAATGGGGAGCTGTATGCCAAATGCACACATGAAAGCATGCCAGTTTCTGTTATTGGACATGGAGGGGGTGTGAGGGATGGGTGCTGCTGTCATGTACATGTATGGTGCACATGTGTGTGCGTCTGAGATGTGTGTGTGTGTGACTTTGAAATGGATGCATGACACATGTCTGTGATGTGTACATTCACTCATGCAGTGCGGTCACCGTTTTATGCACTGTGTATCCACTGTGTCTGTGGTGTAGAAGCCATGATGCATCACCCTCCGGTGATGTGTGTGCATGGGATCAGTGTGAGCCATGATGCATGTGAGTTTGAAGGCAACATTTTGGTTAATAGAGGCCCTGTACATGGATGCTGATGTTGATTGCAGGCGCCGTGTCTGTTTCTGCATGTGTATTGCGTGCATTCACCCATGTGTTGTGGAGGGACAGGATGGAAGTGACGTTTGACACTGCCACTCATGTGTTATTGCTTACTGTCTAGGGGAATATTGTACTGTACCCTGATGCTTGTGTTCTATGTCTCCCTCTACACAGCGTCAAGTGAAGAAGAGGGTGGAGACGGCGCTGTGGAGCCAAGCGGCGGGGATGCCTCCACCGGGAGGCGATGCAAGGCCCAGCCACCGTCCCAGGACTTGCCAGCATCCGGGAGCAAGGGGGCTGGTGCTGCGTCTGCCACTACGGCTGTGGCGTAAAGGCCGGGTGAGCCCCCACAGGAGCTTGCAATGGCAGAAGACGGTGTGGAGACATCCAGGTTGGTGGTCTCCACAGAGAAGGAGGAGCCCGCTACTGAGCCGCACATGGGGCCTGGTGGGGGTAGTACCACTGGTGCAAGTGGTGCAGGCCAGGGCCAGGGTCAGGAGGCAGCACAGGTCACCGTGGAGGGGCCTGTGCATGTCGCTGTCATTGACCCTGTGACTGCACCACCATGCACCAGCAGGGATGCCCCGTCCCAGGCCTGTCAGCAGGTAGGGCAGAGTGCCATGTCATCTGCCTCTCCACTACCTGCGGACGAGGGGTCCCATGAACGTATGGGCTCTGTCCCGATTGGTGTCACGTTGCGCACGTGTGACATTCGTTATGACGTGCTCTCTTCCTGGGCGGAGAACGCACGCCATCACGAACAGCAGCGTTGCAACATGGCACTGTTGGGAGGGGCCCTGGTCGGTGGGTTCCTACATGTGACGCGCACTCTGGCAGACCTCTCCTCCTCTGTGGAGACTATGCGCCAGTCGTTCTCCCTGCCGTCTTCCGGACCAGATTCCACCAGGGCCCCCTGTGGACCTGGCCTGACCAACACAGCCAGCTTGGTGGAGATCCCATCCCTGGCACAGTCGGGAGTCGGCGGTCCAGCAGGGGTGGACACCACAAATGGAGACCAGCTGAAGGAGGATGTGCAGGCATCATCGGACAGGGCACATGGACAGCAGCAGGAGCAGGCTCTAGGTGGGAGCAATGATGGCTCGGGGCCATCGACATCAGGGGGGCAGGCATCGGCCAGAGGGCAGGAGGACCCTGGAATGGGTGTGTCTTCCATGTGGCTGCGGCTGGGCCAGCGTATAGGTGTGGAGCGGCGGCGGGCGGAAGAGGCGTGGCTCACCATGGTCAGGGCGGAGTTCTCCATGCGTCGGGTGTTGAGGCGGGCAGAGTGCCTCGAGGCGACTTGCCAGGAGTTGGAACAGGCCATGAGTGCCTCCCTGCGAGCACTCAGGGCCAGGACAGAGGCCCGCCTCCAGCAAATAGACATTGAGTTTGATGATGCCCTTGCCGAAAACATCACTGAGTGAGCCGCAGGACTTGCCCGTCGCCATTGTAAATAGTTTATAGTGTTAGGTTTCCTTTTTTTATTTTTTTATTTTGGGGCTTTTGGACTATGCCCCACACTTTTGTATATAGTTTTTTTGTAAGGTAGGTTATTAGATAGGCTTCATTTGTTTCGTTGGGCTCATGGACCCTTGAAAATTGGATTGTACATAGTTGGATGTTGGATTTATTTTGACATTTTGATTTCATTTCACCATGGATCAATGGATTTACCTTTTTGCGTTTCATTTGGATTTGGTTTGGTGGACAGAGTTTTGGCCATTTTTCTTTTGGATTTCTTGGGGTTTTTTTGAGGATTTTTTTTATTTTTATTTGGACATGCATTTCATTTCATGTTTGTCATTATTTTATGCTTTAATTACTTTCAATTGGTTTTCATGTTAATACATTTTGATCTTTTACTTCAATGTGTGGGATTCGCTCATTGGGTTCATGCATGTCGACATCTGGGTTTACTCAATGGCAATCTGTGTGTGACGGACATGTGTTGATGTACATAGTTGACTTTTGGTTTGTGACATGAGATGGGCATGTCACTGCTGAGTGGGTGGGGGGACATGAGTGGGGGGCCTGCTGGCAGGTGGCCCTCACTGCTGGGGTGTGGGGGTGCAGGGGGACATGAGTGGGGGCCTGCTGGCAGGTGCCCCTCACTGCTGGTGGGTGGGGGTGCAGGGGGGCATGAGTGGGGGCCTGCTGGCAGGTGCCCCTCACTGCTGGTGGGTGGGGGTGCAGGGGGACATGAGTGAGGGCCTGCTGGCAGGTGACCCTCACTGCTTGGGGGCGGGGGTGCTGGGGGACATGAGTTGGTGATCACTAGTGCAAGGTGACATGTGGCCTGGCTGGGGGCATGCCCATGGTGAATGGACTGCCTGCGGGACATGACCAGGGGTGCTGGGTAGTCCCCTGTGGTGTGGGTTGCCTGCAGGGTCCGTGGAGGGGGTAGAGGGCACACCTGTGAGAACCCACACTGCCAATTGACGTGTGGGACTCCACGCGGACCCCCCTGGATACGCGTACCCCGCTCTGACCGCGAAAGCACGTGTGGCACTTCCCCCGTACCGCGTTATACACGTACCCTGCTCGCATAGGACCAATCGCGTGTGAAACTTCCCGCACACCCTAGTTATCTACGTAGCCCGCACGCACGCACAGGCCCAATTGCGTGCGACTACCCGCGCAGCGGGGTATGTGTATTCAGAGGGGTGCGCGGGGAGTTTGGGCGTTTTCGTGGTTGTGAGCCTGTGCGCCATGTACGGGATTTGTGCGCTGTACATGGCGCACAGGGAGGGGCGTAACTGGCGCTGCTGCAGGGTCGCTGCGCCTCTCTGTGCCATGGCTGGTTTTGGATGTTAAAATCCATGAATATGCTGTGCGCGGAAATGGATTTTGGCGCACGCAGCTGGCGCAGAAAGTCGCACGCGCACTGTGCGCCAGCCGCGTGCGCCTCTTGTGCACAGAATTCTATGAATTACCCCCTTAAATTCCATAAAAGACATGATAGGAATGTCTGAAAAAATACACAAACTAGACAATTTTATGTTGGCTTACACCACTGGTCAATCGGCGAAATGGTATATGCTAGATGCAGGTTTGCTAAAAAATGTTATTTCCTGTTAAAACAGAAGGCTATAATAAAAGCACACAAACAATGGAGTTAGAGAAAGAATCGGTGGAGAGCAGATCTTGTGTATCTGCGATCACCAAAGGTGAAAATTGTGCAATGCACCCTACGCTCTCTAAAACTGCCCCCCTCCTCGAGGCAATTCAGTTAAATGCATTAAAATTGGATTATATTCTACAAGGTCTTAGATCCGTACATCATATGACAAAAGTGAGAAGTGAAATGGGTATTGCTTTGACCAAAACTAATAATTCTATGTTGGGAAACTCTGAACGCCCCCAAATAGTCCCTCACCTTTGGTCAAATTTATAGAAACTGAATTGGTGAGCCAAAGTGATTTGGTAGCTAATGATGAAAAGCAACAAGGAGTGGGGCGAATGGGGATGAGGGGACGGATATGCAGAAAGAATGCAATGAAATACATGAGGTAGATACTATCTTTTACTCGCATAAAATGAAGCGGGTGCATGCCAAGGCAATGAAAAAGAAAAAAAAACTAAAACAAGAAAAGGAGTGAATTGCAAATCAGATTGATAAACTAAACAGAAAGGGGAAAAATATTTCCGAAAATGATTTGATTAAACATGTTAAAAATGGTGATTTGTCAGGAAATTAATTGGTAATTGACCTGACGCAACTAAATGAAGAATCTAATGCGGTCTTCAACCTTGCCCTCCCGAATCAGGCCTGTAAACCAAAAAATACAAAATTGATTCAGAAGGCAACCAATACATCTTGTTCTGATGCAAGAGATCCAGAAGTAGTTGGAATACAAAAGCAGGGGCACCTCTCCGCTTTCTATCCTATGGTTGTAAATAAGATGACGGGGGCGGCGTCTAACGCGACTACCAAAGTAACAGATGAATTGTTAGTCCCTCCACAAACTGGGCAAATTGAGGAGGCGGTGGCCCAATATGCTATGAATTCAATAAATGATCACTGCCCCTCTGGGAATAAGGTAAATGCAGCAAAAGCGGCTCAACATCAGGAAGAGTTGATCTTGCTTCCATCTGATAGGAAGTTCTTACGGGATTCAGTTAGAAAAGATACACCGTCCGACCAAGAGGCTCCGGTACTCAGAAATAAAGATAATGATCACTCGCCCAGAAACGATGGCACGCATGCGTTAAGAAGAGACTGATTCAGTTAAAGAAGGCTGTTTCTTCTCTAGGGATGTGAGATATTTCTTGGGGTGGCACAGTGATCCTAAGATAAATGGGCAACAGAGGCTGAATCGTTCGTTCTTGTTTAATGTGTTTAAAGGCAGTCCACAGTTAAGGACACTGCACTCAGATGACATAGGTTGGATAAGACTGGCCAATCATAACAATTTACGTATGATATGTGCACCCCAATCGCTCATCATACTAAAATTGCGTTGGGACGATAGGGAGGATTTTGAATCACGGGGTCTGACTTTGGAATTTTTTAGGTCACTTGAGGAGGCGGATCAGTTTGTGGATGAACAGTTACCCCATCATGAGGTGAACCCACCAACGGATCTGACTAACCAAGTGATGCCAGCGCAGACTGCAGACTTTATGAATCAGATCTCAGCCCTGATAGGGGCTGCATCAAACATCACATGGTTTGCACCACTGATGACCATGATAATAGAGCTCCAATCAAAAAATAAACAGCCCTAGCGAGAAGATTGCGCCTTGATTTCATGGAATTATTGTGGGATCAAAAATTTTACAGGGTGGCTTGCGGATACAGAGAAATCAAGAAGTATTGTAATATATTTACTACATGAGACTGTGTATGACTAATGTGGTGGTGGAGGGTTACTTGAGTCACACATAGTTCGAGCTTCAAATGATCTCCTGATTGTTGAATACAAGCCTGAAAGCTCATTGTCATTTTCTTACATACTGATGAATGTTTATTTTAATCCTGCCGAGTTCAAACTCGATATGATCTTTGACCAATTGGACGAGATCTTGGAAGATACTATGTTAAACAACCCCGAAAATGTATTTATTATAGGGGGAGATTTTAACTCGGTTTGTATGAACCAAATAGATGTAGTTAAGAGAACTGGCATACGAACTAAAACTTATCTTAGAGGTCGTAAATGGAATGATTATCTTAACAATTGGAGTATCCAATGAGTAGAATTTAAAGGCGGTATGCACGCCGGCACATGGGCAATAGGTAATGCTGCCTTATTTTTTGTCTCAGTGAGTCTGTTGGAAAAAATTGATAAGGTGGTTATCTTAAAGACCCCTTTTAGTGACCATGCACCTATTCAGATGATCCTATGACATAAGTTGGAGCCCCTTTGTGGTGTTCCCATTTTAACGCTCCTAGAAGTAGATTGCATGTACATCTCTGTTAGATGGCACCCGAGGCTATGTAGACAGTTGACATATCTGGTGCATAGAGATGTGCATCGTATAAATGAGGGAAGCACAAATGGACTAGAGGCAAATCAGAGGGAGGATTGTAACTCCACGTTAAGAAGGAAACACATTCTTACAATTTTAAAACGTTAATTTCCTCGAGACAATTTAAGGATATCCATGTTAAACTCTAAAATTGCTAACATTAAACGAGAAAGAAATCGTGCTTTGAGAGCTCTAAAGTGACTAAAGCTTTCCGTTGATGAGTATGCTAATATGAAATCTAAGATGTGTTTGAAATTTAGAAACCTGATGAAATGTTCTCGTAACACCCACAACCTGATGGAAAACCAAAGGATGATAGGTTTAATAATTGACACTCTCAATTTATGGTCGTTATTAAACGATAAGCATACTATGCAATCTCAGAGCTTGGCTAATTCAATCTCTGCAGAAGTATGGGAAACCTTTACTGTTAATAAGTTTAAAATACCAGAGACCTTCCGGACATTTCATTCTGGTATCCTTACCTTGTGTTGTGATGACAAGATGTCCTTTTCCCTGTATGATATTATTCAAACATCCAGGTACTTAAACCATCGAGAGCTTCCGGACCTGATGGGCTTGCGGCCTGTATTCTAAAGCATGATCTTAAATTTTGGGCTGCAAGTCTACAAACAAATTTTGCAAACATCTTATCCACTAATAGGATACCAAAATCATGGCTAAACGCTATAATCGTCCCCATATTTAAAAAAGGGATTCTAATAATCCGGCCAACTACCGGCCAGTAGCGTTAATGGATTCCTCAGCGAGTGTTTCTCAAAATATCAAACGGGTTTTCGCAAATAAATGGGTACTTCACTAAACGCCATCATTATAGCACATATTTCTGATAAATGTAGAATGCACACCAGCGGCCCGATATATGTTGCAGCGCTAGACCTAACTAGCGAGTTCGATTCAATAATTAGAGAACTGTTATGGATGAAAATGTTAAACTTAGGGTTTCCTCCAAGAGTTGTGCAGCTGCTTGCGCTGCTGCATCTTGACACCACCTTTCAGGTAAGTCACCAATGCAGGGGCTTTCACATCTCCAATTTCCACAGCGACAGGGGTGAAGCAAGGGTGCAATCTTGCTGCCACCTTATCAATCTATATCTATGTGATATGGAGAGAATATGGGATGGGTCCAAAATGTTCCCTACAAAATTGGCCAGCCTAAATATACATTGGCTGTATTTTGCGGACGACATTGTCCTGTTTGATAGAACACCTTATGGGTTGCAAAATAAGATAAATGCATTTTTTGAATATGCGAGGGACCATAATTTGGTGGCTAATTATTTGAAGTCCCAGATTATTATATTTCACAAAAATAAACGACTGAAATCATATAGCTGGAACATTGTGGGCGATAAAGTAGAGCGTGCTAGTAGCATTCGTTACCTTGGTTACCAACTAGCGATGGTACATACCTTGAAATCCTGGGAAATGTGGATAAATACCAAAGTAAGATCTCCATCATCAATGATGAAGATAATTCTAAGGAAATATTGCAAATTCTCATTGCTTCCGCTTATAGAGTTTTATGCACTTAAGGTGGAACCAATAGTATTGTATGGGTTGGATATCTGTCTGTTAGATGTGGATGCTATATTGAACAGGGTGCAGGGAATCCTCTGGAAGAAGACCCTAGGCTTGGCAATGTCAGTGCAAAACTCAATAGTACGCCAAGAAATGGGCATACCTTCCTTGTCTGGAAGATGGACATGGCGAAAGTTGACAAGGTATGCAAAAATTGTCACCACCACGCAACTCGCTCTATTTCTGAGTTATATTCAATTCTCATGGGGCGTTCTTTACCATCCATGGTGAAATTTACAGATCAGATGGATAAAATCTTAAATAATATCAACTCTTCGATTGAAGATCTGCAGTTGGGTTTGCCTAAAGTTAAGTGCAACTTGTATGATTTGGATTAGTCTAATACTCTGGACATTAATAAAACTTATAAATCATACGCTGATTATGCTTTAATCATGAGAAAGAGGGAGTTGCGTGCACCATACTTGGCTCTTATTTTGTTGCAGGGACATAGTGTTATCTACATACGTTTTAAGTTAAATCAATTCAAAACCTTGGAACGCATTTGTAGCTTGCAAAAGGGTTCTGGACAGTTGGGCAGAAGAACTGTCATTTTTGTGTAAACATCAGGCAATAAACGCTGAAACATCTAGTGCTCTACTGTCCTAGTCTTGAGGAAAAAAGGTGTAAATTGCTTGGATTTTATTATCCACAGGAATCTGAAATTGCTAGAACCTGCTTTTGGGAAAGATGTTTAGTTGGAAATAGTATATCCTTCATAGTGGCTTTATCACGCTTGCTATTTAGAATTGAACAAACCCTAACGGAAAAAAATTCCAATTTAGCTTAAATCACATACCCATGAGTCTAATGTATAGAAAATTACAAAATCACCCGTGACACGTGGTTAAGACGAAATTTGAGTTGACGTGTGTCCTTAGTCTCACTAAAAGACTGCAGTGTAGGGGCCTCAAATATTGTAATTATAATCCTTTGATATGAAGTGCATCCATTGATAATAATTGAATGAGTAACATGAAAATTTGTATTACAACTGAGAATAATTATACATTATAGATTCTTACGTATATATAACTATTTTGTGATAGGAACGTGATTGATATCCGGACAGTGTCGCTTCATAGTCATAACAAAAAGATCATTAATAGAAACACATACATATACATTTTGATGTGTTTTGTTGTAAAAGTTTGACAATTTATTTTTAATACTTTGTATAAACTAAAAACAACTTTTTAAAAAAAAAAAGAAAGATAAGGTCTGATTTTCAGTTGTGCCCTGACTGTTTCATGCAAGAAAGCTGCTGGTAAAATTGAATGCTGAACATTATCGGAATAGCAGACTCTCATTACTCTAGTTGTGGCTACCCATCTTAAGCAACAGTTGTCAATATTCTTAGCTGACTGAGAAACTATTGAAATCCATCAAGACATAAATAGTAATTTGGCTATGTTCTCATATGTCACCATTCAAAATTATGTGTTGTGGGCAAATAATCCAGCAGAAAGAAATCGCTTGACTCGAGCAAGATTGAATTGCCTCCCTATAAGAACAATGCTGTCTTGCTGGCCAAAAGGCAGGTAGAGGAAGGGGGGTGCCAGTTTGGTTGTGAGGATGAGGAGGATACCCTGCATTTTGGGATTTTTTTTGTCCACTCTATAAAGACAATAGAGCTAGAACTTTGGTGTCACTTCTGAGAGATACAATTTGTTTAATGCCGTCCAGGGCTGCTATATCTACTATGGGCGGAGAACCGGTTGGTGAACTGGTGGCTGTTGATGTTTTCAAAATAAGCTCATGTTAGGACATCTATGTTCTTTGAACTAACGTTTTTTCTTTTTTCTAAGCTTAACCTAATCCAGATGGTACATAACTGTATGGTGGGTGTGTACGATATGTTATGGAACTATTCATTGTACACTGTGTATGTGGAATTGGAGGCAAATTGTGGGTATGGTTTTTTCAATGTAAAAAAGAATAAACAAAATGGCCGCCATGGAACAGGGAGAAGGGACTACACGTAGTCCCTTTTCCTGTTTCATAGCGGCCAGTCACGGAAGGAACCCCAGAGAGGCTGCAGTGAGGGAGACTTGTCGGCCGGGTAATGCCTCAGCGAGGGCCAATGAGCTTGGTTGTAACAAGATCATTTATCCGCGCTGGGTGCTAATGAGATAAAGGGAATATTTATTGTTGAAGTTGGATAAGATAATGAGGCACACAGGTGGTGAATGCAATTCCAATAGGCTTCTGTTAGAAATGCGTGAAAAATGTGACTCAATATTGATGGACCTATCATTAAATAGGGGAACACTGGTCATTCATCCAGAAAAGGTTAAAAAGGCCCTATATGAGAGAGACTGTATTAACACAATTGATAGATTCCATATGTATCCATCTTTGAGTCCCTTACCATGGGAACATAAAAGGCACAGGGATATTTCTCCCCTGCAGTTTCCTAACCAATGGTATTGGTCGCTTTAACTAAAGCTACATTTCAATATTCTACCTACCCATAAGTTTCTCCTTAGAAGAAAATTACTCACACCTGGAAATGCTATAGGTAGATTTTGGAAAGAGGGGTGAGGGGGGGGGGGAATTGAAACACTGAAGCACCATTTATTATCATGCCCTGCACTGTGCTCTAGGCGGACTGTATTTATGGCTAAGTTTTAAGATCGAGGCAGCTATGCTAATGAAGACTCTTATTTGGTCCTGATTAATGCATATTAAGAATACATCAAATGGTATAGCAATTGCGTCATTGATAAAAATCAATGGACTTGTACACTAATTATGAAATGCTGTGATAACTGATGGTAGAGGAATAATGAATTGTTTTTTTTAGATTGGGTCTTATGTTTTAATCTGTTGATTGGCTATACCCTTTCCCTGTTATTGTGTGTTTTGGTATAATTGTATCTATCTGCATCTATGTATTTTACTGTCGGGTTACTATGAAATCAATTTGTGTAAAATGAATTGAGAAATTGATTGTGAGATTTTGTTATCTGCATTTGTTGTAAAGGTTTTATGTAAACGGCATACAAAAAAGATACCTTTTTTATATTTCTTTCCCCAACAATACTCTCCATGCCAACCCAGTGTTTACCATTTGTCTATTATATTATTTCTATTATAATTCTGTTCAACATAATTCCATTATTAACAATTACTGTTCTTCAACAGTGGTTAATTGCATTCAGCGTTGGTGCGTTTTGACTTTTAAAAAAACTTTCTCGGTTAATTTATTTTGTTATGTCATGATTGATGTGGCTGATGACATCACGTTATGAATAATTGTCTGAGTATAAAATAAGAGCCCGGCTTTGAAAAAGACCCAAGCATGGTTGAAACACGTGTCAACAGATGGGCACCTAACATAATACAGATTATTGGGCGCACACGTCCAAGACCATGGTCATGATTATTTAACAAGAACACTGGTTCATCTACTTATTGTGTTAGTAACCCCTCACAGAGGTACCAGAGCAGAACCCTTTGCAAAATAGAATGGGTTAACATAACCCCAAAGGCCTGCACCATATTTCGCTATGGCCCTGATTTGGCAATGGAAACTTCTAATGTTTGCCATATTTGCTTGAAATTGAAGTTGGGAACACATATGATATGCTTCCATTTGCTTGAACCACCTTGGTTGCTTGTTCAGGTAAGTGGATGCCCCATTTTTCTTGTTGGGCAAATCTAGTTAGTCCCTAGGTAGTACAAGACTTCATTATATGACCAGACTGAACTAGGCCCCTAGTATCCATTTTGTAGTTTGTCTGTCTGTGCTGGCGCTAGTACCCACTGGGTTTCTCAGCGCTCTACCATTATGCATTAGAACACAGAAAGAATAGTGGAGACATCCGGCAGCTACACTAAGAGGTTTTCACCTTTTTTTCTAAATTTCATTAAATAATCTGTTTCTCTTTATTTTTATTTTCCAAGTATGTGAGTGGTATGAGCATCCATTATCTTCTGCAGGGCATTGGACATCCTAACTTGAAGGGCTCTTTCATCTTTAATTGACATGCGATTCGTCATCTTTCCCATATCTTATTCGTGTGGTGGTGCCTCAATATAACTCCTTCGTGTATGCAGTGCCCTTTTACAAGACCTTCCCATAACCTATTTTTTAAAGAGGTTGAAAGCCAATGTCGGACCGCTAAAAGCTAAATGGATTAGACTCTGGCCTCCACTACATATCTGAAAATAGATATATGAATATTCGGGCACTGTAATTGAGTGGATAATCCCTCTGAATCTCAACTGTAACTCTGTTAGGCTGAGGGAGCTCATTAGCCTTTCGAAGAGTTTTGAGTGAAGCTCCTTTGCGAAGACCTTGGAGTAACAATCCAAAAAGGATATTGGTCTATAGGAGGAAGGATTTCCCTTTTTTTTAATTTTATACATTGGGACTATTGCTTTGGTTCCCTAGCTCCAGTCATAATTACACGACCCACTTATTTGCCTCCTACCCAACCTAATAGCCTAGCTAAGCCATGAAGTTCAGCTTTACCTTTGATAACAAGAAACCTTTGTGGAGGATATTTTGGAGTATGTAATACAATAAAGAGCAAGATGATACGTGTTGTTTACTTGCCTCCAACCCCCTCACACAAAAACTCTATAAGGTTTTCCAGCATCACTAGTCCTGAAAAAATGGACCGTCTGCTATAACTGATTTACACAAATGTATAACAAGTTTATTATTCAAATAATTTAAACTGAATTTAAACAAAAAACACTACCCTCACCTAACCGTGTACTAAACATTAAAAAACAAATATAAAACAAATGTAAAACATCAAATAACTTATTTATACGACACAAAAGATATCACATAACACACAAAAAAATCTCAATGTGTCACTAAAACAACAAGCATCCCAACATGTTTCTGTTCTTAACTGCCCAGTTCAGGCGAACATTCTTCAGGGGATAAATTTAAAAGCATCCACTAATCTCTTCCACACCGTGTTGAAAGGGTAGATTCAGGCACCCAAGAGGGTAAAAGGAAAACAAACTCCAAGCCTGTAAAAATAAAGGAAAGGAGAAACCTAATGAGTTCCAAAAAGTGAAGGAAGTACTACAAAATGTAAATGGTGCCATGGCACAGGGATTATGCCACACTCACAAAGGTCCCAAAAGGGTACCCGCAGATTTACCTTTAAATGGTGAAACTTCAAAGCACGTCACAGAATGACAAATTTGCTGGTTTCCCTCCAAATGAGAAATCAATACTTCAACAAAGCGTCACAGTCCGCTAGAGTATCGCCACACCTAAATAAGACAAAACCAATAAACAGAGACCACATGCTCTGATATTTTGGAGTAGACATGACCAGTCTTGGGGACACCCACGGGTGGAATTATCCCTGTTCAGCCATTATTTTGGGATTTTTTAGAAGGTTTCTTGTCCTACCACTATCTGGGGTTCTCAAACTATGTTGTAAATGTCATTATTTTCATCACTAATCTAGATCAGCGTACACCACAGGGTGTGGTCCCTTGGCACTGTGACAAGATGGTATGCGACATGGTAGGTTTTGGACTGGGGGTGCAGCCCTGTTCAAAGAAAAGTGGTTTGGAATTTTTCTGATTGCTGAAGGACAACACACCCAGGCAAACTGGTGTAGGCGTGGCTTCCAGTCCTTGCCTTGTTTGGGTTATGGAATTGGAATAGGAGCCGTAAGGTCTTGCATGTGCAAAAACATTACACTTGTAGATGAAGAGAATGGGTTGAGTTGATAAAACGGTACATGTGCCCAAAAAGTATGATTTCTTAAATGCTCCAGTATCTTGGTCTTCATGAACAATGTTCTTTTGAAGCTTCAGTTCCTTAAGGAAGTCTGAGCCTCGTAAGGGCTAAAGGAGTTAATTTTGATAGAGACAGTGTTATCAATGGTTCCAGATGAGGTGAAGTGCTCCCTAAATTGGGCCAGTAATCTGACAAAAGTATCATACTGTTATTCCGCCTTGCCTCTGCTTTCGCCTAAAAATAGGAAGTAACTGATTTGCAGAATTGTACTACGTGTTCCCACTTGCAAGTCTTTGACTCTAGGTTCCAATGAGTGGCATCAGCATTACTGTGATGAGGGACATTTTGGAGCTGCCTTTAAGATGGAAGTACTTGTATTTATGTGAACTGTGGGCTAAAGTGTAGATTGTGGCAAAAGTACTTTTGTTTGAAATTGTGATGTTATTTTTCCAAATCACATCCAGAAAAAATAAACTGCGTCAGCGTCATTTCTGAAATATAGTTTTACTTTAAATAATTTTCTAAATCGCTGACATTTTAATGAAAATAGAACATTCTGATTCTACCCAGTAATCATTTTTACAAACTCAGGGGATGGGGTGGTAGGGTTGAGAGGGGAATGGTTATATGGTCTTTACTGTGTACAGTGTAATGATATATCTAAAGGAGATTCACAGTATCACTGCTAATCAGTGACAAACTTCAAATTTGATACATGTGAGACTAATGCAATATATAACTCATCTTCCTTGTTGCTGTACTACATCTGTAAAACAGCCAAGACTCATTACTTAGAGCTCAAACCTAACATTTACGACAAAGGTATAAAATCCACAGTAGCCTGCATTATAGAAGCAAAATGCGCAGAAGTACCAATAAAGCCTCTTGATTTGGAAGCAGTTCATCCCCTACTGAGAGGAAACAATGTAGAATGGGAACTTTTAAAGTTTGAAGCTTTTTGGGCAGACCTACTCAGCGTTTGTTAATGAACACTTCTTACAATTCTGGTCTTCCACCCAGTTTCTTTTGCTTCTGTGTAATCTCTCCCTTCAGGCTTCTCCACTGCCCATGACTTTCAATTTGGTTCACTTCAAAATTCTCTTGGGCCTCTCCGTGGCAGTCTTGTTCATGGTTCCTCAAGGCCTCTCGCTCTCAATTCAGTTTGCTTCTTCGCGCTTTTCTGCATGGCCTTTTTGTTCACCGTTTAGGCCTTTTGATGGCCTAGGGTTCAACTTCAAAAGTTGTCCATGACCTCCCCACTGCCTCTTGTCTTTATACACTGAAAAGAGTATGTTGCCTCCTCAATTTCCGTCCTTGTCAGGGAGACAAAGTCCTCCTCCTCCTGTCACAGGTCACTCCTCAGCTTCTTCTTGATTTAGGCTTTGCTTGGGAAGGTTCTGTACCATGGGGGCTGCTTGCCACCATGCGTTCTGCGATGAATGGCTTGGTGGTGGTAGCAGGATCCCCTGTCATTCCCCCTCAACCCTCAGATTATGGGGGCTCGTTGCATGCACAGCACAACAGGTGGCCCTTTTAGAAATGCCAATGTTTCATTATCAAGCAGGATTCCAAAGGTGTACTCTGCGAGGCCCTGATCATTCGGACTCTATGGGACAGAAATATGTTGTGTGCCACCTTAAAAAAACTGATTTCCCACTAAACTGTAGAGCCACAGTCTACACACCCAGACCAGCCGCGTTCATTGGAAACTTCTGCCATGATGGCACCAAACGTGCACGACTATGGTGTATTTGCGGATCTCCATTGCATTTTCAAGTGAGGCATGTAATGAAACTATGGCAAACCGACTCTTTGAAGCCATGGTACAGAGGACGTGCAAATCCAGCGCTCCCACCAGGAACACCTGTGCGCAATGCATATTCAAAAGCAACCAATCTTGTAACAGTAAAATGAATAATATATAGTTGGAAGCCCTCATGGAGAGCCCAGCACAGGGGACTAAAAGCCTGTTTAGCTCACTTGTTTGGAAAAGGTGATGGTACAAGTTTGGCAAAGGAGGATTTAGCAAGGAGGTGTTTAAGAGATGAGGTTGAGAGTAAGATCTGGGAAAATTGTGTTAAAAAGAAGAACAGAGGGGCAGAAGGAGTTGTTGATGCAAGAGCTGACCTGAGTAGGAGGTGTAGAATAGCGGTGTTGAGCATGTGAGGGAGAGTGTGGGAGCAGAGGCATGAGCATTTGTCAAAGCGTTGAGGAGGTGGTTGAGAAATTAGTAGGGAGTCATGTTTTTTAGACGAGAGATGGAGTTGTCAATAGATCCGAGTTTCCATCAGGTGAAAAAGTAGGAACGCGAGAGTGGGTTGGAGGAGCTGCAGAGTCAGGATTCTTGGTCAGGAGTGATGGTCAAAAGCTGAGTGATCATTTCTTTTCTTCTTTTTTAGTATACATGAGTCAATAAAACAATTATATACAAGTTCAATATTAAGTAATAAAAAAGGATCACATTACAAGTAAACATTTTGCTCAGAATTAACCATTAAGACCATGCTAATACAGCAGGTAGTCAATAATATAATTTATGAGAATCTCAACTACCAAATCGTAAAATGTAGTTCAATAACCGTTCAAGTTAATATTGTTTTGAGAGAGCAGTGGAAGATGGAGCAGCTGCATCATTAGTATATGCCATGAGTAGTGGGGTACATAGATGATCTATACTAGTGCAGTCAACAAGCAGATGCTTAATTGTTTCAATGACATTGTGTCCACAAAGTCTACATAATCTATAGAGACGCAGTATTTTAAGCCAGGCTCCTACCACTTCTAAAGACTCTGCTAAATTAAGTATTGTCTTAAGATGTTTACGTACAGTAAGGTTAGTAGGGAATTAATTTAAGCAAACTTGAGGACACATGCAGCACTGCAGATAAGCGATAAAGGGACCACTTTTTGCTTTACGCGGTTAATTACTGTTGGCGTGCATAGTTCATAGGATTAAATGGTCACTTGAACAACATTTTTATAGTGGGATAGGAATATTTGTAGTCTGATCAATTGAGTAGACATAAAATCACTATTATAAATGTCTTTGATAAAACTATTGCAAAGGAATGAGCTAATGCATTCATAACCTTATGTCAAGATTGACAAGAGATCCAGGGGCTGAATTAACACATTTCCAGTGTAGCACTAGTAACTTTATAGTCAGCGAAGAATTAATATTATTTAGGTCATGCTCAAGAAGAACATAGTTGATAGAAGTAGAAGGGGGTAATCTTCTTGTGAACGGAGGATAGCGTGGGGCAATGTGCTGGTTTTAGAAGCAAGATCACACAGAGCAACAGAGGTTTGAATCCCAGATCTGCGCTTAGAAACCAAACTCTGGTATTAAGCACGTTATAAAAAAACAATACCTTTTTTAAAGTAAAGAGATTTGCATTCTAATCAACCTAGTTCCTGACTCTGCTTATGTGCCCATACTTCACCCCCATAGCTAATACATGGAAGAATTTTTGCTCGAAAGATCTTAATGATCATGTGGATCCTTGGTCAGGTGTGGTGGTCAGAATCCCATTGACCATTTCATAAACCTTCTGAGCCTGCCTCAGCTCTGGGAGGAATTGTGGGGCATTTGGAACTGCTGCCACACGTCCGAATTAGAACTGAGACTCAAAGACGTTATCAGCTACCAGTGATGCCAAGTAAAGGACAACTCAACTATATCGGTGGACTGAGAGTGACACCAGGTAGAAACCCGGCAATACATTTTTCCAGTTTTTTTTTTTTTTTAAGACTAAACTGAGTACTTTTAATTCCATAAACTTTTTTTGTTGCTTTAAAAACACATCTCTTCTTTTGTGGAGACTAGTCAACCTTGTGACACTACTGAGCAATTTGGCATGAGTCTAATTGTCCACCTTGTGGATGGGCATGTGTAGAACTCCTCTGCCTGTAAGGTTGGAGTAGAATGGCAATTTCTATAGCCCACACCAGACACTGTGGTGGGTCAGAAGGAGTCTGACACATAGACATTCTGATGTTCTTTTATTTAAATAATAAGAAAAAAGGTGCATCTCACACAATAGGAGGATTCACCACCAATCTAAATTAAACTAAAGGTGCTCATCTGTCATCCTGAAGTCCAAACTCAAAAATGTTCTCAGTCCAAACCTAAATCTACCTGGCCCTAACACTAAAAGGAACAACTGAAAGTGTTCAAAAGAAGGACTCTCGTCTGGCTTTCTCCCCCTGGCCATTTGTCTTTAGGCTTTCTCTCAGGGGTTTCTTGTTGTACGCCAATCTTCAATATGCAAATGTATCACATTTCGAAAATCCATTCCTTTTGATACTTTTCCAGGTTTTATTCATGAGCTCTTGTAGCTACTACCAACTCGAATCCAGTCATTTTAACAAACACAATTGAGTGGTAAGTTTTACCAAAGTAAGAAATACTGAACATTTTTCAATAAATATATTTCTGAGGCTTGTGGAATTTGCTTAGATCATGTGCTGTGCATAGGCTGACATCTAGTGGAAGCTGCGGAGTATTACAGTTTGTTTTTTGAAACTCGAAAATGGGCGTTGACACAGGGCGTGCCAGTAATACTATCCCTAGTGTGACGTTCACTATACCCATGATCCCTCGCGTGTCTAGGACCCTCAGATTGTTTTTTTCCACCATACTGTTCGGAAGCATTCCGCGGAGTTCCCTGGCCTTAGCCATACTTTTGCTAAAATATTGTTATATTTCCCCATTTCTCCACCCCAACGTCGAGTCACCGAACATCCACACTCGACGCCGGCCTCGGAGAAAGAATCGACCGTCGAGAGCTGCACGATGGATTTGGGCCTCGGAAGGCCTCTGCCCGGGCCTAGGAAGGCCTCTGGCCTCGGCCCTGCAAGTAGGGAGAGTGGGGGGTGGACATACTCTACACTCTTTTTGTATATAGGTACGTTCTTATATATTCCTACACTTATTAGCCCGCTGCCACAAGGTGCGTATGGAGGGTAACCCTTTCCAATTTTGCCCCAGGTGCAACCGCAAGTACCCTTGGGTTGACAGACACGCCACGTGCAATCTCTGCTTACCGAGGGACCACCCCGAGGCTAACTGCAGAGCGTGTAGTAGGTTCAAACTGAAAACATTCAAGGACCGTTCGATCAAGTGTTGGGCCCACCACGCCAGGCGTCAAGAGGCCATGGCAGCGGAGGGCGCCTTCAGCGATGGCAGCGACCCCGTGCTTCCGGACGGCCAGGGCACCGTGGCGTCAATTGACAGCCAAGCGCAAGTCCCCGACCTCGGAAGGTCGTCCGGCAGGGCGGCTATGGGGAAGAACCCCGGCGACACAAGCGCTACCCACAGAACTTCCACAAAACACATGAAGTCCGACCAAGACTCGACGCGCACGTCCAGTACTCGGAAAGAGGCACATAGAGAACGGTCCGAATCTGTGTCCTCTGGGCATTCTCAATCTAGATCGCCGCATGACTCCAGGCAACCATCCACTGTTGCCAGAAGTGCCTCGCTCCCCAAGGTAACGGAGGTTCGATCGTCAGAAGACGAAGCCGACCTCTATCCCCAGACCGCACTCCAGGAGTCGGCGTCAACAGGCCGCACAACGGCGGTTCCCAAGTCCCAACCTCCACACTCTAGAGATGGGGACACTACCCCCGAACCTCGGCGCCAGGCGTCGAAAGGCTCTGAAGGGGCGAAAAAACAGGGTAAACACTCTTCCGCCCACAGGGAAGGGGAAAAACAGATGAAGCAGTGTCAGCCTCCTTTCACGCCTCAAAAACATTCTACCCCACATAAACAGATGGACAAGTCTCGGTCTTCTGTTATCCCAAAGACCCCTGTTCAAACCAGTAGGTCTAGTCAAGATAAAACAGGGAAACGCCTTCAAGAAAGAATCATTCCCAGTTCAAGAGAATGGTCTAGTGATGACATAGTCATGTCAAGGATTTCATCATTGGCAGATTTCTACGCCAAAAAACCTGAACACTTCCTCTCTTTTACCCCCGACGGATCAACTCCCTCAGGCTCTAAGGATCTTATACCCCCAAATAAGAAGTCCCGGGGTGAAGCTCCTACTTCAGACCCCTTTAGTATACAGCCCTATTCTCAATATTAGGGAGATCCATTCTTTTGTGAGGATCCAGATTTGGGCATGTTGGAAGAACAAACTGGGACGGGCTACTATGGGGAAGACGGGGACCAAGAGGATGAGGACAACCCAGAAACCTACAGACTAGATTCCCCGGTAGATAAAGAACCCCCGGTTACCGACTCCCCTGTTGATAACCAGCCTCTCTTGAATGAAGTGCTGTCCAGAGCGGCAGAACACTTCCACATTGATACCCAGGGTGCTCAGGAAGAGAGGGACTTTGCCAAGGAGTTAGTGGGAGAAAGGAGACCTGTTGCCCAGGCCATCCCTATCCTTAAGTCAATTCAAAGAAGGATAGACCCTTCCCTTGTTAATCCCTATCTCACTAGGGCGGTAAACCCCAGAGTTGAGAAGCTTTTCAGGGCAGCCCAAACAGACCCACTGTACATAAGAGGGCATCTGAAACCGGACTCCCTGGTATGGACAAACACCCGTAAGAGGGCGGGAACACCCTTGTCATCGTCGGAAGCTCCCCTCGACAAGGAGAGCAAGAAGATTTATGGCTTGGGCAGGAAAGTAGCCTCCACTTCCACCTAGCAGGCAAGGATTGCCAACTCCACCACCCTGCTGGCGAGTTACAACTGCCACCAGTGGGAAGATGTCGCAGCACTCATAGATTCTGCCCCAGAACCCTTAAAAAGCCAATTGGCAAGAGTTTCGGCGGAAGGAAGAGCCGTGTCCGGTTGCATATTAAAAGCAACCTTTGATGCCGCGGATAACGCCGGCAGATTGATAGCAGAAGGTACTGTTTCAAAAGGCATGCTTGGTTTTTATTTTATTTTAATATTTATATCGCGCCGGTAGCTCGCGAGCATCGGGCGCCGAAACAAGAACACGAGAAGACAGAACAAACAGGTAGTGGGACGGATAGGACGAGACGAACACAAGAAATGACTCTAAAATGGGAGATTATTTGAATATGTGGGTTTTTACCATTTTACGAAAGTGAGTAGTTGGGTTCCAGTCTTAGGTGGTCCGTGAGGTTGTTCCAGAGACTGGCAGCTAGGGTCGGAAAGGCTCTGCCTATGCCGCTTTTAGGTTTGTGTGGGGCTATGGCAATTTTGCCGAGTCGCGACGATCTCAGTGTTGTATTTGGGACGTATGGTTTGATCCTCATTTTTAGGTACGTTGGTGCCTTTCCGTGAATGCTTCTATGCACAATGGTTAAGGTCTTAAAGTGCACCCTATCTTCATTTTTCAGCCAGTGAAGCTCCCTTCTGGAGTTGCTGATATGCTCTGTTCTGGATTTGAGCCTGATAATTCTGACAGCGTTGTTCTGTACAACTTGGTAGCTTTGTAGGCACGGTTTGGAGGCACCCAGGACTAAGGCGTTCCCATAGTCGAGGCGCGACAGGATGGTGGCTCTTGCTATGGTCGCGCAGTTGTCCTCTGATATAAATGGTCTGATGGCTTTTATCAGTCGTAGATGGTAGGCACAGTTTTTTTTAATGTATTGTGCTTGAGCATCAGTCCCCAAGGATGCTTCCAGCAGCATACCGAGGGTTTTAACCTTGCTCAAGACTGATATGGGTGTATCTTTGATCTGAAAGGATGTGTAGGAAGGGGATAACTTAGCACGGGCGGAGGTTGAACCGAAAATCATGAGCTCCGTTTTTTTCCTGTTAAGGCACATCCAATTGGAGTCCATCCATTGCTCCCCGTGGTTATATATCGTGGTAAGTTGCTCGCTGTCTTTCTGATAATTGCCACTTAGTTCAAATACAAGCTGGGTATCATCAGCGTAGTTAGTGAAGTATGTGTTGATATGGTCGAGAACGAGGCATAGGTACCTAAAGTAGAGATTAAACAGCAGTGGTGACATGCTGGCCCCTTGGGGAACTCCACAAAGGATTTTTTTCCAAGGAGAATTTGTCCCCCCAGTGCACCCTGGATATTCTGTTTTTTAAAAATGACATTATCCAGCTGATGGCTTCGTCAGAGCAGTTGGTGGACATTTTGAGAGCATTCTGGAGTAAGTTGTGGTCAAGGAGGTCGAATGCGGCGCTGAGGTAGAGTAGGATGAGAAGGCCTGTTTTATCCTTGTCAATAATACCAAGCATTTTGGTCTAAAGATCTAACATAGCTGTCTCGGGACTCTGGGCAGGGCGGAAACCGGACTGTTGTGGGTGGAGGGAGTTTGATTCCTCCACATGTGTCTGAAGTTGCATGGTGGCGATCTTCTCCATGATTTTGAGGATGAAATTGCAGTTAGTTATGGGTCTAAGGTTATTCGGGTCCTGTTGGTCTAGATTGTTTTTTTTTATAAGGGGGGGTTACTGTAACCTTTTTGATGGCATCGGGATCTTTCTGATCTCTGAAAGAGGCATTTTTGATCTTTGTCAAGGTGGGGGCGAATATGTCTGTGTTGTCCAATATTATTTTGGATGGGATGATGTTTTCTGCACATGTCGTGGGTTTCATTGTCGCCAGTACCTGGTTGCGACAGTCTGAGTTCAAAGCCGAAACCCAGGCATCATTGATAGATAAACCGGTGGAGCCGGATCTATTGTTTGGAAAGGCGGTCGAGGACGCGCTGAAAAATGCCAAGGACGAGTATGAGATACTCAAATCCCTAGGCCAACTAACCAATAAACCCCCAAACCAGAGAGGGAATGGCAATTTTCGTCGCCCACGCAGACAAAATTCCCACAGAGGGTCTAACTATTCCCAGGGGCAGGGTACACAATGGAACAACAACAGCCAGCAGTCTACCCAGGGTTATGGGAGGGGTAATAAGAGAGGACGTGGTAAAGGTAGAGGCAGCCCCAGTAGAGGCGGCGGCACGCCTCCACCAAAACAATGACACTCCGTTCAGGGTCCCTTCTCACGCATCCCCAGTAGGGGGACGCATTTCCAACTTCACCCAAGCTTGGGAAGGGATCACATCAGACAGATGGGTGCTGTCCAGTGTGTCCGCACGATACTGCATAAAACTGTTCGAGCGTCCCCAAAACCACCCTCCACGACAAAGAATACATTCTTTGGACCACCAGAAGATCCTTCTCGAGGAGATTGTCAATCTTCTAGCAAAGGATGCGATAGAACTCGTCCCGGGACAACAGGTAAACAAGGGCATTTATTCAACTTACTTCCTTGTGCCAAAAAAAGATTTGACAATGCGCCCAGTATTGGATTTACGGCCTGCAAACAAGTATGTCAAGCCCCAAAAATGTTGCACGACTACTCTCCAAGAGGTAATCCCCCTCATAAAAAAGGGGATTACATGGCAACATTGGACATGAAAGATGCCTATTTTCATATTTCCATGTTCCCAGCGCACAGAAAGTACTTGCGCTTCAAGGTGGACAGTTGGCACTACCAGTTCAAGGTACTGCCCTTCGGGATAGCCTTGGCTCCAAGGGTATTCACCAAGGCACTGGCGGTGGCGCGGCACACTTATGTAGGGAGTCAATCCCGGTGTACCCTTACCTGGACGACTGGCTCAACACGGGGGAGACCCCAGTAATTTGCAGAACAAACATTCAAAGGACGATCGACCTCCTCTCCGAATTAGGTTTCTCAATAAACGAGAAGAAGTCAAGTCTGGTGCCAAGCACCTCCAAACAGTTCCTAGGAGCTATCCTAGATACGCAAGAGGGGTTGTCCTTTCCATCGGAGGAAAGAATTCGGAATATACTGCTGCAAATTCCGCAATATCAGGCTGGTCGCCAGATAACGGTACGCAAAGCAATGAGTTTGCTGGGCATGATGGCGTCATGCATTTACCTGGTCCCCCAGGCGCGCCTGCGCATGCGTCCCATGCAGGAATGGTTGGTGAAACAGTGGTCTCAGGCAAGTGGTCAGTGGGACGATCTAGTGGTCGTTTCGCCAACACTGGTACAAAGCCTTCATTGGTGGACAAGAGAAAATCTGTCCAAGGGGATACCCTTTTACGATCCCGAGATACAGGCGGTAGTCACAACCGATGCATGCCTGACAAGGTGGGGAGCTCACCACCGCCACCACACAGCTCAGGGTCTCTGGTCTCACTCAGTGGCCAAGAATCACATCAACCTGCTAGAGCTTCTGGCAGTATTCAGAGCGCTTAAAGCGTTCAAGCCCTACCTGCTGAATCTGTCGGTGCAGATCCAGACGGACAGCACTACAGCCATGTTTTACCTAAACAAGCAAGGAGGGACTCGTTTGCCAAATCTGTCCAAGCTTGCCCAGAAAATTTGGATATGGGCACTCAGACAGAAGATCTTCCTGTCATCTCAACATGTTCCAGGGGATCTCAATTCTCTGGCGGATGCTTTGAGCGGAGATCCCCTCCCAGAGGAACACGAATGGTGTCTACACAGAGAAATCGTAGAAGATATCTTCTCTCAGTGGGGTTTCCCCACTATAGACCTATTCGCCACAAGCAAAAACAGACGGTGCCCAGGATTTGCATCCAGGTTCCCCTAGCCAGACTCCCAGGGGAACACCCTGTGGATGAACTGGTCAGGGATGTTTGCGTACGCTTTTCCACCAACACCTCATCAGGAAGGTGGTCAACGAGATGAACAGAGAGTCAATGACGCTCGTCCTAGTTGCTCCCATGTGGGCGAGACAACCGTGGTTCCCACACCTATGCAGACTAGCGGTGTGCGAACCCATCAAACTCCTGGGCTGGTACAACCTACTGTCCCAGCACCAAGGTCAAACCGTGCATCCTCAACCCAACTCAATGAACCTAGCAGCAAGGCTCCTGAGGTCATAGATTTCGGACATCTCAAATTACCACAGAGATGTATGGACATCCTAAAAGAATCTAGGAAGCCAAACACGAGGCACTGCTACTTTGACAAATGGAACCGATTCGTTATCTGGTGCCAGAATAAGCAAGTCAACCCAGTTGATTGCACTCCTTCCACAATTGTCACATACATGCCCCACCTGCTGGATGCAGGACTGGTATTTAACTCACTGAAGGTACACCTGGCAGTGCTGTCAGCATACACCACATCCCATAACAAGGTGTCGTGGTGGAAGATACCAGTGGTTAAAGCTTTCATGGAAGGCGTAAAGAGACTTCACCCTCCTATTTGAAACCCACCACCAGGATGGGACCTTAACGTGGTGCTATCTAAACTCATTGGCCCCCCCCATTCGGACCCATGCATAAAAGCAGTCTCAAACACCTGACTTATAATACGGCCTTCTTAGTAGCAATAACATCTATAAGAAGGGTCAGTGAAATTCAGGCTCTGTTAGTGCAGGATCCATTCTTTACAGTTCATAAAGATAAACTGGTTTTACGTACACACCCTAGGTTCTCACCTAGGTTTATTTCTAAATTCCACGTGAACCAGTCCATCGAGCTTCCGGCTTTCTTCCAAGACCCACAAAGCTTGGCTGAGGGGAAACTACACACCCTAGATGTGCGTAGGGCGGTCCTCTACTATGTAAACAAAACCAGACCGCTAAGGAAAACAGATCAGCTCTTTGTCTCCGTAGCTACAGGCAGAGAGGGAGATCGCGTCTCTAAAGGTGCCATCTCTAAGTGGATTGTTAACTGTATCCAGCTGTGTTACTCTTTCTGAAAAAACTCTGCCTTTCACGCCAAGAGCCCACTCTACTAGAGGCATTGGGGCCACTCTGGCTTTCATTGCAAATGTACCCCTTAACACCATTTGCAAAGCAGCTACTTGGAGCTCTATTCACACTTTTACTCAGCACTACTACATTGACACCCATTCCAAGACAGATACTCAAGTGGGACAAGCGGTTTTAAGACATTTATTTGCTCATAACCCTTCTCACATCCCACCTCCTAACACTGCCCGCTAATCTATGCACATCATGTGATCTAAGCAGATTCCACAAGCCTCAGAAGGGATATATTACTCACCGTAATCGTATTTCTGATGCTTGTATCTGCTTAGATTCACATGCGACCCACCCTTCCTCCCCTCTGAGAGAAGGCGCATGGATGCTTGTAGTGTTATCCATCTGTCTGCTTGGATTATCTGTACTTGCCCTACTCCTCATGCTACCTCATGTAATAAAAAATACAATCTGAGGGTCCTAGACGCGTGAGGGATCATGGGTACAGTGGACGTCACACTAGGGATAGTATTACTGGCACGCTGTGTGTCGATGTCGATTTTCGAGTTTCGAAAAACAAACTGTAATACTCCGCAGCTTCCACTAGATGTCGGCATATGTACAGCATGTGTATCTAAGCAGATACAAGCATCAGAAATACGATTACGGTTAGTAATGTATCCCATATAGTAGTGGAGTAAGGGGTTAAAATGGGTGGGGATGGGGTTAAAAGGGTAGGTAAATGGGGGGGATCCCCAAATTAAAAAAAATGTAAAAATAGATATTTTTTCTGCATTTTTAACCTCGTTAAAACTTCACTCTGCATTTTACTTCAGTAAAATCACATGTAACCCTCCCAACTGTTCGTAGGGCTGCCTGCCTGATAATGACACTTATCAATCGTTTCTTCACGATCTTCTCTTAAGCACCTCCCTTTTCCTTGTTTTATTAGGGCTCAGAGTTCCCCACTCTTGGTGTCTTTTAAATCCACTCTCTCCCCCCTGCTTGGTTTACTCTGCACTTCTAGCTCACAACACTTTCGATAGATTCTCAATAGGTGGTCTCCCCACTCTTCAGTAATTCTATCTTGTGGAATTACCTTGTGTGTTTCTCTCACCCAGGATATTTGTTGCCACTTTCTTAATGATTCACAATCCTCCTTATTTAGATTTTCGAATTTCCTCAGATAGCAAGTTTTACTGTTTCATTATGGCCCTTATCGCAATCAGTCCCTTCTCTTTACTACTTCTGGCCCTGGTGGGCCTCCTGCGTCTACAGTTCACCCCTCTACCTTTTGTTTACAGGTACGGGGCTTGGCTGTAGATTTGTTTGCTTTCTCGCTTCTTCCTTTCAGGATTCATATACGTACTGGCACATCTCTGCAGCTGACCGCGTTCAACGAACAATGGTGGAGGGGAGCTGTCAACACTCCCTGTTGTCCAAGTTTCTGTGTTAGACGGGCACCTCACCTACCACAGTACTTCCATGGTTATGCCACCTCGTCAGACGGATCTTTAAACTCTGGCCTGATAATGGGTTAGCTGTTGTCTGCTTCGCCAAGTCTCTGGAGATTGTGCTTGGCGCTCTCAGCTGCTCGTAATTCTGTGGTTCAATAGTGCGCCACCTCTCGACGGTGTTCTGATGCCGGGGGGTTTCCACTGTGCACCATTCTTTCTCCTCCTCTTTGGTCTACTCATGCCACTTTCATACTAGTTTCTTCTTAAAGGGATATTCCTTTTTCCTTTAGAAAGTGTGCTGGTTTTCAACATTGCTTATAGGCGAAACAGAGGAAATTGTGTTGTTATTGGAAGGATGTCCCATATATGCAGATTTTGTGTCCTGCATAGGGACTTCCCTTTTGGAAGGGGAGTCGCTCCCAGCGAGACCCCACTTGCCCAGACCCCTAGAAAGGGTGTTGCGGAGCGGGCTCACCTCACTAGCCTCAAAGGGGGTGGCTTCATCATGATGAGAGGACGAATATTCCCGATTCGTCAAAACAGTCAATAGTATTTTGGAGCTTACAAAATAGGTTTTACCACTCCCTGGTGTGAATTGTAGGGTAAACTTCCCCTTTCATTGTCAAGAATTATTCCACAGAATCCTTCAGGGATTACCTTTACGCAAGATCGAGCTTTTCCTGAAAGAATCTGATTTCTGCTCAATTGTACTGCTGCAAGTCCTTTCACACCTTTATTGCTTACATCCACAACTCTTTCTAGGCACCCATGAAGAGTACCCTCCATTCCCTACCCTGTCTGCTGTCTGGCAGGGAAGCTCCCCCTTTCCAATGGACTCCCTAACACCAGGGGCCAGTCAATCACTGTGTTAAAGCTAAAAAATGAAAGCAAGAAAGGAAGTGGAGTTGCATTCCATTGAAAGATTGGGCGCTTTCGGGTTGTCTCTCCAGGCCCTTTTTCAATGGGATCAGAAATATAAGAACTCTACACCTGGAGATAACAGTTCAAAAAGTTCAGTCCCCAGCTCATTTTGTTTATTTTTTTTTATGTTATTGTTTACCGTGCAGACCTAGCAGGAGAGCAGCGGAGCGCTGTACAGAGAGTGGCTAGCGTCATTTGGGCTGGCATCTTTTAACATTAGCGCAGTACTGTGAGGTCTGTACGTCGGCAGGTGCGTCCATTGCAATTAGTCCTTGGTCAGGTGGTGTTGAAAGAGCCATGTTTTGAGAGATTTATGAAATCGGAAAATTGTAGGGGCATTCCGAGCTGACACCGATTGAGTTACAGAGGGTGGGTGCATGGCGAAGGATTGTTTGCGGGTCCTCTTTGCGGATGAGTTGTGATTAGCTGGTTAGTCGATTTGCTGCGCAGATATGTGCAGCTTAGACGCCAGATATGCTGGTGTGCTACTCGTGACTTTTTAGTAAATTATACATGCAGTCTTGAACAGTATCCTGACTTCGAAGGGAAGCCAATGTAGTTTGCGTAGGATGGGTGCAACTCGGTCAAATGTCCATGCTCCTGTAATAAGAGGTGCTGCATCACGGTGGACTCCTTTTAGGGGAGCGAAGTGAGCAGCTGGGAGCCCTGTCGGGAGAGCGTTTCCCCCCCTTGATATGCAAGACCACAAGGGCCTGCACTACGGTCTGGAAGTCTTGTGGCTAGAGGAAGCGTTTGATTTTTCAAAGGGTAGAGATTCTGAGCCAGGCTATTAGGGCTTTCTTGGTTATGTGTTTCTGGACAGATTGATTGCTGTCAGTAGTGAAGCCTAAAGATTTTGTGACATCAGAGTTGTGGAGCAAATCCTTCTAGACGCAGATCATTGAGCCATTGTTGGACAAGTTGTTTTTTAGTGGGCGGACCGATGAGGACGAATTCAGTCTTGGACGGGTATAGTTTGAGTTAGGCAGGTCGACATCCAGGACTGAATGATGGCTAGGTAATTGCAGAGACAAATTATGTCCTGCATGCTATTTACTCTCATGTACAACTGAGTATCTGCCTCGTATTGGTGGATGGCTATATTGGGATCTTTGAGGAGAGTGCCCAGAGACTCCATGTAAAGGTTAAAAAATGAAAGGTGAACGGATGGATCCTCGACGGACTCCGCAGGAGAACTGGAGTCGGTAAGAATGCATTAAGTTCATCTGTACAACCTGGTGTCTGCCTGAGAGGTAGGAGGTAAATAATTCAGGACAGTGCAAGCCTGTGACCGTTTTGTGGAAAGCATCTATGCAATTTTCACCTTGAATGCTGGGAGGAAATGTTGACTTTCTTAAGCTCCAGAACATTCATGCATAATTAATCTGTCTAGATAAGCAATGACATCTTCCTTGCAAATATTTTCAGTATCCTCCAATGATAATAGTAAGTGCGAATGGGTCAAATTCTCCAAACCGATGTTACTGGATGATTTGGGTGTTGTATAGGAATGATTTATCACCTTGGACTAGAACTTCATTTGGGTTGAGTTATTTAACACAATGATTTTATTTTTTCTTGGTGTATATGTAACTTTCCAATTGTTACTGCCTTGAAAAAGACCCAGAAGGGGTCGAAACGTGTGTTGGCTGATAGGATACTAAGATATTAAAACACCATTGGGAATCAATGCTGTTTAGCTTTTATATTATCAAATCATTTAGATGTATACACACTAGAACTAGCACGAGACCTTCCAGGCACTCCTGATGTTTTAATTGAGTAATACCTCCATCTCTTACCACCTAACACTAATCGCACAATGACGCCTCTAACACATCAAATTGGCTATAACATACTGCACTAATTGAGCTACACTGCCTCTAATCAACTTCTGTAGTCCTGTCATCCCGCTCCAGGCAACCAACCCAGTTTCAGTGCTGACATTCAAGTTGATTGATTTTGTGCCCTCTTCTCCAGATGGAACACACTTCCAAATGCCCCCACAAATAACCACATAGCTTCATATGACACTCGGGTAGCAGTTACTTTATATCGCCCCACTTCAACACTTCAGGATTGGCACATGCCTTCGCCCCCTGTCCCTATAACAACCAATTCTCTTCTCTTTTTTTGCAGGGCCATGCACGATGATGCTGCCAAAATGGCACAGGAGTGCTAACCAAGACCACTTTAAATTGCATTGTATTAATTGCACAATATTTGTGACTGTTTTCCCTGCATTGTATTAATTGCACAGTGTTATTTTTATATTTGTTGATTGGACATTGAACAAATGTTTGTACTAAAGCATTCTTGCAGTGCAACATGCCCTACAATAGGGTCTCTGGGCACTCGGGTGGGTCCTATTTAAGTAAAATGTGTGTTTTATGAAACTGAATTGAGTCTGTATTGGAGTGCTTCAGAAAATGAGGTTTATGACTTTTCTTGGAGAGATGTAATAAGCTACTGATGAATGGCTGTGCAAGACTGGTCCAATATCAAAAGGATGTAGATGTTTGGTCTTGTGGGTCTGATAAGGTGTGTGTGTGTGAAAATATTATTTGAAAAAATAAATAAGTATGCCTTTCCAAATGACTGCTCAATATTCTCTTTTGGCTTAACACATTCTTTACCTTTCCTGGTTGTCTTTAACGGGTGGTGTAGAGGGAATTGATACCTCAGCGTTTTTCTCCATACTGTTTTCTCTATCCCAAGCTTTATTTCTTTTTTACCATCATAACCCCTTTCCACTTATCCAATACAGTGTTCGTCTTTGTCTGAAGATTCTTCTCAGAAGATATTTTTACATGCTAGAATCTAATTATTGTTGGCTTTTGTATTTAAATACAGTATACCAAAGATAATGGACATGTGGTCATGGTCCTAGAAGCAGTGCCCGAGTGATGTGCAGGGGTACTTGCACCATTCTTGATGTAATCCCTTTACTGTTCTAGGCAAGGGGATTAAAGTGGAGCGTTCTGAATCACCTTGTGAACCCATAGCTTAGTGTTCCTAGAAAACTTGATGAGGATGACACTTGGGAGAAAGTTAAAACATTATTAAAACCTATATGGTTTGGAGCAGAGGTTTGTTTTTCAACCATTGCTATTTGACCTGTATTTGGGAGCATTCCAACTGTTAGCCAAAGGCAAAAATGCTCCACATAAATCTGTCTGGTCAGCAGGCCCCCACACACAATAGTTGCAGCAGGTTATTAATATGCTCACATTTTATATCAGTACTCATAGGGAAAGTGAAACATTATTTTAATTGATGTGTAATGGTGTAAATATCCGTAGTGGTTTGTGAACATACCTATTTTGGCGGTTCATTTTCTAATACTTTGAACATGGAGTACTTGCTTTGCACCATTTAAAAGTAGTGATGGCTACTGTTGGTGAGCTGAACGCACCTAAGAAACAATTGTGTGCACAATTAATCCATTAGTAATTACCTAGGGATGTAATGTAGCTGCCCCTAGTGGTATATGGAGAAGACATTTGGGCTTGTCTATCCAAGTATGACTTTGACTTGATTGAGGGGTACAGTTGGAAGAGCTTGTGCTGTTTTAAGGAGATTACCTGCGATTCTTTTAGCTACACGATTTCTTCTGCGACTAATTCATTTTCATAATTAACTGTAGAAAAGTGGGCTAAATGGTTTAATTTAAGCCTAGAAGGGTTCCTTAGTGAGTCCCGAGGTGCTTAAAGCCCTACTTAAAGCAAAACACAACTTTAATGTGGGACAGGGCTGTGCTGCTCCTGAGATTAAAGATAAAAGCTCAAGCCTCCTCCTAAAACTAATTTGTGCTTGGCCTGTAAGTTGTTGCACTTGAAAGAAAGAACAGAATCCTTGAAAGTTGGTGCAAAACCAACAACCCAGTCGACAAAAAGCTTGCATATAACATCAAAAGGGTTACCATGCTTTTATTCTGTAGGAGAAGAAATATCTTATTTACTATCGCACTGCCATGTCTTCTGTTAGGGAGAATTATCATAAATGTTCTAATTCACTTCACCTTAGAGACCCCCAGCAACTTTGCTGGATTTTGACGACTTGATTTTTTTTACCTGGAGAGAGTGTGACCCTTTTTCCCACTCTCTCATGTATTATGAAATGTGTTTTACTCTTGTGTTTCTTTTGGTTATGGAGTCTAACCAACTCCATAGACATCATCTTTTCATTTGTGCCACACAGCACCCTTAGTGCATTGGCACAGGGAAACCTTTTCAGGCTTTCCCAAGGTTTAAATACCTTCTCTGGGATAAACTACTGTTTCCCAGAGTAAGTAGAGTGAAATTGACTAGTAAAGTCTTTTACATTCCTAGACCCAGCACACCCTATCTTACAATAGAGTGCTGGAGGGGTTACTTAGTATCCCCTGTGTCTAGATAATTATGTAGCAGTCAAATGCTACCCTTTACTCTCCGAATGGCTGAACTACCATGATTTTTCCGGATCGCGAGCGCCGGTAGCGTTAAATCACATGAGCCATGTTTTTCAAGATGGCGTCTGAGCCCCCTCTGTAAAAACAGTTCCCGGTCTTCTCTTTTCGCCATTTCTTTGTGGAAAGGTTCTTCTAGAGTTCGCTCTGCGCGCCAAACAAGGTTTGGTCTTTGTTCATTCACCTTTTGGCAGGCTTCAGGACTGAGGACCACCTCTGGCGCCCAAGTGTCTTGGGTGGGCAGGAAGTGAGGGAGGTGGCCAGAACTCCCTGTGCTTAGTCTCCTAGGAGACCCAAATGCACTCTGTGGTGATTGGCTGGCTGACTGTCTGGCAAGGACGGCCACCCTGCTGGGTGAGGGACCGCTAGGCTGGAATGAATTGGAGGGAACTGAATAAAAGGCAAGTCTCTTAGCTTGGAAGGCAGAGACGACCACTGGAACAAAGGAACTGAAGGAGAGCTTGAAGAGGATGGCTGCTGCAACTCCTGGACCGTTGGTTTGCCTGGTGAAGCCCTGCTGCAGGTCTGAATTGCCAAGTTTGCATCGATGGAGAAGCCCCTGCAAGGACGACTTCTCCCTTTTGAGTTGGTGGGACCAATCAACTTGACAGTAAGCCACCTGGCTACCTATCTCTGAGCTGGTTTCATCTTCCTCAGAGTGCTGCAGAAAACCTTATAACCAGGGAGAGGGACACCAGTTTGTGTTACTTATTGAAGTTTGCCAAGTGCCAGCCTTTTGACCAGTCCCAGTGCAGTGCAAGAATCCCCCCCCCCCCGACGTCCTCCCTCTTGTCCACACGACTGAGGCACAGGAACAGCGAGCTCTGCAGGAACTGGCAGGAACCAACGTCTTCAGCTGCATCTTTTGCTTCATACTAAGGTACTGTGAAATAGACTGAGAGTACTTACCTTTCGCAGTGAAAGTGCTTGAAACCTTTTGCAACTCACAGGCCCAATTGGCTTGTGAACCCAACATATGATTCTTCTTTTTACAAACTACTTCCAAGAACCGTTTACTTACCAGAATTGCTTTATCCTATCCAAGACTTTAGCCCATTGACTTTGGCCTAGCCAATTGAATTCGCCTTTTACTCCTCTTGGAAAGTATTCTGAAATAGTATTGAAGTATATTTGTGTGTGATTATATTGCCTCCTTCTTATGAATGTTTTATAACTGACAGATAAATTAATAAGTATTTATCAAAGAACCCTTGGGTGTAAGAGTTTACTTGAACACTTGTGATTGTAGACCTCTGTGTGACCTCATTACTGCTCACATTCCCCTCTTGAGATAGGCCTAGCTGCTTAGCTCCGCTACCAAAACTGTGTAGTACACATTTATACCAAAGGTTGGTTTTGCTTACACCTGGAGTCATATTTGTGTGTAGTGGTCCCAAAGGGTACTGCATACAAACTTTGGCTAACCTCTTCCAACCCATCTGCTGAACTTTTCATGATTTACAATCACCTCTGACTTTTGGAATGTGCTTCCTCCACAATTGCCTCCCAACCTCTTGTTGCCAGCCTCTTCTCTTGTTTTGTTGATAAAGTAGAAGCCATCATCCTATTCACCTCAGACTAGACTAGATTGTTTGCCTTCTCGGTTTTCCTCCCTTCATTCGAGTCTGTCAGATTATGCTAGTTAAAAACATGAGCTGCTTCCGAACAGTGACCAGCGCCGGCAAACCTATCGAGGACAACATCTCCTTGCTGTAGCCTTAATAGCCCTGGTTTATGGCTCGCTGTAAACAGTGACTAACCTCGTGCTTTAGAGAAATTACGCATTAACTCTCTACTTAAGATGTTTACAGCATTACAGTAAATTATCGTCCGATTGTCAACACAACTTTCATTGGCTAAATCATTGAGAAGGTAGTGACTCGACTGCTTGGTTACGAGTCACACAACCTCCTGCCTAATCATTAATCGTGTTTCAGGCCTTCCAGATCTACTGAATAGGCATGCCTCGGGCCCTGGTGTGACAAAATCATACATTCCCTGGATGTCAGTACCCGGACCATTGTTATCCTTCTGGTTCTATCCCCTGCTTTTCATACTGTTAATCGTGCCACTCATCCGGTCTGCTTGTGTACACCTTTGGAATATCTACCCTGTAGCTAATCTCATCCTTCCTCGAAGAAAGGGAGAATGGTCAGGCCCTTCCCTTTCAAAACCTCTAGTTTGTGTATACAGATTGGCTCCATTCTTTAATTGTAGATATTAAATGCGCTTTTTAAAGCTTTGGATGATCTCGTTATGTTGCACAAAGCTACTTTTCAACCAAATGGGCATGATATGCAGATTGCCTTTCTTCTCCAGGGTGGGCTCCATGGATTACCAGCATCAGATGACGGGCTGTTTGCTCCAGGACTGGATGATTGATAACCCTGACTAAATGCGATGAACAATGAAATCATGTTTGTTGATAACTCCATTCCCCTTCGCTTGTCCCATTTTTGATGCACAGCCTAGCCTATCCACTCTGCGGTTCTGAAGATAACTTTAAAAATCCAGGTAACATCTGCTGTGGTTCAATTGGAATAGTGTCTTGCAAGGCCCCCTTTGAAAAAGAATCTCGCCCATCAGCCGCAATCCAGCCAGAAAAAAGCAGGCACGTTATTCTTAGGGCTCACACTTTAGGGACAAGCTCCAATGCACGCAACGACCACCGACCATTTTAAAAGAAAAAAATATATATATATATTTATTTCACAACAGGGCATACAGGGCTGGTACATGGCCATGGGTCCTTGAAAAGGTCCTCATTTAACCCTGGCCTACTTTAGGCTTATGCTAGCTGCCCACCCATGTCTTCAAGGCGACCTCTAGGAAGTAGAGGAAAGAGGATCGAGTAGGAGTCCTGTAAATCTAATTAGAATGAGACGAGCCATCCCAGTAAACAAGCAGCCCTTGCTTGATGGACAGTGTAAATCCAGAGATACGTTGTGATAAGCAATGGGTGGCCAGGTCATGATGGCGAATATCCAACATATGAGACAGCTATTTTCTTTGCCCAGTTCAGTTTGCAGAACTGCTGCCAACCCTTTGCCTGCTTTTTATTATGGCACAGCAAGAAATTTAAGTGGGTAAAGCTACATGCACTTTTTCTCCTGTGTATTCTAGTTGCATCCTGTAGATCACAGTACAATATTACCATGGAAAGTAGCAATAATGTTGACAATGTACGTCTGTTTTGAGACTCCTCTTTAACTGCGGCTTTGATTTTGTGTAGCAGCCAAATGCCAATGACGCAAATTAACAAGTAGTATATTTGTTTGGGATGAGGTGCAGCTTGGATTTATTGGTCACAACTGGAAATGTATTGAACCTGCTGTGACGATTCCAAGGAGATCTCTCCCCAAGTGGGAGCCACCCCTTTGGGATTAGGAAATTAAGCCCACTATGCTTAACACCCCCTAGAGTATAGGGTAAGTGGGATCCCTGTGGAGGTAATCCACCATCCCCTTACGGGGGGGCAGGAAAACCCAAAAGAGTGGCCGAAGTCACCATACCTTCCCCAGACACTCCCATCTTTATGGGATATGTGGGTGCTAAGGTGTAGGATGACCCTATAATCCCTTTCGTAATGGCTGATTCAGCTTCTGGCTACAACTGTTCCCAGTCCTCCTGGAAAACTGCTGTGCAGCGAATATAATGGTCCCCTAGAGGAGCATCATAGAGAGAACCAATCGGAAAAGGAGCTTGGTGTAGCGCATAGAATTCAATTGAGCCATACGGCTCAGAGGTGGTGTGGCTGGTTGGAGAGAGCGGAAACGTTGTAGGCGGCATCCCGATCGTAAGACACACGATGAGTAACTGTAAGAGTCTGGTTCGACAATGCAAATGAAGAGTAACCTCTGAGCGTGAAGTCAGATGAGGCGTCTCGGGTACACAATCCCACCCGAAGTGAGCGGGAAAGAAGCAGTCAGTGGCCTAAGCAGCTCTGTGCACGACAGACCACACACCCCTCTCAAGGAGCCCCACTCAGTAGAAACAGGTACACAGTTCTGGCAGGGAGGTGGGCAGCAAGACTGAGAAGAGAAAGCCAAACCGTGTAGCGGGGAAAGAGCAGGCAAGCCCCAGAGTGGGGGAGAGAAAGGAGGCCCAAAGTGAATAGACAGAATGAGACCGACCCTGGAGTGGGGGGAGAGCACAGAGAAGCCCTAAGTGATGAGAGAAAGAAGGAACCCTGTAAGTGGGGAGCGAGAAGGAAGAGTGCTCCACAGTTGGGGAAGAGGCAATCCCCAGAGTGGGGAATTGGAAGGAAAAAATCCCCAGAATGGGAATGAAGAGACTAAGAGAAACATTGAGTGGTGGAACAAGAGGCAGTCTCCCCAAGGGAGAAAGCCTGTGAGACTTGTACGTTTGAAAAGGAAGAGAGACCTGGCTGGAGCATGGACGGCATTCTAGCAGTCTACGAACTATATAAACTGGAACTGTGAACATGGGCAAAGGCCTATGGTAAAGGGGAAGGCGGCCGGAAGCCATTGGCCATCCCTTTCCTTGGACAATTCCCCAGAACATGTCTTGGTGGTTTTGTGATTTCCACTTTAAAAGCTAAGGAAATAATCCAGGTTAGATTACGATTTCTGGACACATGACTTTGTACATCCTGACCTGGCAAGTTTTTTTTTCTTTCTCGTTTTTGTTTAGAATAGTGTTGCGAATCCTAGATTTTGGGGGAGGTTAGGCTTTTAAAAAAATGAATTAAGAGTTGGAAAGCATGTCTCATTGTCTGTCTCCTGTTTCTGATCTACCATAGTGCCTAATTAGCCTCTTTTAAATACCAGATTTGTGATCTTTTGATGCAAAACATAAATTCAGTTTTTGGTAGTTGTGTAAATGCTCATGCTTTCAATTAAAATATTTCTATTTCTTCTTTCTCAGATTTAGAAATGGCGATTGCATATTGGAATTTAGTTTTGTCGGGACGATTTAAATTTTTAGATCTATGGAATACATTTTTATTGGTACGTATATCTATCTTTTGTTCTCTGACCACTTTGGATTTGAACCTTAAACTGACTGTTTGACTGTAAAGCAGATTGTACTCATTGCCTGCAAGTTTTGGAAAACCTTTATTTTACTATCCTATCTCTTTCCATTTCTTGTCTTACCTAAAATCAATGGCAAATTTAGAAGTGCTTCATGGTATGTTGCTTGCGCTCTTTTTTCTATTGCTGTTTTCAGAATGTTAGGAAATCGGGGCTACCTAATATTTGTTGTCTTCTGTCCTATGAAGACTTGCTTCTATTTGTTCTTTTCTTTTTCTCAATGTTTTCATTTATGTTGTACTTACCTTTGCTCCTACTGGTCAGTAAAAGCCAGTACTTGCATATGCTGGCATTTTAGAAAGGTATACACTCCTAGAGTATATTGCCATGTTTTGTGAATTAGTAGTGCTGATTTTATGCATTATCAAAAGCAATTGCACAGACCATTTTTTCATTTTTATTAATGGCTTTTTCTAGGTTTCTGATTTTTTTTTTTTCCACTCCTGAAGTTTTGGAATGCAGATTGGAATAGAAGTCTTTTTGCCATCCTCTTAAATATAAACCAAGCTTAAATAGTTTAACTTCCCCTCACGCATTTATTGTGACATATATTTGAGTTTGAAAATGGAAACTCATTGAAACAGAATCGGGAAGCCTGGTGACCGCCCTATTTTAGATGGAGTATTTGAGGTGGAATACATCAATCACATAAATGTTGTCAACATTTTTATAATTAAACTAACATCTTTGTCCACCTGCAGAAGAGTACAAGCTAAAAGAAACATACCTAGAAGCAAAGGGTGGTTCGTTAATTTTGCAAAAGATAAAGCACTGCACTTTCCACTGACGGCTTACAGCATTGCAAGGCAAACACACAGTGACATATTATTTTTCTCTACTCCTATTAGTTCATGAATTTTTATCAGTAGAAACCGTGGAGTGGATTTCACTCAATCTTTAGTGATGTTGTTGCTGTATCATTGCTATGTTTTAAAAGCCAGCATCTTACTAGCCCCCAGCTACAGACCCTCTGTACAGCTTTCCATTCTTGATTCGACAATCCAAAGTCAGAGAAAATTGAGGGGGTCATGGCACAATCCCTTTGAAATTCATTGGGTCCAGGGTTGAAGGCAGTAGAGAACTAGAACAGACCACATGACCCCTTAATAATGGCAGTTGAGACTGTAGGTATTACATCCTCTTGTGAGTCTTCAAGTCCTTCGAAGTAGCTTATGACCATTACTGTGAAGGTTTGAGACACACATAAGCTGACCTGTCACACTCCACTTGTTTACAAACACTGACTAGACAAATGCTGCCATGGGATTTACGTATTCGGATACTCATGGGGCACTCCCTGCAAAAGTACAAAACAAAAGGTTACTTACTGGGAGTAGTTTAATTAAGCAATATTTCCCGAGCCGCGGGGCCATGACCGAGTCAGGCAATGCCCCGGGCCCCATAGTTAACAAAGGCCCGGGGCATTACCTGCCTCTGTAATGCCCCAGCGGCGAAGGACATATTGTTATTAGTACCCCGGCCTGCAAGACTGGGGTACTAATAACCTTCTTTTCTGTTCCGAAACGCTGCAGCATTTCGGAACAAAAAAGAAAAGAAAAAAAAATGTCAAAGGAAATGGCTGCCAGGAAGAGAAAACTGAGTCTATTTTCCCTTTCTATGGCGGCCATCGTGAGCGGATGCGCTGGGAACGGAAGGACAAATTCTCCAATCCTTAGCCATCGGAAAAGTTGCAAACCTATTCCCTAAAATGCTGCCCTATTCTAGAAGACCAATCCAAAATGTGGTTATTCAAACATCCAGGAATTCAGTTTAGCGGGATCAGTCTTTCACATATTTTAGCTTGCAGTATTCTTTTCTCCTGCCCCCTCTTGTTAATTTAAAGTTGGACTATTTCTTGCACAACTATCGGGTCTAGTGGTAGGTGAGTGTTCTCGCCCTCCTCACGTGTGGGCTCTTGTCAGGCAGCCAATTTGTTCTGCCTTCCACAGGTCTTGCTTGGATCTTCTTTCTCCTCATATTTGCTGATGGAAAGCTCCATCTTTTAGCTCTCCAATTCACTCTTAAGGTGTTTGTGGTTAGATTGGGTTGTTTCAAAAGTACTCATCCTCTCAACAAGGACTTTTCCAGGATGTAGGGATTCTACCCACCCTGCTGCATCGAGTCTTGCCACAGGTTTTCCTCCAATGGTACTCTTCAGTCTTTAGAGCATCATGTTCAGTTGCCCCCCTCACCCAACCAGGGGTTTTGCAGATTGGCTGGTATTTTTGACTTCCTTCACTTAAGCAGGTTATTATACTTGCAATGTTGTTGCTGCCTCGTGTTTTAGAGGTGCTGGTGAAAAGTTGCAGCAATGAGCTCTCCAAGTCCCTCCGGGAAGCCTGCATCCTGCTGGGATGCCTTTAAACAGTCATTCTTATTGTCGTTTTCCCAAAGGTTTGCGGTTGAAGAGCCTTGACCTTGGGCTCTCCATTTAGGCAGTCTGGGCTTTAGTGAGCTTGCTTCCAAACAGTCTTCTCTTCTGATGGAGACTCTCTCTCGTGCACGCTGCTAAATCTCACGCAGAAGGGTGTCTATAAATCCACTACTATCTACAGATGGTGCTCTCCTTCCTTCTCCAGGGAGCTCTAAGGGGTACTTCTGCTTCCTATGGATTTGTGACACTGATGTTCCCCAGCCTCTTTTATACCAAGGGAGCCCCGAGGTTTGTTGTGATTTTACTCATGATTGGTCTTTTTGTAGAGTGACCTGTGACAAATCCCTGATTTTTGCAGGTCGGTTAGGTTCCCCAAGTCCATCTGTTGTACAGTTATTACAGGTCAGCTTTTATTGGTCATTAGAATGCATAATGTAAGAAGCCAAACTGCACATTAAGATTTTTGAGCTGTGTGCAGTTTCCCTGGCAGTACAGCTATTCCAGAACCCAGTTGAAAATTACCAATTGCAGCTTTTGATGGACCATATATTCTGCATTGATATTGTGTCCGCAAACAGTAGGAATTGAAATTTGTTTTTGTCACTAGTTTAAATAAACTTTAACACATTATTTCAGCTACATACAAAATCAAATATATGCATATATTCCACTATAAAATCAAACCATACTAAAATCTTAGATACAAATTAATTCCATAGTATAATCATAGTGTACACAATTCCTCTCATAATTAAAACATTTCTCTAATGTTCATGTTTACTAATGATAACAACAAGGGTGTACTCTGTCCGCCCATCTACTTATCCCAAAACCACTCACTTTCAATGTTCACTTCATCAACCTGAAATCTCCTAAAATACAATTGCCTCAAATGTCTAGTATATGTGAAAGTGGATAACCAGTGTTTAAGTGACTTTGGACATGTAGGATATGTTGTAAGGACATAACACTCTCTCTGTTAACCCTCTTCTCCGACCCCATCTGTCCAGGGTTCTCAGAAGGGAAAACCGGAACCTCATATTCACTGACGGGTAATTACTGTTTGGAAATGTTATTATGTAATGTATTCTGTGATGCTCTGGTAATGTAGATATTGTTTGGCCAGCTCTGTTTGCAATTTATAGCTGCTCAATAGATCATGAGCACTACTCCACTGATCTACCTTTATCTTCTTAAATGCACTCTCAGGATTTGCAATCAAACATCTGTTTCAACCCGGCAGTTAGGTTCAAGGATGGTCTCTTACTCTATTCTAATTTCCTCAAGAAGCTTATAAGAATTACATTCTAATAAAGTCTTGAGGTCCTCGAACAAGGAGCATCTAGGTGGAACTAAGATTTTACCATATAATCTCAATTTGGCTATTTGGACTAGGCTTTGCCATGATACTAATGGTACACTCCTCCCCTCGAAGAACAGGGCCCATATCCAAGCCTGCATCTCTGTTGCAACTAACAACACGGGCGAACTGTTTAAAATCTGCAAGGACCTAACCAATCCTACTGCAGTCTCCCCTGCCCTCCCATACCCTCTGTGCTTCACTGGCCTCCCACTTCTTAACTAAAACTTGGGACATCCTGTCCTCACGCTCTTGCACAACCCTTCTTCCCCGGTTCTCAGGCCTCCCTTGGATCCCCTCTCCCCTTCCCTCCTCCTCTCCTCGTTCTCACCATAGCACTGGATTAGGTCTCTAGACAAGTCCTCTATATGAATGTCTCCTCCAAACAAGTGCTCCCCTGCTCCTCCATAACCATCAAGGACTACAGTGCCTCCCTTGCGCCAGCCTTGGCTGATTTCTGTATTCACTCGTTTGCCACTCCCTTGTGCATCCTCTCCTCAAAAAGCATTCTGCCAACTCCTCTTGTCCGGCTAACTACCACCCTATCTCCATTACCCCTTTCCTGGGCAAACTCCAGGAGAAGCTGATCATCTCCCAACTGATCCAACATGCTGAATCTGTTGTCTCCACAACCACCAGTCTGGCTTTAGAGCAGCCAGTGGCATGGAAACTGCTCTACTGAACACCAATGAAGACTTACTATCAAATCTTGATTCCAACTCTCCTTCCTTTCTTATCCTTCTGGATCGTTCTTCTGCCTTCGAAACGGTCAATCATGCCACCCTGACAAGTCTGCTTTGTGACACCCTTGGCATCATGGCCCTGGCACTGGACTGGTTTACCTCATACCTCTACAACCAACCTTCTTAGGTTCAACTGGACCCTTTTCTCTCACCTATTACTCTCCACATGCGGCGTCCCTCCAAGGTCCATCTTCTTGCAGTGACTCTTCAACATCTACCTTGCCCCTCAAGCCCACATGATTACCTCCTTCTCTCCTCACTTCCAGTGTTTTGCAGACACCACACATCTCTCCTTCAAGCTTCCCTTCACAGCTTCCTCCTCTCTCAACCCTGACTGCTATTCAGGCATGGTGTGCTGCCAATGATCTCTGCCTTAATACCAGTAAAACTGAGATGCTTCTCATTGGGACCCCAGCTCCCTCATTCTCTCCGACTCTTTGGTTGCCCTCTATGGGTCCCCTCCCTCTCCTGTGAGGGGAAAAACATTTGTGTCATCTTTGTCTCCTCTCTCTTCTTCTCGCCTCACAGACCTTGCAAGAAGGCCCAATATCGGCTGCACCTCCTCAGTCATTCTCCCTTTCCTCACCTTCCCCAGAAACTCAATGTCGCCAGAGTACTGGTCCGTTCTAGGCTCGACTATTGCAACAGAATCTTCCAGAGTCATCCTTTATCCTCCCTTTGTCCCCTTCACATATCGAGAATGGGACTGCAAGACTTATCATTGGCCTCAAGCCCAGGGACTGCATCTCTCCAGCCCTAAAATCTCTCCACTGGCTCCCGATTGCTGCTAGAATTAAGTACAAGACCCTCTGCATCATCCACAAGGCTATCTGGGGCCTGGGACCAGCTACATTCAACGCTCTTCCTAAATACCTCCCTGCTGGAGCCTTTTGGTCTTCTAGCTCCAACTCTCTGCAGATCAGACGCTTTTTTAAACAGAGAGTGGGGGTAGATCCCTATCTTCTGCAGGAGCCTCCCTCTGGAATGGTCTGCCTGCCCCTTTCAGGCTTGAGCCGGATCTCCTCAAGTTCCGGAAGCTACTCAAGACCCTCCTTTTCTCCTCTTCTCCTCTTCTTACCCTCTCCCCCTCCCCTGTTAACGCCCTGTCTGTTTCGTTGACTTGGTACCTGGTTCCCTCTGAGTATTACAGGGCAGCAGGCTCCCCTGCCCAGTCCATTCCCTTCCTTGCACTTAGCATGTAGACTCTCTTCCGATGCACCCCATGCCATCTCTTGCACTTTCCCTCCTGAACTCCCCTTAGCACTCGCCTAGCCTCTGTTGCCCTCTTCCCTCTCCGCTCCCCCCTTCCACCTGCACTCTTCCACTCTTTGCCCTGCACTTCCCTGCCCACCCTGGCACTTCACATTTTGCGTAGACCGGCACTCCCCTCACCCCCTCCCACATTTCCTGTTAATGGACTTGCACGATCTGAATGTCACAAGGCCTAATAGGACCGCTATTGTTACCTTCTCCCTTGCCCCCCCCCTTTAGTTTGGGCTATTAGGTGGCGCTGAAAGCGCTACCTTAAAATCCCGATCTACTGTCATTAACATAAGAGCTTCAAATATGGGCTGTAATGCTTTTCCAGTGGGGATGACATTTGAGGAGGGATACACAGTTGTAATCCCTCCCATTCCCTGCCCCTAGCCAATGTAATCCCTATGGCTGATCCCACCCGTTCCTGCCCCAGCTCAGAACTCTTTGATTTTGTGTGAGCTCATCCATGGAGGAAAAACTAATGGCCATCTTTGAATGGGAAAGATACCATGCATAGTCCTGTACTTTGCCTTGCAAGTGTTGCTTTCAACTATCTGATTTGGGACGACGTAAGCAGAAATATTGAGATGGTACTGTGAGCAAGGGATATAACCCTGGAAACCGTTTTTGTTTCTAACAAATAACCTTCCAATCAACTATTTGAGTCGTTAGAATGTACCTGTAAACTAGTTTGTGTGTGTGAATGTCTGAATCTGCCTGTCTCAATCCACTGCTTTTTGCCGTGCCTCAGGAAGCCAGCTGGTTCTCGCCCGCGCTTGCTCTCTCGTATGCACACACACATACTCTGAATCCTTGGCAGCCATGTCGGGTTCAGACAAGGACAGAGCGCACGCCGGTGTGGCAGATCAGAAAGGAGGGCCGCGAATGAAAGCATCGCTCTGCATGCAAATGAAGAAAAGGTCTTAATTTATTCTATCAAGAAGTTACAGGCAAACTCCGAAGTCGTCATTGTTGAAGCAAAACCTCTGTTAAAATAAAAATGGAAAACAAAACCTTCACGTTCATCTTCTCCCCAGCATTGTTAGCAGAGCTGCAGTCCACTCCTTGCAGCGGGCACAGCTTTCATTGAACGTGCTATGCGTGCCTGTTTCGAATGGATTGTGTCCTCCAACGCATTCCAGATCTTTGACGTGTAATGTCCACAGCTGTGCACTTCGGAAATTTTTTCGGCAGAGACTGTCCTGCGTCGATGACGTCGGGTCCATGTCCCTCGAAGGCCTCCATCGACGTCACAGGATGTTATAAATAGGACGCACGGCGCCCGTAGCCCCAGTTCCATTTTTTTCTGCAAACGTGTTAACTTCGTGAGACTCGGCGCGCCTCATGTGTTCATCATTACGATGTCTTTCTCTTCGACCCCTCCGACTCTGCGGTCTGGCTTTAATACCTGCCGGGACTGCAAGTTGAAGATGTCGCTCACCAACCCCCACCGCATTTGTTTGTGGTGCCTGCGTGAGTCGCACGACATAGACTACTGCTTGAAATGCCAGTCGCTGACTGCCAAGGCCTTGCGGGTGCAGAAGGGGAAGCTCCAGATAGGTAGGGGCTCTAAGCCTGTTAAGTCCCAGACTTCCAAGTCCAAGGGGGTTTTCACCAACGACTCGAGGGGTGACTCTCCGCGTCGGAAGGAGTCTCGGGGATCTCGGTCCAGGAGTGGTTCCTGCCACTCGTCTTCCTCATCCTGGCACTCTAGCAAACACCGTCACCGGTCGCCTGCCCCATCCTCCTCGGAGGATGGTGCCTCGAGGAAGGTTACATGCTCTACAAAGTCTTCGACTCTGGAGGAATGGGTGGCGTTTAGACAATTCATGTTAGCGATTTTTCAATCGCAGGGCACGGGTCCGGTTGCGCCTTCTGACGAAGCCAGCCAGGATCGGGCTCGTACCGTGGCTCGCACACCTTCGGGCTCGGGTATACGACGCGACTCGCATCGGGAGCCGTTGAGGTCCCGTTTGGACAAGGATTCTATGAGTCGGAAGAGACGTGTCTCTAGGTCTCGGTCCTCGTCTCCAGCAAGACCGCAGCAACCTATTGAGGGCTTGGGGCCGGCGTCGACTCGTTCAGCGCTGTGTCTGTCCGATTATATCAGCCCATGGCACAGTCACCACCTGTGTCGACCCCGAAGCCTTCGGCGATCACAACGTCGAGGTTGTCTATGCTCTCGACATCGAAGCCTTTGGCGCTATCGGCGCTACCGGCGCCTTCGGGGATTTGTTCTCGAAATTTGCTTTTGGAGTACCCAGATATCGTGGATCCTACACGTCATGATCACCAAGAAGATGCCAAAAAAGGTCCTTAACAGAATCAGGCCATAAGCTTATTGCGCCAAGTTGGTGGGCAAGCAACGCTGTTTTGTTCATTAGGCTTAATGGTGACTTCCTCATAGCTCAACATGGCTGCCAAGTTAGCCTTATGAAGGTTGCAGTGCTGGTCTAGTTGTTTGAGCTCAGTTGCTACTTAAGCCCCTCCCTTCGAGCGCTCCGCGCTTTGCGTCGTTCCTGCATCGCTGTGTGACACTTACCACCGTCCTGTCACCACTAGAATTAGTGTTTCCGAAATTCCCGTGTATCTCTCGGCAGTCTTTCCCTTGTAAATCCTCCTTGCCTTATAGCCTCCCTCTGCCCCTGAATATCTTTTCTGAATCAACTTAGTTATTCTTTTCCAGTCATGTCGAGGGGTTTATCCCTCCGTTCCCTCAGGCTGTACGGTACTGTCACAGCAAGTATAGAATTGCTTAATGTTTTCCTTAGTGTTTCTAATCACGTAGGTACCCTTTGGGACTGTTTATAAGAGGTTATTGTGTAGCGACTTGGAAACTGGTTTAACTTGCATTATTTTAATGTGCGCGTTACGTTTTCCTTTTTGGCACGCATTCCGTTACGCCGCTGAGTTTAGGAGCATTGCTGTGCGTTGTTTATGCGCTTTGCTTGCCGTTTATTTTATGTGGTGCTGAATGCTCGCCATTTGATATTTCCATGAAGAGTTCCTGCTGCACACACATACACGCATGTTTGAGGCGCACTTGTTATAGGTTGAATTGAAATCCTCTCAGTGAAGTCAGGTATCGTTTTTGTGGATATTCTGACCGTCACTCCTGAGAAAGTCTCTGAGGAGAAAGGCACACTTTCCAGAATGTTGTTTGAGTTCCATTGTGACTCTTGTGATATTAGACAGGCATTGTTCAGTGAATTCATTCTCTGCCCTTTCACATTCCATTCATTGTTTTTTTTCTGGGAATTGTACCAATGATTTACGCTCTGTCGAGCTCCTCTCCTCATTGTTTCCCTATGAAAATGTTTTCACAGTAACGTATTGGTACACCTAATTCGTCCCTGATTTATGAAAGTCCTTAAGGGCAGTACCCCTCCTCCCCTCCTCCCCCCCCTTCAATTCCTTGCTAAGGGGTTATCCTCCAGTCAAATCCCTCTTCAGAACTAGAGCCCCTGCTCAGAAGCAGGATGGAGAGCCCCCCCACCCAGAAAAACGTGAGGTAATTCGTTTAGGGGAATTAGCATAAGAAAATACTGGGAATTGGGTTGAGAAATAGTCTAAGAATCTTTTATGTGTATCCTGTAGGGGGAAGGGCAAGCTGTGTAGCAGGAGGTTGGAAGCATCGCTCTCTGAGACAACTACTTATCTGTTACTTTTGAGTGTGTGTCCCCGCAGAGTACAGGTAAGCGCTACACTACAAGGAAGGTTACGTCGTTGTCTGTGAGGCCGGTTTTGGCCTCCAGGCCCTCTTGTGTTCCCAGACCTGGGTTTCAACTCCCTCTGGATGATATTTATAAAGAGGAGGAAAGGTCTGAGGTTGAGGAACCTGGTAACCTTGATGATGCTCACATTTTTCTGGAGACAGTCATTTGGAGGAGTTGAGGCAGACCCTCCATGGTGCCAGTGGGCTGGACACTTCCCCGAAAATGGAATTGGGTAGACCGGAGCCTGGGGCTCATGCAGAGTCTTCTTATAGGAAGCTCATGGCACAAGTCTCGGAGTATCTGGGCTGGTCTAGTCCTCCTGAAGACTTTGTGCAGGATGATCTGAGGGACATCTTGGATCAAGGTCCGTCCTCTGACCCTGTTTTGCCATTTCATCTTATCTTGCAGAAAAGGGTGGCAGCTGCTTGGCAGTCCCCGGAATCTCTTCCGGCTGTTAATAAGTCTTTGACCAAGAAATACTGCCCTTCCGTTAGCGACCCCAGCTATCTCTCTACTCGCCCCATTCCCAGGATTTTGGTGGTTCAGGCAGCTTCGGCCACCTCGAGGCAGGTGGCATAGCCTACCATCCCTCCGAGTAGGGACGACGAGCACTTCGACGGTTGGGCCTGGAAGGTGTTTGCTGCTGGGAGCATGGCCCTGAAATCGGCCAACTCCATGTGTGCATTGGCAAGTTTTTCACACACACTGTGGAATTGTTTCTTTGGCGGCTGAGCATATTCCCGAGGGGGATGAAAGGGATGGGTTCCTTGCTCTCGTGCAGGACGGCAAGGATGCCATGTGTGAATCCCTTCAGTCGGGTTTGGATACGGCTGACCGTGTTAGCCGATCGATGGCTGCGAGCACCATTATATGCAGATTTGCGTGGTTGCGGAAGTCGGGTTTTGCTCCGATTTGCAGGCCAGTCTTCTCAACATGCCCGTTGATGGCGCACATTTGTTTGGCAGCAAGGATGACAAGAGCCTTCAGAGGTTGCAGACCTCAAAAGCTGCAGCGAAATCTTTGAGCGCTGCAGTGCTTCACTCTCTGCCTTTTCGTCCTTGGGGACAGCATTGGAGGGGAGGTTCCTTTCGTTACTACTCCTCCTTTGGTAGAACGAGAGGTGCCCCAGTCAAAGGGGCCAGCGAAAATGTACCCATGGTGGTCAGGGAAATCGTGGTGCCAAAGCCGCTCAGGCAGCTACCTCTTAACCTTCAGGCACTGCCGCAGCCTCTTCCAGGCATGAGGCTATGTCCCATGGATCGCCGGTTGGGGGCAGACTGTCTCAGCATCTCGGAGAATGGCGTGCCATTACTTCAGATGCGTGGGTTCTGGATACCATAGCACACGGCTACTGCCTTCCCTTCCTTCAGCAGCCTCAACAATCCACTGGGGGAACTCTCTTTGAAGCTTCCGGATCTGATCCTTGCGCAGGAAATCTTGTCCCTGCTGGAGAAAGGCACTATAGAACTGGTGTCTGTAGTGGAGAGGAACAAGGGATGGTATTCCCCTTATTTTTTTATCCCAAAGAAAGACGGGGGATTGAGACCCATCATGGACTTGCATTGGTTGAACAAACTTCTCCGGAAGGACAAGTACAAGATGGTCACTCTTTCTCAAGTCCTTCAGGCCCTTCAACTTCAGGATTGGTTGGTGTCTCTGGACCTCAAGGATGCTTACTTCCATGTGCTGATCCATCCTGTGCACAGGAAGTACCTGAGGTTTGCGGCTGGCGACTCGCACTTTGTTTCGGGACCTGCCGTTCGGATTGACCTCCGCTCCGAGGGCCTTCGCCAAGCTCATGGTGGTGGTGGCAGTGTACCTCAGACGAGGGGGGATTCACGTCTACCCCTACCTGGACGACTGGCTGATCCGATTGCGCTCTCGCCCGGGCTAGCGTTGGATCGTCTCAGTGTCACCTGCCGCACCCTCCACAGGCTGGGCTTCTCCCTGAATTTCTAGAATTCGCATCCGACACCTTCCCAACAGCTCCAGTACATCGGGGCTGTTTTAGACCCGTGCTTGGGGAAGTGTTTGCATTCAAAGGTAAGGGCTCATCACATTGTGCAGATGGTGGACAAGTTTCAACATGACCAGAGTCTCCCAGCTTTTGAATTCTTAAGATTGCTCGGCCTCATGGCCTCCTGCATTTTTCTGCCAGAGGCCCGGCTGCGGATGAGATCCCTGCAGTGGGCTCTCAAGATACATGGGTCACAGTTCTCCAGCAAGATTTCGGTTCCGTTCAGATTCCACTCTCGGTCTCCCAGGATCTTCTGTGGTGGGCCAACGAAGGGAACCTGATGAAGGGGGAACAGTTTTGGCAACCGTGGCCAGAGGCTACGGTAGTGACGGATGCTTCCCTCACAGGTTGGGGCGCTCATGCCGACGACTTGACCGCCAGAGGTTGTTGGTCTCTGTCGGAGTCCAGACTCCACATCAATCTGTTAGAGCTGAGGGCCATCAGGCTAGCCCTGAAGACTTTTCTGCCGTCTGTACTGGGGAGTGTCCTGGTCATGACAGACAACACAGTGGCCATGCGTTACCTCAACAAAATGGGGGAGGGGTAGGGTCACTTCCGTTGTGCAGAGAGGCAATGCAGCTCTGGTTCTGGGCCATCCAGCAGGACATTTCGATCTCGGCAGTTCATCTGGCCGGAGATGTAAATGCAGTGGCGGAAGCTCTGAGCAGGCAGAGCACGGTCTCCCACGAGTGGGAGTTGGCTCAGGAAGTCCTTCAGGAGATCTTCGCCCTCTGGGGAACCACGCAAGTGGATCTCGTCGCCACCAGTGTCAACCAGAAGTGCGAGAGCTCGAGGGAATTTCCTCCAAGAGGAGCCTTAAGACGCATTCGTAGTGGATTGGTCATTCCCACGGCTGTACGTGTTTCCCCAAGTTCCATCATTCCTCAAGTGTTGCGGAGGTTATGGAGGTGCGGTTCCCACATGATCCGTATTGCACTGGATTGGGACGGGAGAGCGTGGTACCCGGACCTTCTGGAAATGTCCATCTGCCCTCCACGCTGCCTTCCCCACCGAGAGGATCTTCTCCCTCTCCCTTGGGATGGGGTGTGGGGGGGGTCAGTTTCTCCATCCAGTGGTCAAGACTTTCAACCTTCACACTTGGTATCTGACAGGTTGAGGTATAAGGATTGGGACCTCCTGGATGAGGTGATGGAGGTGTTGCTTTCGGCCAGGTGGCCTGCAACAAAATCCCCGTACCGTTGGCGTAAGTTCTGCGACTGATGCAGGGATCACAATGTTTGATCCTTTTCAGTGCTCCATTCATATAGTTTTGTCTTTCTTGCTTTGACCCGCAGGGGATTCAAGTGGGTACCATTAAAGGTTACTGGGCGGCGCTGTCTATCTTTAAGTGCTCTATTGAAGGATGTTCTTATTTTAAGATTCCTTTGATTTCCCAGTTTCTTAAAGGACTGACTAATGTTTTTCCGCCGTCACCCTTCCAGGTCGGGGTTTGGGATTTGAATTTGGTTTTGAGGTTTCTCATGGGTGCTCCGTTTGAACCGTTGCACTCTTGTCTTTCGAGATGACTGTCCTTCAAGACTGTGTTCTTGATTGCGGTTACTTCCGCTCGCAGAGTGAGTGAATTGCAGGCACTTTCATCGAAGCCACCCTTTACTGTGTTTCACAAGGACAGGGTTGTACTGCGAGTCCCTCTTTTCTACCTAAGGTAGTCTCTGAATATCATTTGAGTCAAAAGGTGGTTCTTCCATCTTTCTACCCTCCTCCTCATCCTGGTAAGGAAGAGGAGCGTTTCCATAGGTTTGATCCTGGGAGAGCTCTTAGCTTTTACATTACTAGGATGTCCAGGGTCAGAGTGGACGATCATCTTTGTTGGATATGCTGGACACTGATTGGACCAGGTTGTTACCAAACAGACCTTGTCCAAGTGGATTATCCTTACCATTAAGGAGTGTTACCGGTTGGCGGGTAAAGACCCTCCTGATTGGTTGAGAGCTCACTCCACTAGGGGAGTAGCTACTTCCACCGCCCTCCAGCGGGCTGTTCCTATTAGGAATATTTGTGATGCCGCTACTTGTGCTTCAATCCATACATTTGTAAGACATTATTCCTTGAATACAATCCATGGTCAGGATATGGCCTTTGGGAGGGCGGTTCTTTATTCCGCAGTCTAATTGGGTACCCTAAATTCTTTTCCCTCCTCCATTTACTGGTATTGCTTTGGGAGTCTGTCAAAGATGTGGAATGCATTGGAGGACACAATCCATTCGAAGAACAAGTTACTTACCAACTGGTAACGTTCTTTCGACTGGATGTTCCTCCAATGCGTTCCACATCGCCCTTCCAGCATGCCCCTCAGGAGAATTTCCTATGCGATTGCAGCTTCCGTTTTCCGCAAGGCTAAATGCAGTCCAGCAGACAACAGACTGGTGCCACACGTTCTGGGGGGGAAATAACTTAAACTGAGTCTACGGGCGCTGTGCGTCCTATTTATAACATCCTGTGACGTTGCCCTCGACGGAGGCCTTTGAGGGACATTGACCCGACGTCATCGACGCAGGATGTACTCTGCCGAAAAAGTTTTCGAAGTGCACAGCTGCGGACATTACATGTCAAAGATGTGGAATGCGTTGTAGGAACATCCAGTCGAAAGAACGTTACCAGTTGATAAGTAACTTGTTCTTCTCCCTCCAAAGTCTATATGCCCAATAAGTTTCAGGGGGACTGGTGAATCTTCTACCCACCAGGACCCCAATGCACCCCATCTACACAATTTGCTGTTGGTAGCAGTGGATGGAAAGCACTGCCCCACCCAAGCATTGTGAATGGGACAGCACGTCCTCTGACTGTGGCCCTTGCTGAACAATGCCCTGCAATTCATGGAGAAGAACCAGCTTATTCTTGAAATCAACGTGAGATGTCCATGCACTATTTTGCCAATTTTCCCAACCCCTGTGTGGCATGGTTTGAGGGAGAGTGGGGGGGGGGGTCTTGTTTACATATGCTGAGTGGTAGTGGGCGTTTATCTCAGTAACAGTCCACCTATGCCAAACATCTTTGGCAATTGACATTGTTTTTCCACTCAAGACAGCAGTCGGTTCAGCCTGGCTGCACGCATCTTTTTGCTATTGGGAGCTGAGGGGGCAGTGGTAAATGGTTTACGAAGTGTGAAAACGCAGAAGCCCTTTCACCTTCACAGCGGGAGGATATCTTGTGTTTGGGCTCTGAAAGGCACCGGGCGGTATTAGTGGCCGTACCCGCTTTGGGTAGGGCATGAGATGAAACTGGTGATTGAAATGTGGCATTGGGGGGTGCTTATATAGCCCGATAAGCAGGATGAGCATTCAAGCGCAGGGTGACATGATGGCTGCTACAGGATTATATCTTGCTGTATAGTGAGCAAGGAACTGTGGTTCCCGTCATAAATGGTGGCAGGGCCCAGGGGGGCAAGTATTCATACCCCGTGCTTCTATGAGTGGGGATTAGTTTGCAAGGCGGTGTTAAGTTTATAAGGACAAGACATTATGATTCTAGCCACCTCTTAGCTTGTCTTGCTGGGAATCTGTGGCATTTGAAATCTGCAAGTTGAAGTGCCAGCATTACCAACCTGCTTTTGCCTGTTCTGAGACAGGGATTTCCCAGGAGTAAAATGTGGAATGGCAGTGCTTCTTGCAAGTGCCCCACCCACCGACCCCCACTTCGAGAGCATGTAAACTGGGGTCAGTGAGCTGTGCAGAATGGAAGATGTGATGAAGTGGTCTTCCCCACTGTAGCTAGTCTCTCGATTCTAAGCCTGCATGGGAGGTGGGTGTGGGGGTTTTAACCCCCATCACCCTGTCTCATTCTCACGCCCCCTGCCTGTGAAAGTGAGAGGATGTTGCCACTGGTGTTACCCTCTCCCAAATCCTTCATGCACATCCACACCAGGAATTGGAGAACAGATGGGGAGAAATGGCATATGGGTAGGGTCCCAAAGCTTGTAGGTGTTCAGTTATTTGCCCACCCATTGACTGCCATGACCATGCTAATCCCTATGGCCATTCCCGCTAAGTGCCTGCCCCTCCCCACCCAAAACACCTCCTCATGGGAACTCATCTAGCTCCATTTAATCAAGCCTTACCATCAAACTTTGTACTATAAGTACCTGCCTATGCTTTCTCAAAACAGTCTTCTGAGAGCTAATGACTTAATTGGGAGGTGTAAATGTGCTACTGGTGTAATAAAAATGTCTTAATCAAGCCTGTCCTTCACTGAAGTATTGATAAAAACAAGCTTTGGCTTGCACGTAAGCATTAGGCATTTGCCAGGCACTGCTATTAGATGTCCAAGTCCTTGCACCATTTTGCACCTGCTACCATCAATAGAAAGTTATCACCAGGACGTCAGTGCCTGGCAAGCGCTATTCCCATGCCTATGTATAAGCCCAAACTATTGGCATTGCCAATGCTTGTTTTGTCTTGTGGTGCCTTGAAACAACTTTTGTTGTATAGGCGCCTTACAGACATCCAATAAATAAAATAAATGCTTGTGGTGAATCAGTACGTTTGGAGTAGCCATCGGGAGCCAAAATAGCTATTTTCCAAAATATACCTTCCATACTTTCACGCTTCTTCCAATCCAGGTTGTACAATTCCAATCCGTACAATATTGTTGGGAGTACCTTCCCTAATAATCGGCTTGGTTTGAGTATATTTACAGTATTTCAATAAGATTGTCTTACTATGTGTATACAACAAAGAAAGCTTCTGTTTCAATCTAACAATCCAAGTACCCCTGTGCTCCTTATTCAAAATTATGTATCGCAAGTATTTTATTTCATTGACGACTTCTAACTTAATTGTTCCCGGCAACCATTCCCCTAGGTGTCTAATCTCTGCGTGCAAGACCATAATTATGGCTGTTTTCCTGATATTTATAACCAGAAATCCTAACAAGCCATCCGGGATCTTCCACCCGTACAGCTTGTTCCAGAGTCTGTTGCGACCAATGTCGAAGCGCTAGCTAGATCTATGATAGCCATGTATAAAGGGGTTAGGGGTGACCCTTTAAGTGCTTGCTTCTTCATCAACTGGACCATTAATCCATTTAAGGAGGTACCATAATTATTTCGAAAGCCAGTTTGATATTTAGTAGGCCTATTGACTGCTTCCGCCCAGATGGTGAGCCCCATCAATAACAATCCAGCAAACCGCTCAGAAGAGGAGTCAAATATGGCTATAGATCGGTAATTGGCAGCAATCTCACTTCTCCATTTTTGAATATAGTCACTACATGAGCCCTCCACCAAGATTCAGGAGTTATCCCCTTCAGTTATAGTCGAGAATACCTGGCATAGAACCTCAGCCCACAATCTGGAATGAAATGTGTAGACTAGGTTAGGGACCCCTTCTGGGCCCAGTGCCCTGAACCACCTAGAAGTTTTAATCAATACTTCAATATCAGAGTCAAAGAAACACTTCCCACCTCCGTAACTTTATTCTTCCAGAAATTACAATTAGTCTATTTTTACCCTGATTTGTTTCTAGATCCACATAATATCCAACCTTCCTACAACAGGCAATAGATTTTCAGAGGCATAGAAATATTCTATGGTGGAGTAGGTTTTACCTCTAGTCCATATGGGATGACATTCGGACTCCCCACCAGTGGGTTCCCATTCAGTTTGTGTAGACGGCAACTAAACATTGCTTCAGACCACCATTGACCCTGATCCCTAGAAGCCACCGATCGTCTCTGGGGAAACAAGGCCATCTCTACTCAAGCTGTCCCAAATGGACCACTCCCGTCTAGATGATTTGTGGTGATGCTCCACATAACTATGTAGGTCTCCATTAATATCACACTTACGGGACCACCGATTAGAAAGCAGTCAATTAATTTATGCAGTTATAAAGATTTTCTTCATTTGTTCTGTATAGATTACAATATACATTAACATCTATTCCCTAGACCCTGAGCCCTGCTCTCCGGGCCAAGTCAATTTCACTATTAATAAAATCTTGTAATCAAGATTTATCCTTTCAATCTTTGGCCAAAAGGAATTAAATCCCTCCAACCTTGGAGCCTCCAATAGCCAGACATGCTGAAGTGCAAATATATCATAAGATGTCAAACATGGGGCATCTCCTACCGGATTCATAAAACTATTATACCCCTACTATTCCAGGAGATTCATTTTTTTACATTCAAACTGCTTTCTAAAGTAACTGTTTAGACCCCCCTACCTGTGATTTAACAAGAGTTGAAGCCAGCCAAAACAGTCCTCCTGGCCGGCATGACCCTCTAATGCCCATTTCCAACATAAGCAGATCTGCCCCATTGTTATTTATAGTGCATTTAAGTGTTACATCTACTTCCATAGAATACTCTACTTCAGAGAATTCTCAAGGCTTGCCATGAACCTCCTTCAGAGATTCATTATAACGAAAAATGTCATAACCCATCCCCAAGAATGAGCTTTCCTCACTTAATATCAAATCATAAATCACTTTACGTTTTATATGTATCATTACAATGCCTGTCTGATCCTCATGAATACATTCCACATGGTCTAGATATTCTGAACATATCACCCGTAGTGGGAGGATGTCCATAAATTGATCCAATACCAGGGATCTGTTCAAGGCCAACTCCTCACTAGATTTAAAGAGTGCACACAGAACCAGGGGATTTTTTTTTAGGAATGGGTTTTGCCTCTTGGGTGTTCTCTCTGCCTTGGTTCGTTAACTCAGACAAATGTGTTTTCATTTATTGTGCCCTTTCACTTGACTGGGTATTGTTCTTGGTCTCTCCACTTAATGGATCAATACCGTTAGTCGACCTCCAATATATCTGAGTATAATGGCTTAAGCTGTATTTGACCTTTAAGGGCTTCCTGGTGCCATTTTATTCCAACTCCCTCGTCTCTTTTCTGTAAAATTCCCTTGACCCTCTCCATTCATGGTATGCCCCATATGATAAATCAAATAGAGCCATCACAGATTCCCCAGCAGTTACCTCCTCCCATGTGTCCAGGGGACGGCAGCCGCTACCTGATGCTGACCCTCAGGGATGGATCACATGGGAGGGGAGAACTGCGGGGTGATGTTATGACTTCATTGGCGGAGCCTGTGTCCCCCCCCCCCCCCCTTTCCCATGAGAAAGCCCTGCTGACCTCCAAGACCTTAATGGCCTATTGTCAGATAATTATTCCCCCTGTAGAGGAAGTCAAGAAACCTTTTCTCTACATCATTCTTGTCAGGCCTGCACTTTCCACCCCTAACTCTCAACACCTTTTGTTCTTGCTGTGCCTTTATGTAAAGTCCAGGAGAAAAGCCATTTAACAGTTAAGAGTCCAAAGGTAACCATCATCTCTAATCTTGATGTGCCTTTTTGTGAGATATGTGAGAAAAACTATCCAGGAGTTAAAAGCCCAAAGAAAATGATGGACTTCAACTCCCATTGCCACTCAGGTACTGAGACGAGCAGGAGGGCAAGGAAGTTTGTGCAAAGTAACAGGAACCTGAAGTACAACATGCAGACCAGTTGTTTTTTCCAAACCTTCAATGAGCAGGACATTTAAAAATTGCAACCACATTATGGAAAAGAGACGCAGCGAGCAGTGCAGAAGGAGACGTCATCCACGCTAACACTCCTGAACGCGAAGCACATCCAGAGAGTTGGCGAAGCAGAGAAGGCTGCCTGGACAGGAAGAGAGACGCTGTGTATGAGCAAGGAGGGCTTTGGAGATGCTGGGAGCAGCGCAGAAGCTCCTGGAGGTCGGGCCACTTGACGGGACAGCAGTCTTCACCCCGGGCCACGAGAGAAAGCAGGCATGTGACCGCCACGCTGCATGCTGGAGAAGCGTCCGCACACTCCAAACTGGAAGGCTGGTAGAGAAGCCAAACCGCAGCATCAGAGATGCTGGAAGTAACCGCCGAGTCTGACCAAAGCAGCTTGGGGACCCCAGTGCGTTCTGACAAACGAGCCTGCAAGTGATTGAATGGTACAAGATTGCTAATGCAGACAATATACAAAAGAAAAGTTTGTTGGGTGCAGTGAAGGCAAAGTACAAAATCAACACCCAATAAGAAGGTTTGAATACAGACAACGCAAACTACGACAGTGACGTTTGTTTGAATGCAGCCAAGACAAAGTACAAAGGCAAGATTCAATAAGAAGAAAGTTTGAATGCAGAAAAGACAAAGTATAAAAGCAAACCCCAATCAAATACAGATGCATGAGATGCCGATGTGGGGCAGAAGTTTGAGCAAGTACCTTTGAGCAAAACATTACCACAGATCGATTTACCAAGCACCAATGGTATATGATATTGTGGTATATCAAGGAATTGTGAAACGCATAAGAGCCCTGGCAGGTGACTACCCCAGGCAGCTGAGGTTGTAACAAGGATCTGTGAAACACAAGTCCTGGCAGATGAGTATTCCAGGCAGTTGGAATTGTACAAATGATCCTGACAGGTGAGTTCACCAAGCAGCTGAAAATTGTATAAATATTCCTGGTAGGGGAGTATACCTAGTAATCTGCAAAGATCCAAGAACTTGTACAGAATGACTGTTACAGAACTGTTTAGCTTGAACAGAACTTTGTGAGTCCAGTGAAGACAAAAAGTAATTGTTAGCTATAGAGAGATTTTGCCATCCTGTTTAAGAATCTAGGGGAAGGGGACCACCTTCTGAATCCAAGGGTCTTTACCTTGGAGAGCATTGTCGTTGGAGTCATTCTTGCACTTTTTTGGTTTTGAATTTTCTTTTACTAACATCAAGTTGAAGACATTTCCTTGCACTTTTTGTTTGTTTATAGGTGTGGTGTGAGGGTCAGGAGAGGTTTTGGACACAAGGACAGCTTTTTAGTTACCGACATCCCGACACAGACAGATCCTCAGTTTTAGTTTCTAGGTAGTGAAGCTCTTCTTTAGAATAGGGCTAGAGAAGCGTTTTTCCAAACCATTTTTATTTAATAAAAATATATATTTAACCAAGAATACAACAACCTTGTGTCCCTCAGCCTCTCATTTCTGACTCCTCATACCCATCTTTATCATTGGTAAGCTCAGACTTTCTTTTTCCACACTCACTTCTTCCCCGAGTTTAGCTTCTAGTCTATCATCTGATAGACTAACATTAGTCTTCCTAGTTTCAACTGCAGGTTGGCATGTTAAGAAGGGTAATATACTCATTGTGTTAGTTTTCACTTTAGCTCCCCACCCCCTTCAATTTGGGTGGATAAGGAAGCCCGATTTTCCCTGTGCCACAAATGAGTCTACACTTCTCCTTGTATGACTACTTCAGTGTCGGTATTCGCGATAACTGATGTAGCTGCCACCTCTGGTTGCAAATGGGGGAGGCCTTGATTTTTCAAAACGTGCTTAGTTTATCAAGTGGGGAAATTAACTTCCTCTCCATGTAGCACATCATACAGTCTTACCAAAGTTTGCAATGTCATATGTATTGCTAAATTGGTAGGCGTTTGCCGATGGTGCCCCATTTAAGGAGCCGTTAAGCATCATATTCCAACTGTCTATTAACGGATCTTGGGGGAAAAAAAACATTTCCCCTGAACTTCTAGAAACCATCTTCTTTAACAGTGATTGTGCTTGTATCTGTTGATTGCACCGTTGAGTTGGTAAACAAATCCGGGGGTAGCTGAGAGAAGATCCAAGTCTTGGAAACTTGAATCGTTGTTGCCCTCTTTCTCCAGGCTATGACGAAGCAACAAAAAGGAGTGCTCCACCTCTTCAAAAGGACGATCATTGTCTGGGACCCTCCCAATCTCGATCTTCTTGACACATAAACAGGTGTTTTGGATTTTTGCCATCCGTTGCTTCACCCGGCCTTATGACATCAGCCTCTAAGACTCAGCCTAGAGCAGGGCTGACCGCTTAAGTGACTACAATGGCAGGAACCAGTGGACACAAACAAGAGATTACCCAATGTTTTGTCAGAAACGGCATTCACTGCATCAGAACTATCAGATGCCATCTTAGACGCTTTGCAGAAAGTAGCGGTGGGTACTGTGCCAGATCAGACATAAGTCAAGCAACCTTGGAGAGGCTCGTTTAAAATTGATCATACTCTTGAAACAGGTGAAACCCATTTCCAAAGAGGATCCACAGAGTTCACAGGCGAGAAACGCAAAGCAAGACTAAAAACCAATGTAAAGGAAAGTACTCTGTACAACAGAGCATTGTTTGTTTTTCCACATCTGAGTCCACAAAAAAGCAACTGCGAGTCAGTGGTAGCTTCACCTCACTTGCTTACTTGCTCAGAAGTTAACACCTTTTTAAAAAAGAGAAGCTTCCATTTTTTCCCGGTGGAGCGCGCATGCTCGGCTCTCTACGTGGGGCCTTTCAGCCCAAGTTCTGGGGCACAGTATAGTACCCACACCTGGAGGGGCATCTCAACAATAGCGCAGTAGAACGCCACGCAAGCAAGAACCTACCGAGGTACCTGAAAGCCAGCCAGACCCGATTGGGCCTGGCCTCCGAGATGTTCTTAGCCAGAGGCCACCCTCCTGGGGCCACTGCAGGGGGATCCCACCAAGGCTTCCACCTCGGTCTAAGCCGCTTGGTATCATCACTCTCCCCACAAGCGTGGGATAGAAGAATAGAGGAAAGAACCTCTTGGCGAGTCTCAGCGTGTCAACCTGTGTCAAGCCGTACCTCCACTCCGCTCCACAGCTACACCTTGAGGCCACAATCTCATTCCCAATACTAATTAGGATTAGCATGAAACATGTTATTGTCTGTAAAGGGCAGGTAAATAATTCAGGGGTGACCAGGGATTCAGAAATAAATAAGGCTATTGTGCAACAAAGCAATGCTCCTCTGGGACAAGTGCAGCATAATCCTTGTACGCCTCTGTAGGTTATCCGGTAGCAGTGCAGAGGGTTTAAGCAAGCTGAGTTAAAGGAAATCCAGTTTCACTCACTTTTGAAGCACAGGTAATTTTACGAATTCTACCTGTGAGGCTCCCGATAGAACCACAAAGGCCCAATCTTTCTTCAGAATGTATAGCGATTGGGACACGTCGGGGGATGGAACAGCCCAGTACTAACAGATTATGTCCTTTGTACCTTTTCCTCCTGTTCCTTTCATGAATTTTGTAGATTGGCTAAAATGATCAGATTGAGGAAAGCCACAGTCTTATTTGTAGCCCTTGTTTTGACATGACCTGTCAAATTTTCATAGCTTCTATAGTTTTCTTTTTGCACCAGTGATGTTTTGCCAGTAACGCTGACTCTGTCCAGTTGTATAGTCATCCTTAACCAGACTGCCTCAGGCTCTGAAAATAGGTTCTAAAAGCCTACAAGTTAAAGTAGATATTTCACTGGACAGTAACGTATAAGGCTTGCCCAGATCTGCACCACAGGTAGGGTGAGTGGGGGCCCATACTTGTGGAATATAGCCTCAACAAATAAAACATTTGTCTGCAGGTCTCCTGCACTGGCCCATAGGCTAAAAGAAACCCTATGGTCTCTGGATTCAAGACTCGTATCAGAAGCTGTTTAAAGCCCGCAAGCTCCAGTGTCCAATGGGTTTACTGATGGCCTGGGGACCTGTGGTGGGGGCATGGCGGCAGACTCGGTGGTCTCTTCAGGAAGACTGTTAGGGTTCAGGTAAGTGCCCCTGGTCATGACCATAGTCCACTATGGGTTTCTTTGGAGGGCCTGGGTGCAGCATTGCCAAAAGCCATGTCCCATCCTAAGTGACCACTGGTCATGGCTTAACTAGTGCTCACTACGGGTGGCTTGGGCAAGAGTGGGCCTGAAACATGGTCAAACGTTGTTCCCACTAACCATAGCCTCTACAGGTGGCTCGTGGGGTTTGGGGCATGGCTAAAAACCATGCAAGGGACAAGGTGATCACTGGCTGATCCCACAGGCATTGCCAGTTCACACAATGGATTGCTTTGGTTGGTGGGGAGCAGCCATGCCCCTGGCAAATCATAGATTAAGGGAATCCTGCTATGAGCAGTCTATCTAGGTAGGGTCTTATTGGGGGTCGTAGCCATACATGCCCTTTGCCTCATTAAAGCAAAATATATTTACAACAAATTTAGATGTAAAAAAAAATGAAAGCTCACTGATAATCTACAAATTCTCTGTATGTTAAGTTGTCTTATACTGTGCACTGTTACCATTGATATAGTCTCCAGGTGCTCACGTAGTTCTGTAAGAAGAGGGCTGTGTGGGTTATTGAGGGATAGGATAGAAGTTGTGCTCTTCTGTTGATGCTTGGGGGACTAGGAGAAACCGACATCCTATGAAAGTCTGGTTTCTGGGTGGGGAGGGGATTTTTGTGTGCACAGGCTTGTTGTATCCAGAGGGGTAGAGCTCGGTGTCAGGGAGTGCTTGTTTAAGAAAGATGTGTTGGATGAGTGTTTTGGGTGCAGTTTGGTTTGCTGATGGGCCATGTGTGGTACTTGGGAGGTATGCGGGAGAGGAGCAGGAGCAGCAGTGGTTTACTGTCAATGCTCTTCTAATTGCAGTGGCCTTGCCTAATTGCAGTGGCCTTGCTACCTTCACCAAACTTCCAAGCTGTTACAAATGGGCTATCCTTCCCAATTCTTTATAGGTGCCACGCATAGGCTAATCTGCACAGATTCTTTCTAGGTGCAACACATAAGCTAATCTACGCAATTCTTTTTAAGTGCAATACATTGGTCATCTCGGAGTGCTCCTCAAAATTCAATACTTGGACCCACCTTCTCAATTATACTAAGTGCAATACATTGCAATACCAGGGCTAAGTGCAGATTAACACAATTAATGAGTAGGTGGTGGTAATGTGGGGGTGGCAGGGTTTTACGAGAGCACAGTATTGGCTGTGCTCCCGGCCCGTATCGCCTTACCTGGTTGTTGCCGTAGGATGTCCCGTCGGCAAACAGGGGCAAATGGGGAATGGGAGCCACCCTTTCCCTTGTGGCCCTTAGCCAGCTGCCCAGGCAAAGCTGCCCTAGGGAATTCATAAGAGAGGTGGTGTTCCGGGTCACCTGGGGTACCACAGCCCTATCAGCATTTGGCAGGCCCTGCGAGTGAGGAGGGGTGGGAAAGAGGAGGATATGTGAAGAGAGGAAAAAACAAATGAATGGCAGGGGGAACACAAGGCCGGCCTGTGTCAACTAAACAAAATGGAAAATGCAGGAAAGCAAGCTTACCCTTGGATCTTATGCACACAGACAGGCGGTGGAATGGCCTGGTGTGCTTGGGAGCAAGGGGATTAGGTCTCCTGTGCCGAGGAGGTGTTCCTGGTCATGTGGAGTACCAGGGCACTATCTGCATTAGGGAGGGTGGGCGGTGGCAGTGGGTTGTGTGGAGGTTAAGAGGAGGCTGAGTGAAGGAGGAGGCTCTAAAGCGGAGGCTGAGTGAAGGGAGGACAAAACAAACAGGTGGCGGGGGGGGAAACCAGGCCAAGGCAGGTGAACTAATCAAAATTCTTGACCGAAAGCTCATCCTTGGATGCTGCACATGGTCAAGAGGTGACATGGCCATAGGGGGACATTATAGTTCCCTTTTATTTATTTTCGAACCTTTCAATAATCAGGACCTCATAAAAATCCATGATTCATGAACAGAGGCATGGTGTTGCATACATCCTGCAAAGTAGAACAATTACATTTTGGTTAGTTCCCTGCTGAAGTGTCCTATTTTACCTGCCTGTGTGCCCTTAGTGTGGTAGACTTTAAACATACACGCTTAGCCGGTAAATTACATAGCTATTTACCATTCCAGGCAAAGTATATCAACTATTGGATTTGCAAACTATTATTGCAGGTGACCTGGAGTAAAACCAACTCTTGACGTGTTTTCCTCATATTAAGTCATAATTGGCATGAAGCTTTGTCTCCAAAGAAGCAGGATTACCTGTAAATGTGAATCTCAAATGTTCCAACCTACATCACTGAGAATCATCTGAAGTTGGTTGAGGTCAGTGAGGGAGCCTAGTCAGACATACTTGTAGCCTGGAAACACATTTTTGTATTTGTATTTATTGATTAAAAGCATGGCTTTTAAAACAGAAACCCCTTCACTGAGATGATAGCAGGCCCATGTTTGGTGGCTTTACATTGGAATATTCATAGTGCATTGTGGCCAGAGCAGCCATGGGATATGAAAGGAGGACCATACAGTTAAACTAAACTTCATTAAACACAATATGTGCATAGTCTGGCTGCTAAACCATTATGGACGTTGTATCTTAGGGAGGTAAACGGGGAGGGTAACATTTGCTTTGTCTAGCTAATATGTAGAAATATTAGCTTTGAAAACAGACCGGGTAGGTCGGTGGGGGCAGGGGACATTGGGAGAGCCTTGCAGGTGTACCATTGAGAGTGTGGTGGTGCTGTTTGAGGCCATATCTGAATGCTGGTATGCTCACTTCACTTGAATGGGGACTCAATGTCTATAAACTATTGACTGTCCATCTGACTCCTCCATCGTGGGACGGTTCCCTGAAGAGAGTATGATTAACCCCCCTAATTTACAGGGGAAAATAAATGCTCCTAAGTACGAATGGCTTATTTTCTCAGTTTGTTTATGCAAATACTTGACTCTAAGCCACTGTGCCAGCAGAGATGTTTTGAAGTAGACTTAAGTTATACGCAAGCATGGTGCTTTGAATCACAGCCCTATTTTGTAGCAGGAATCTGTCATGCACATCTGAAATATTTAATATACATTTATTTATCATCCAGGAGCATCATAAAAGGTCAATTCCCAAAGACACATGGAATCTTCTTTTAGACTTTGGAAATATAATTGCAGATGACATGTCCAACTACGATGAAGAAGGTAATGTGAAACTTAAATTCTGGATAAAATGCACAGTTTATTTGGTTATTGATTTTATTGTTTAGTTATATGTAAAAGATTTTGTGCCAGGTTTTAAGGAAGCGTGTTTTTTAATTGTCGGTTTAGGTTTTTTTGTATGTGATATATAAACTATTTTATGAAAATGCAGCTTGCTGAATCTTGGAGTTTTTCTGAATGGTGTCTCTTACTATCTAGTAACTCTGATACCTGTGGTCAAGTGCCTGGCCAAACTTCTGTAGGTTAGAAGGCTGGTCTTGGTCAGCCATCCGTCCTTTGAAGGTTAAAAATAGGCTCATGGAATATTGCAGGTCTCCAAAAAACCTGTGGATCCTGATTGGGTAGATTTAACTGGAGATTTCGATATATCAGGTTTTCAGGAGACTTGAGGTATGGATGAGTGCGCCTTGGAAGGGATTTCTGTGTATTTTCTACCAGCTGTTGGCTCCAACAATGGGGTTGGGCGACTGAGTGGAGCAATCTGTGTCTGGATGAATGTGATTTTGAATGCAATGCTCACTCACTGTGCGAGATGTTCCCATGATATTCAGTGCTTAATTTTAGATTTGCAACTAGAGAAACTCTGTTTTTAACGTTTATAATATGCCCTATGGGAACAAGGCTATGGATACTCTAAATATATTAGAGGGGCTGTTGATGGAGGGTGAGCAACACGTAGGGACTAAAAGGAATGCTATTGTCCAGGCCGATATGAATCTCCAGGTTGAGCCTTGTAATGTGTTTACTGAACTCATGGATGAAGAGAATGTAGTTTGAGGAATACTAGAATGTACACCTCTTGAAAAGAAAGTTGTTTATAAATACGCTCTAGAAACTGCAGAGCTTTTTTTTTTTATTTTTTTTTTTTTAGATTGTCTCTGAACCTGCAATGGCAGGGTGATGCTGGATATTCCTGAATCTGCTACCTTTAGAAGTGGTAATAGAAACAGCCATATTTACTATATTAAGTAAATTTGTAAATGTGGAGCCTAGTCAAAACTTGGATAGCGACAAACCATGTGTTAGTTAATTTTTAAAACATATGCAATATGTAGGACCAACAGCGGCGTCCACCCAGAGTATTCTCGTCTCAAATAGATGCAGATTGAAATGGGATAACCCTCGATCCCCAATAACTTGAAGCTTACCGCCAGACCTCAACAGAATTTGAAACTGTCAGGACCATGGGGGTGGAAATTGATAATGCCATTTTCAAGGTTAATGCTAGAAAATCGACAATTTGGGGAAAATGGCTCACAAAACCCACAGAGGAAGTAAAAGAAATCCAGTTGCGCAGAAGAGGGGTTGGTATGACTGGACTGGATGGCAAAATCAAGGCTACCGAATGCTCTAAAGTTTAGATCACCAGGGAACAACTCTATTTTTTGGATCTTTGGGACTCCTTTAAAGAAAACTCCCTAGCCTGTAATGATTGTAAGGTATTTTGGAGGATTGTGCCACAGGGTGGTAGTGACCAACCCTTTGCAGGGAGCAATACCGTAAAGGAAGTGGTTTGATCATTTCTCTGGGTGTTATCAGGAGGACAGGCAAAATTTTTATAAAGTGTTCCCTCTGTGATGATTATGTGAGGTTAGAGTTGAGCTTTGGTAAAGTGACAAAGGCTGTAGGGTTTTGGGTATCGGGAAAAGCTCTGGGCTGGACTATGTGCCAGCAGATCTTTATAGAAGTAAGCCGGTGGTATTGGTGCCTTATTTACATAGTCTTCACATTTATGAGCACTGCCCATAAACCATCCCTTTGGTTTATTGCAGACATTGTGCAATTTTTTTCAAAAAGGCGACCAGGGGTGACCGATTTCGCTTGCTGGCAGAATGGGTCCTTGAACAGAAAAAATTGAGTCGCCCGCCTGTGGGTTTTGTCAAAGGGCTCAGTGCATTGCAGCTGATCCTGAGATTAAATCTAATCTATGATAAATATGTTGAACTTTTGAGAGGCAGCTTTTATTTATTTTTTGTTGATTTAAAGGCTGCCTTTGACATTCCATGGACAGTGCTGAGGGATAAGGGGGGGGGGGCCCATTAAACCTATTAAGGGCAATCATGGTACTGTATGCAGATTATGCTGCTAATGGTAGATGGGGCACCAGGGGCTAGGTCACAAGTAAATTTGATGGCAGGAAGTGAGTCGTGCAAGGCTTCAAATTGGCACCCTTGCTTTGTAATCTGTATTTTAATGGTGTTCTGGATGACTTTCCAATGGGTATTTCAGATGTCCCTTTGTTTGCCGGTGAAAGAGTGGGCATCCTGTTCCTCGCCGACGACATTGTTCTTATATCACGCACACCAATGGGGTTAAGGAACCAGGCTGCCCACTTCATTTCATTTGGTCAGTTAAGGGGTTTGTAGGTGAATGCCACTAAAATGGAATCTATGTATTGTGGCAAAAGCTGTGGGCTTTGGACCAACATGGCTCTGGACCTAAATGGGGCACAAATTGAGAAGGTTAAGAGTTTTGATTACTTGGAGTCAAATTTTCAAATGGTGGGAAATGCAATAATCATGTAGCGAAGGCTGACGCAAATTTGGTAAGGAAATGTAATGGCATCTTAGCTTTCGCTGGAAGAGCAAATTGTAATTCAGTGGTCCCAGCCATTGAGATTTACAGAGTTCAGGTGTTGGCGGGCGTCCTGTATGGAGCAGAATTGTGGAGGCCCTCCATCACTGGTATTCCACTCCATATGGAACTTGTCTTTTTGTGAATTATTGATTGCCCTCAAACCTATCCTATTTTGGGTACGGATTTGGGCAGGGGGGAAATGTCATATGAAATTCTGCGAGGCCCTAAAAGATGTATTAACCTACAGGGAAGTTACTACAATTCGGTGGTTCCGGCCATATAAAAGGAACTATTGTTCCGGCTGGACCTAGGTGTGCTTTGGTCACACCCAGAAATGATTAATTCATCCCATAAGGCAATTTAAGTGAGATGATTATGTTAATAAATCCCTGATCCTAACCATGGGGTATGAGTATTTACTATGCAAGGATTCTTGCATGATGGAGGATAGACGCCTGGAAGATGACCCCTTAAAGCGCTCTCCAATTATGAGAATGCGCTTAGGAAACCTCCCACTGGCAACTACCCTATGCGCCCTTTTTGTCTTTCTGAGGCAAACTCTTCAGCACTTTCTTTTCATCTGCACTCAGTCTTAAATTCAATTTTCTTATGGCAGTAAACTATGTACGTTGAATAATGGTGATATGTCACAGAGTGTGGCAGGCCATCTATGCAAAAGTGTAAAGTCTGTAGATGTCGTGTATGCAATTGCAACATTTATGGGTAGTGCATGAAAAAAAAATCTTTCTTGAAATTTGTGCCATGATCTTGGCAACATGTCTGTATTTCTGGCCACCAATTCTTAAGTTTTAACAATGTATGCAATATGTGTCCATGTCTTAATCTGTTAGATGTTTGATATTACCCTGTTTTATGCTGGGTTTTATGCGTTAAGTGTTATGGATTAATTTACGAATAAAGTTGGAATGATGATAAAATGGGCTCGTATATTATTGTGGAATAAAACCCTTTCAAGCCCTTGCAGAGAGTTTAGTGGTGTATGCGTCGTGATTGTCACTTTAAATTACTCTTTGCTTGTAAGAAAAACTTTTATGTAGGTTGGGTCTCTTACTTTGAAGAAAAGTCTCTGAACTCACAGATGTGGTCTTCAGTTTAAACCTTTTTTTCCCTGCAACTTGGGACTTTAGACCTGTAGACTGAGTTGTGCTGCATATTTAACATTGCATTTGCCTCCACAACTTGAGTCACCAGGCTTCAGTTTGAACCAGATCCTATTTTTTTTTAGAAGTGCACATGCCTAGGCCTAGTTGAGTGAGTAATGGCATTATGTAACTGTGACGAATCCCGAGATGTCACTTTTCCCCGAGGGGTAGCCACTACCCATGAGGCCAGGGTGGTGAGGCCGCTACCCGATAGTCCCCTTGGTGGTGGTGCACAGTGGGAGGATCTCCTGGGATCCCTATGGGAAAAGGGGTAAACCTATAGGGAGAACGCAGTATAACCCCCCCTCCCCCCCTCGCCCAATCACCCCTTTTCAACCTACACCTATGGTACACCACGGTAATCTACCCAACCACCCCATTTACCTATGTAGAGCCAGTGACATAAAATCCACTGAGACGAAGAAGAGCCCGGACTACTCAAGAATGACTTGCATCACAGCGACTGGGACGAGGAGGAGGTACAGAACTATGAAGATCACCATCAGAAGTAGGTTTGAGCATTCTAGTTCCCCACTAAGTTCCACTACCAACATCAACATAGATCAGAAGACGGACTAGGGAGTTTGTCAAGCCTTCACTTGAGGATCTGCGAGCGAGGAAGCGGTTTGGCATAGAAGTGAGAAAAGGCTGCTGACCGTGACGCTGGCATGGAGGCGGAGGCATCCCTAATCGGTCCGAAGTGGAAGGACCGTCTCAGAAGCTGGCAAAGCAGATATCCGAAGCAGAGAAGAAGCCAGTCGCACAGTCTGCGAGGGGCCCAGAGGCTGCAGATCCACCGCAGTGCATCAGAAAGCGAAGCTGAAGAAAAGACTGGCAGAGACCGACTGAAGGACACTGGTGTGAACCCAAAAGGTATCTGGGTTGCTGGGACGGTTGGTGGGTGCCTAAGAGAGCAGAGGGAGACTCGGAAGAAGAGAGCAGACAAGAACCCAAGAGCAGGGGCACGAAGGGTACCCCTGGGGGAGAAGTGAACACAGAGAGTTGAACACAAAGAGAGAGACTGATCTGGGATCCACACCCATGAGAGAAAAAAATAAATAAGCTTCTTTGCGGCAGTACCTGGCAGGAGAGTAAACCAGGTCTTCCAAAGCAGAATAGAGACACAGGTCTGGGACCCGCACTCATGTGCGAGAAGTAGTATAAATCATCTTCTATTCAGCAGTACCTGGCAGGAGAGGGAACAAGGTCTGCCAGTGCCAAGCAGTAGAGAGCTACTGGTCTGCGACCCACACCCACAAAAAGAGTAGCATAAGCCATCTTCCTTGTGGCAGTACATGGCAAGAGTGAACCAAGGTTGCCCAAGTCTAGACACTGGGAAACCAGGCCCTGGGAGCTACAATCAGAAAATGGAAGAGAGACTGACGCTTTCCCTCGTGGCTGTATCTCAAAAGGGGAAGGGAGTCCTCATTTCGCACACCCCGTCCCCCGCCCCCAACCCCTGAAAGTATCGCTGAGGGTAAAGTGACTGATATGAAGATACCAGGAGAAGGTAGTCATTCCCCCTAGTTTGTGTGAGAATCAGTTAAGGCAGAGATCAGGAGAAGGGAGTCATTCTCCTGGTAGTTGAATCTGCAAAAAGGATCAAACCACAGAATATTGTGATCCAGGGGAAGGGAGTCATTCCCCTTGGGGTGAGGAAACTGAGACCTTTTCTGATATTGTTAAAAGATTGACAATCCTTTGTTTCGGAAGGTTGGGACCAGGGGAAGAGAGGCATTTGCCTGGTTCAGAACTTACAACCAGAACTGCACTACCCAGTCCAGGATAAGGGAGTCATTCTCCTGGACCAAGAACATTCACGCAAACTTCTAGTTTAGATAGAAGTGCAAGGAACAGAGTTGGAGGTTTGACACATGACGGTGGACTCTTCAGTTTACACGGACATACTGACAGGCCATTAGCATTTTAGTTGAGGCAGGGAAACCCCTCATAGAAGTAGGGAAAGTTTGGTTGTCCCTATATTTTCTTGGTGAATAAAAGTCCATAGCAACCACTATGCCACCTGTGCCAGTCTCCTTCTCCTGCGCCCTTACAGTAATACAGACTGCAACTGAATTAACTCTTAAGGCTGACCATCCCTGCTGAGAGGAAAGCGACTTTAGCCGAAACAAGAAAGGATGCCAGAAAAGCTATCATAAGGATGACTTTAAACTGAAGATCAGTAAGTTCTGACTAGATTTTCTTAGGCTTCTTTTTCGATTGTCTGGAGCACAGACAATACTCCTCTAGTGACACTCTATGATTTGGGGTTGAGAAGTTATTGTTCATTGTCAGATCTTGAACAGCTGGGCTGTAACAATGAATTTGGCTCCAAGATATTGTCGCTTACCCCCAGAGACATTAGTGTTGAATAAGATGCAGGGCAGATGATTTTTCAGCTCAAGCCACTGAAGAGAGTTGGGATTGCCTGAAACATGTTCCTGCTTGTGTAACCCCAAAGCGAGCCTACCAGCTATATTTTGGCCCACCTGTAATGTATTACTAGAAGGGTGGGAAGGACCAGCAAATAAACAATTGCAACAGTACAGATTTGGTGGTGGGTGCGTAGGGAGGTGAATCATGGCCCCAATTACCACCACACAGTCTTCTTCAGGGAGAAGACGTTTCAATTGGAAAGAACAGGCTTTTGGGATCAGGGACATCGGAAGTTCATGAGAACACAGATTTGGAATCTGAAGAGTTGAAATTGAAGCAGTCGGCATAGCAGGTAGCGATAGGGAGGGTTATATGCAGCCTTGAAATGATGTCAGTCTTTGAATCGTTCAGCTCAAGCCAGTAAGACTGCAACCAAGAATGAATAGCTGACTGCAGATTAACTGAGCGAGTAGAGGTCTGGGATGATCCAGTTTGAGAAAGAGCTGGGTGTCCTCAGTATTTGAATATCCAATGAGGCAGCCACATATACATATTAAACATAAGGGAGAGGTGGGCACTCAGAAAAGGGTGTTCCTTATAGATTATCTACAGGAACCAAGCACTATTTGCTGAGTTCTTTCTTATAAGACTGAAGATATTTATTGTTTATTTATATAGCGCTTATACACAGGTTAAGTGCTTCAAAGTGGGAAGGTAACAAGGGAATACAGTAATCATTTTTAGACTTCAAGATTCCGAATGATCCAGTCAAAGGTCTCAGGGGACTGATAGACTGCTAGTGTGTATCGGTCTCCCATGATAGGCTGATCAGTGTACAGTGAGTGGCCCAAGGTGGAAGCTTCTAAGGTGGTTTCCCAGAGGGAAAGAAGGACAGACTCCTACCATTAAAAGGACAAAATCCAGTTTGGTGACTATCTATGTTATTGTCTAGCACAGAATCTTGGATTTTTCTGTTTGAAAGGCATCAAGTTTAGCTAGAAATGGCAGGATGGCTTTTGAGAGATTGCTGGATTGCCCCAAATAGTTTTGTTTTAACAAGATGTCAAAGATCAATTCTGGTCACATAGAATTGTTGTTTGCCCAGATGTATGGCTTGATGCCAATAAGTGAGGCTTGTAGTGTACCAAATTATTTTTCTTTTCTGTATATTTTCTGCCATTTCGACCGTAGTGTACTGGCCTCAGCCCTTTTAAGTATTTTAACATTATTAGTGAATTATTGTTCCCCTCTGTGCTTTTACACGGTTTAGCAGAGGCCAAGGAATCAAAAGTGGAAATGGTTGACAAGTTGGTCCCTGCAGTAACATAAGTGAAAGGGAATGCCAAGTAGCGGCGATAGGACCGGGATGATGGAAGCATTGCAATTATTATTGAGTGGAAATGCAACCCTGAAAAGCTGGGTGAGTGAGTAAGGGAAGTAGCAGAGATTTTTAACAGGACTGAGTTTTATTCACAGAACATTAAAGTCACAGTAGGAAAACGAGAGATCATGAGCCACTCTCCCTGTAAAGTTGTCTAGGTGCAACAGAAGGAATCTTGCGTCAATCAGCATTATGAAGACTGAATATCGGAGAAAGCAATACTATTGAAGTACCCAAGAAGTATAATCTGCTCGGGAGAAACTAGAAGAAAAAGGGGTCAAGATAGTAGTGGATACGGTGTGGGCCTATCTGCTGGGGGGGTTCCCCAGACCACAGACGCTCAGACATGTAAGCAAGCTGAGGGACCTGGTTTATGTGCTCGCAAAAAGAAAGATTGCCATGGGATGGAAGTCATGCCATGTGCCGAAGATAGAGGTGTGGTGGAAAGACTTGCAAAAATGGGCAGAATCCGAAACCATGGCATGGCAAGAAGCAGGTAGCACTGGGGGGGGGGGGGAGAATGGGCCCCTGATGGCCTGGAAATCACTGATAGCCGAACTGTTTGGATCATTAGCTGACCCGGCTGAGCCTGTAGAGGAGGAGACCGAACCACAGGATGCGGAAACTGAAGGTTTAATGCAATAGACTCTCAAGGGGGGTGGGTTAGAGGGAATAGTGGTTAGGAATTAAGAAAAGTGTTATGTAACTGTTGGAACATGCACTGTTTGTTTGGTTTATATTGTTTGATTGTTTGGAAAATTCAATAAAATCTTGAAAAAAAAAAGTATAATCTGCTCGGTGAACAGGCCAGAACTGTGAAGTTTCTTTAAAGTTGGCTCATCTGTGCAGGTGGAAGGGGCCGTGGGTGATGGCGTATAGCTTTCACACAAGTTTGACGGGAAATGTGCATTAGAATTTATAGTGAGATGGTGAGAGTCCCCTGGCGCAAATTAGGTCTAGGCCTTCTTGGACTTTGTGGCTATGCAGACTTGGAGTTCAAACTGTTATTCAAATTGTTATCCTTACTTTCTCAGTGGCCCCATACTTGAGAACAATTTCATTTCAGGTAGTTGGGAAAAGACTCCCTGAGATGGCGGGAATTACCCTTGCTTGAAAAGAAGACACATGTATTATGAATAGAAAATATGCTGAGTAGGTTTCTGGTTTGCTATTACGAGCAAGAGCTTACCTAAATTATGCGCATGCAGTCAGAGGGAGGGACGGCGAGATTTTTCCCACGGAACGGCATATTATTTTGGTTGAGAATGTTGACAACACATTTGTTTGATCTCGGAGATGCAGGTCTTTCATGGAGTTGATTTCATTTGAAAACAAACAGAATACGTTTTACTTTTTTCAGTTTCTCTTTATTGAGTTTTTCTGATGTAACTGGATTATTGTCTAGGCCCTGGAAGCTCAGGGTGCTCCGGCTCCTTCCCAGTTCCTGGTACAGGCGTTACATAGTGATTGGTTGAGAAAATACTTTCACATAATTGTGTGTATGAAGAAAGATTTACATTTCTAAATATCCGGGTTTAGAAAAAACAGAATAAAATATCTTCATGGAATGCAGAGTGGTTTCACATTGAATTTGCAAAATGCAAATGTATTGTCTATTTATATTTGAAAACAGATAATCATTCAAAAGCTCCTATTCAATTATTTAATTAAACATATGGATGGCCACCAGGGGGCGCACAGTTAATGGAAGCCTGATTGTGCTGCGCTCCCGTTAAGTTCCCGAAAAGTGGTCTGTACCTCCGCTTTTCACCCCTCGGATCAGGCAGCCAACGGCCTGAGGCTTTGTGAGGGGATTTTGCACAAGTGGGTCAAACAACGGAGTAAAACTGCCCAAGTGAAGCTCTGTCCTGCAGCAGCAACCGACAGAAAATGAAGATTTTCCCGCTGTCTGTAAAGTCGGGTAGTGGTAGCAGTGTGCAGCCTTCCAACCCACCCAGAGACCCCTGCAGCACATTCCGGCTCGGTGGAGAAAGAGCCAGGCGACGGAGGCGGTTGAGGGAGGTGAGTGGCCCCACCTGAAGCCTCACTTGTGACCCTTGGCATCAGAGGGGGCCGTTGACATCTGCGGGTTGCAGGGCAGACCTTGGGGAGCACCACGAAGGGGCCTCATCGCATCGTGGTCCCATCTGAGGAGTTGTTCGAGACAGTGGGCCCCGGCGCGGATAAGAGCTTGCGGCTCCACCTGGGCCCGGGCCTCCAGAGAAAGCAACATTTTCTGGCCTGTTCACAGAGGCAGAGGGAGGGAGCAACAATTGTGTGCGCCTGTTGATACATTGGACACAGTGGGAAGGGCCAATAAAGCAGACTGAAACCCACAAGTAAGTTTACTGAACCTGAAGTTGAGGCACCCTGCTGTAGCTGACGGGCCCATGGGGTATTGCTTCCTCTTGCCGACACCCGTTTTTCCAACGGGTGTTTTGCTGTGGGAGTTTTTCTGAAAATTCCCATGAAATTGTTTTGTGGGGGTGGGGGGGGTGGGAAAGGGTAAGTAATGGGTTGGGGGGTAAATATAAAAAGTCTGTCTTTCTGCAAAACTCCCATGCAAAAACACCCGTCGGATAAAAGGGGGTCAGCAAAATAACATGGAACCGCCCAGGAAAGGTCCTGTTTGGTGTTCAGGAGTGCCTTGAGGGGGGAAAAGACACTGCAGGAGGCCTAGGAGTTGATGCTAAACTGAAGTGGGTCCCGCCAGGCAAGCAGTCACAAGCCCTCCATAGCCGTGTACAGACAGCGTCTGAAAGTCCTTGGCCTGGCTTAAGTAGCCCGCGGCTACCAGGCCCATTGCTACAAAGCCCCCCAAAATAATATAAAAGGTGCCCCCTTTCGGGACACAGCAACCTCAGCAGAGACTCACTAAAATCTGTGCCACCAGGACAGTACCCTGAGGGCCCTGGCTGGCCCCTGAAGGCGGTAAACAGGGCCATTACCAGGGCACACTGCTGGCTGAGGAGCTCACCAACCCCCAAAATCCGAGTGAGAAGGGTCTCTTGGAGAGTGGCAGGACAGGGAGGTGAGGGCCCCCTATCTTGGAGTTGTGTGCCAGTCTCCCAGCCCCCCATGGAATGAAGAGGCAGCCCATCAAAGGAGAGAAGAGCAAACAGCTGGGTTTGATGGCCCCCAGCATTTTGCTCCTTCTCAGAGGAATACCCTGCAACCACTGTGGTCCAATTGCCTGAAATTGAGGATCCCGCCTGACAGGTAGCTGTCCCCAATGGTGGAATGGCAACCGCTTGTTGTGGGGCATTAAGGCACAGCTGAAGCTGCCACAGTCTTGGGCGGGGACGTCACTGCATAAACTTAGGCACGCAAGTCATTTAGATGGGGCATATGGATGGGAGAGCGAAGCTAGCCAGCTTTGAATACACACCAAGCAAGAGCGGGGAGGAGATGGCGTGCAGGACATCATGTATTCCGGCGGTGACAACGCCGCGGCACCCAAGAAGGACGTTGCAGCACTAATGGAGGAGATGAGAAGCATGAATTCGGACATTGGAGGGAGGCTTGATAAAATCACCGAAAGGATTGAAAAAATCGGAGGGACTGGAGGTTGTGGAGCATAATCCATACTCCCTGGACACTCCAGAGACCCAAATGGATGTACAGATAATCGCAAGGAGAAAGGCGAAGATCATATTGAAAATGGATGTCCTCAAACTGCAAAAGGAGGAATAGCCTAAGATTTTTTGGGATCCCAGACAAAGAGGGGGAAATGGCGATGGACCCGAGAAGAACTCTACACGAGGTAATGAAACATATTTTTGACGACGATACCATCGATGAAGTGAAAATTGATAGGATCCATAGCGGGCGGCTCGGCGGGCGGGGGGTGGCCTAAATCGGTTCTCGTTCGCTTTCACAATTACTCCAACAAGCTTAAGATCCTGGAGAAAGTGAGGAGGAAAGGCCCAGTAATGTACGACACAACCAGGGTAACCGTTTTCCAAGACCTGTCCTCCATGACCCTCTCCAAAAAGAGACTATGCTCCCGCCTCATTAGATGGCTCAATGAGAAAGGGGTGTGGTACAGATGGGGATTCCAGTTCTCTGTTGCTTTTGAGCTGGATGGATACAAATACAAGTGGACTACAGAAGAAGATATTTGCAGAGTCACTGGGGAGCTCGTTGGAGAGGCCGGAACTTCTCAAGGCACAACGGAAAAGGCTGCAAGCGACAGACAATGCCAAATTTAGGGCCTGAGCAGAAAATGGATGCCAAGGTCATGGAAGTTTAGGCCGTTGAATACGTCACTGGTGGGCAATTCCTGAACTGACCTTGCTGATAGTCTGCAGAGGATGGCTGAGTAGGGAGTAACACAACTAGAAGGGACTTATGATATAGAGACCCGACTGGGGACTACTGTCTATCCAACTGCCTCTTAGCTTTTGGGGAGAAGGGGCTGAAGCTGGTGGGATAGTTTGGTTGAAGTGTTATATGGTTTTGTTGGGGGGGGGTGGGGAGAGGGGCTCTAGAGTAAATGGTTTGGACTGAGGGGACCTGATCGAAGGGGTTCAGTTGGTGGTTCGATATCGACCTAGTGAAGCTAAATGGAGAGAGCTGGGTGCCCATTGTGGGTTAGGGGGTTCTGGGGAGAGGGGATGGGGCGAGGGGGGTGCTTGGGACCTTGGTACAGATTTTCCTGTATTGGCTGCCTTCTGACACTGCTCAAGGTGGTGAGTGTAGGCCTGCTGGGTGGCCAAGCAGGGGCTTTAGTAGAGGGGTGACATGATGGCTACAGCGGAGGATGGGGCACGCAGAGACAGTCTGAGAATAGGCACCCTAAACGTTTAAGGGCTGAACTCGCCAACAAAAAGATCCCTGGTTGCAAGAGAAACAGGACAACTACTAAAGCACACTGCAGGCAGAGGAGCTCAAACCATGCCCCCCCCACCGCCACTCCCCCCACCACCACGGCGGGACAGGGAGGTGAGGGCCCCTTATCTTGGCAAAACAGCAAAGGGGTTGGAATTTAACTGGCGCCATGTTGGAGTGGGAACTTTGTCCCTATGGACTGTGAGATGCATTCAACGTTGGCTATGCAGCTGATGGATACTGTCTTGGGGATGTGGGCACTCCTAGCCTTTCGAAGGGGAAGAGACTCATCTTTGAGTACTCTGCTAGCCGGCAGGGGAGACTGGACAGACTGTTGGCAACCGCACAGTTTGGAGAGTTCCTCCACATCTAATTTTGTGTTGAGCTGGGAGGAGAACGGGATTAGAATAACCCCAAAATTACAGTTTTTGAATTGTTCAAGGCAGGTCATACGGAGATCCCCAGACTTAGTTCAGAGGAAGACATGGTCCAACAGTGAGATACAGGGTTGCATACCGCCTTAAACTGCAAGTTGAGGCTTGTGAATGTGTGCATCTTCTGGGCTATCCTAGCAGTTTGAGGAGGGCGCAGAGTCTCTTGAGAGGGTATTGGTTTGGAAGTATGCCCATTGGAACGTGCCACCCATGGAATTTCATTCCTGGAGTTGGCATTTTCATGGATTTCAGCTTGAGAAGAGGGAATGTCACGACTCCAATGGAGATACAGATTTTCGTTGGGAGTGTTCTTAATTCTAGCCGGAAATGCTGTTTAGTGATTCATTGCAAGGAGACTTGTACAGGTGTTTTTGGTTGTGTATTGTGGACTGAGGATCCAAGGCCCATCTACCTCCTAGAGTTGGGTGTTTGGAGTTATTTCAGTGAAGAATGGATAGTGATTGCAAGAAAATAACATTTTAGCATGTTTCCTGTGGATGCACTAGCCTCACAATTGCCTATTTTGCAATAAAGCTGCAAATTATGGGGCCGTCAATCTGCACTGCCATTTAATGCCATGGTGGATCCTACCCACAACACAAGTACTTTTTAAATGATGGGTTGTAATTCTTAATCTCTAATATTTTTGCTGAGCTGCATTGTACTAGACTCTACATTCACAATATATTTTGTGTCACGTTTTGAAATAATTGAGTGAAATGTGATGACTAGGACACATTGGGCAGGACTCCTGTTAGGGTTCCACACGGTTCCTGTGATTTCAACAGAGGCTGCTGTGTCGTCCTTAGCAACATCAGCTTTGATTTCTATCCTGTCTAGCACCCTACTGGTGGGAACATTCAAATGGTGGAAAACAGATTAGTTCTTCACCTCTAAAGGCTGTGTGACAAAGTGCATCCCGTGTGTTGAAACACAGTCCCTGAATGCAGTCTAAATCATTGTTGCAAATGCATTTTTACGCTTTTGTCAGGAATGGTGTAAATGTATTGATTTGAATTTACAAAGAGCTTTCACAGCCAAAGAACATTATATAAAATTCTCCAGCATGGGGGTCTGGCATGGATTCACATGCTCATGAATATTCCCCGTTGTCAGGCCGGGAATCCTCGGTATAGAAAAAATCAGTATCAGTTTCATTTCTGATGTCTTTCTTAGTAGTAACCAATCACCGGTCTCTGGGTCATACTGCCCCCAGCCAATGACTGCCCTCTCCCTAAGCCCCGCCTCTGGCAGCCATCCTCAGATTTTTACCGCACGTTCAAGTGTTGGGAGTCCTCGTGCTTTAGCTCTCGAGCTTTTGCTGCGTTTTCGTGCTTTTTCAGGAGATTTTTTTTCTCATTTTTCGGTTAAATAGAGCCTCAAGCTCCACCGTTTCTACATCCGATCAACAGGGATCCGTTTCGGAGTTTTCTACGCCCCTCAAGGGTGTAGATTTCGTCGAATTACGCTTTTGGAGGATTCCAGAAGTTCCGAGGCCTACCCCGGACATGGCCCAGGAGAAAGGAAGCTCGACGCCCGGGAAGCTTTTCAGGACCTGCCCTGGATGCCAGCTTCAGAATGTTTTCAAGGAGGACGAGCATTCGTTATGCCTCTATTGTCTCCATGAGGACAAGACGCACACGGAGAAGGACTGTGCGTTTTGTGGGAACATGTCGGAGCGGACCATGAAGGATCGCCACCTCCGTCTCGCCAACTGGCTGGAAGGGAAGAGCCCGTCGGGAGAGAAGAAGAAAAAGAAGTCCGAGCGGTCTTCTAAGTCTTGTGAGGGCATCCCGGCGATGGGCCCAACAAAAGGCCAAGCACCGCGAGTCCCGGGGCACCGGGAGCGCCGAACGGTCGGGCTCCTTGGCTGCCAGGCAGGGCGCATCCTCCCCGGCGTCATCAACCACGAGCCAACGCTCTGGCTCGGGTGAGAGGAAGTCCGAGAACCCGGCGAAGCTTCTGGAGAGGCCCCGGTCGATCTCGAAGATAACGGCAGAGGGGGAGCAAGGCTCAGACCCTCCCCCCCCAAGGTGAAGGCCCCAGGCGTACAAAAGGTGATGATGGCCTTAATTCACCCTGCTAAGACCTCGATTGAGGATGTCGCAGCGGCCCTGGCTCAGCCTGTGGAGGCTACGCCAGTGGAGGTGACCTCAGGATCCAGAGTCTCCCTGCCACCGCAGAGGGAGTCGTCTTTCAGGCCCATTGAGAAGACCCCCACAAAGTCCTCGTTGGAAAAGGAGGGGGAGGGGCAGGTGGCCATCGTGGATATGGACACGACCTTTGAAGAAGAGCTCATCGAAGTCGTGGAGGAGGCTCAGCCCATCGGGAGGGATCCCGACAAGGGCGACGACGAGAGCGACGGTGTCGCCGACGAGGTTCCACAAGAGCCCTCGCGCCCATTGTTCCGGTGCCGCAGGACACTTCAGCAGCCTTTTTGTCAGCGATTCAGTCCTTATGCTCGGAGATAAGGACAAGGTTGCCCCTCCCCCCGACGGAGGTACCTGAGCCAGACGACCAGGGAACCGGAGCCGGGACCTTTGGAAAGTCCACCGCATAAGAGGACGACGCATCCTATGCCACCTCTCTCACCTCTGCGGCCTGCTCTGCCTTCTCTCCAGGCTACTACCCATGGGGATGATACAGGCACGGACACGGCTACGACAGGTACAGATGACGACGGAGGCGACGACGGGACGTGTCCCCCGTAACCCCCTGCTCGGGCGTCCCCGTCTGAGGAGATTGGATCCTTCCATGCCATGATTTTCAGGGCATCCAAGCTCTTCCAGCTCTGCCCAGAAGAGAAGAAGAGAAGAAGGAAGGGTTCCTTTACCAACGGCGCGAGGCTAAAAGGAAGACGGTCCTCGCCGTACTACTTCTTGATGACATCTGGGATGAGTGGCTCGCCACGGCGCCGGCAAAGAGGGACCGGTACGAGAAGAAGTACCGGGTCCCCGATGCTGCCCCCTTGTGCCTTCGGGTGCAACCTAACCCGGATTCGGTCATTTCGGCGGCGGCAAAGAAGAAAGGTGGGGGGGGCATCGGCCTCGACAATAACTTCCCCGCCGGACGGCGAGGGCAGGAAGCTAGACACGATGGGACGACGGGTCATCTCATCCGCACCAACGACAATCAAGGCGGCCAACGCCCTGGCTATCGTAGCCCGCTACAACAGGGAGTTGTGGTTCAAAATCGCCCCTGTGTTGGATTTCCTTCCGGACGCCAAAAGGGCTGAGGCCCTTGAAATCTTACAGGAAGGTGAGATTGCTTCGGACCACGCCATCACGGTGGCAACGGACATCGGCAACACCGGTTTCCGTCAGTTGGGCAACAGCGTTTGCCTGAAACGACGAGGATGGCTCAAGGCGACGGATTTCTGCCAGGACGTACAAACCAAGGTTTTGGACATGCCCTTCGACGGCAACAACCTGTTTGGGAAGGCGGTTGATGAGTCCCTCCAGGCCATCAAGACAGACACGGAGACTGCCCGGGCACTGGGAGTGCTCCAACAGCGGCCGTCCTTTCGGAGCTCCGGAGGCAGACAAGGTGCCTCCAAGGGATCCAGCAGTGGCTCCTCCACGTACCGCCAAGCGGCAACATCTTCGTCCCAGGAAGCCTACAGGGGACGTGGCAAGTCAGATGGTGCCCGTCGTCGTCGACAGGGAGGTCAAGGAGGCAAGGCGGCCTCAAAACAAGATTGAACCGACTGTGGGGTCGGGCCCCCGCCGAAGCACCCCGGTGGGAGGCCGGCTGGCGAGGTTAGTCAGCGTGTGGGAGTCCATCTCCACCGACCGTTGGGTGCTGGACGCCCTGGCCCAAGGGCACACCCTCGAGTTCCAGAAGAAGTGCCCTTGCGTTCCACCCGTGGCGAGGAAGGAAAATCACGTCCCTCAACTACTGTTGGAAGTAAGGGCGATGCTCAAGAGAGGTGCCATCGAGCTCGTCCCAAAGAGGCTTTGGGGCTCCGGAGTTTACTCAAGGTACTTCCTCGTAAAAAAGAAGACAGGAGGATGGCGCCCCATCCTGGACCTGCGACAACTGAACAAGTACATCAGGGCACAGAAGTTCCGGATGGTCACCCTCCAGCACGTGCTGGGACAGCTGGAGGAGGGCGATTCCGTGTCGTCGGACTTGGAGGATGCGTACTTCCACATCCCCATTCTAAAAAGACACCGAAAGTTCCTCAGGTTCGTGGTCCAAGGGCGGCACTACCAGTTCAAGGCCCTCCCGTTCGGATTGAAGTCGGCACCCAGGGTGTTCACCAAGTGCCTCGCACCGGTGGTGGCGCGGCTGCGCCTACAGGGGAATGCACGTCTACTCCTACCTGGACGACTGGCTCATCCGGACAAGGGAGCTCCCGTGGAGCACACTGCGAAGACCGTCCAGCTGCTCACGGACCTGGGGTTCTCCATCAACTTTCCAAAATCCCACCTGGCTCCGTCGCAAGTCGCCCTGTTTCTGGGAGCCAAGCTCGACACAGTGGCGCGGCTGGCCCCGCCGTCGGAGGAAAGGACCAGGACCATCCTGGGCAAGGTGCAGCGTCTGCTGGCCACGGACACGGAATTTATGAAAGGATTGTTCCGATCATTCCCGCCGGTGAAGGCCCCTGCCCCGGCGTGGGAGCTCCACGTGGTGCTGACTAGGCTCATGGGGGTCCCATTTGAGCCTATGCATTCGGGACCGTTGAAGTTTCTGTCGTGGAAGACGGCGTTTCTCGTGGCCATCACCTCCGCACGATGAGTGGGAAAGATCCAGGCCCTATCTTGCAAGTCACCATACTTGATGTTTCACGACACGAGGGTGGTGCTGAGGTCCTTCATGCCCAAGGTGCCGTCGGACTTCCACCTCAACGAACCCTGGGTGTTGCCAGTTTTCGTCCCGTCTCCTTCGTCGCCGGATGAAAGCACTCTGCACTCGCTGGACGTAGCTAGAGCACTGAAGTTCTATGTGGACCACACGAAGAGTTTTCGGAAGACATCACAGCTGTTTGTAAACTTTGGACCTGTGAATCAAAGGAAGGCTCTCTCGAAGGCTTCCATTTCCAGATGGCTCTCCGGCTGCATCATGCACTGTCACCGGTTGGCAAGCCGACCGCTGCCCGGCCGTCCGAGAGCCCACTCGACCAGAGCGATCGCTGCTACCACAGCGTTCCTGTCTGGAGTGCCCCTGCTCAACATCTGCAGGGCTGCTACGTGGAGGTCGACGCACACCTTCACGAGATTCTACTGCATCGATCGGGACTCCAGGGAGGAGTCCAGGGTCGGCCAAGCAGTGCTCCGCAACCTGTTCGCTTAAGGTGAGCCTGGTGAGGAGGTAAGAGATGCTTAATGTTGAGTTTTATGTACTGCTTAATGTTAAGCCTATTGCCACCTCCCGTGGTTGTGCATGTGTATACTGCTATGTATTCTTACATTCATGAGCATGTGAATCCATGCCAGACCCCATGCTGGAGAAGGAACAAGTTGCTTACCTGTAACTGTTGTTCTCCAGCATGGGTCTGGCATGGATTCACATGCGAACCCTCCCGCCTACCCCTCTGCGGCTCTTCACTTGGTCATACTGCCACTTTATGTGCTACCAAATCTGAGGATGGCTGCCAGAGGCGGGGCTTGGGGAGAGGGCAGTCATTGGCTGGGGGCAGTATGGCCCAGAGACCAGTGATTAGTTACTACTAAGAAAGACAGATCAGAAACGAAACTGATTTTTTCTATACCGAGGATTCCCGGCCTCATGACGGGGAATGTTCATGAGCATGTGAATCCAGCCAGACCCATGCTGGAGAACAACAGTTACAGGTAAGTAACTTATTCCTTATATAGTTACCACTGAAAACTGAATGCAAATGGCAGAACAGTCCCAACTTTGAGTGGAAAGCAGGAACGTAATGAATGTTATGGGAGCGGAACGTGGCCAGGTTGGACGCTGAACCGTAGAGAAAGAGGAAGGACAAACCAGAGTTTGCAATTTAGCAGAGAAAATGAACAGCCACCCGATTGAGCACAAAGGGGGACAAGCAGCAGCTGAGAAAGGAAGAGAGCTGGGTGGAGTGTTAAGGGTAACAAGAAAATAAATAGAAAGGTGCTGGAGTATGAACCTACTAAAACAACGCAGACTGCGAAAACAGACAAGTAGGATGAGCCAGTTTAGAGATGCAAGAAATGTGGGAATGGTGGGAGAGGAAGCGAATAGCAGAATTGGAGATCGACTGTAGGTGCGAGTGCAGTAGCCCGAGAGCAATATGGATGAGCAACAGTAGAATCAACTTGAGCGCATGCTTTTGAACTCTGAATCTCGTTGACGCCTTCTTTTGTCTTTTCCTCCACAGGAGCATGGCCCGTTCTTATAGATGATTTTGTGGAGTATGCGCGACCGCTAGTCTCAGGAGGAAAGCGTAAAATGTTCTAACCTGACATTTTAAACTGGACTATGCTTGCGGTGTGAAAATGCACCTGGGAACGAGGACCTCGCTGGCCAATACCTGAGCACACAGCGTCTACGTTTCCTACAGTGACGGTGCTCTGCCATTGACCGCCATGTGATTCCCTTTGTTCTGCTTATGGAAAATAATGGCTGACTCATGGACATGGCAAGAAGAAACTCGGAAGAGAGCTCGGGCTGTTAGTAGGATGTTGGCTTCAATTATTGTATTGGTTGTACCATATAGAGTGTAGGTTTTGCATGATTTTATACTTTGGAGAAGAGTGACAAGATGCCATTTTATTCACAAGGAGAGGTTTGACAGCACAGCATGCCACTCAGGTCATGGCTCGAGGTAAAGCACCAGCAGTTAAATAACTGTATTATATTGTACTTACTTGAGCGAAACAAAAAACAGTATTTGTGCTATAAATTAAATCCCCCCAAATGAAGCAAATGTATTATGTTGTATTTTTATACCATTTTGACAAGTCACTAAACATCCCTGACTGACAATTGTTACTCACCTGCTATTTTTTACGCTTTTCAAAAATCAAAATGTTTTTTTTTAGATACTTTCTCTCAAATGCTTAGTCAAGCAGCCCCCATGAAAAAGTGGAAACACTCATATTTGTTTTCTTCAAGCACCACGTCTGCGATCCAAGTCTTCCAGTGCAGTTTATGAACTTTGTAAGCATGACTTCTCATTTGAGGTCTGACGACAAAGAATAGCAGGCATTATGTGAATCGCTTGTTTCAGTGATGAAGGCGTGCTATTATTAAGCCATGGGAAGTTTTTTAACAAAACACTTTTTTTGTCCCTAAAATAATTTTATTGGAGGCTATTCATTTTGTATCCATCAGAATGAGCTGTTGATTATCTAAGGGTTTACATCTTGAGCATTTCTGTATGGTGAACCTGCTGGGAGAATTTGGCTGCGTTATTATGATTCATGCTGTAGTCATCTTTGGCACTAGAGCAAGGGTCTGCAGCCTTTGGCACTAGAGCAAGGGTCTGCAGCCTTTGGCTTTACATATGTTTTGGACTACCACCCCCATCAGCCGTAGCCAGCAAAGTCAATGACGAGGGATCCTGGGAGTCGTAGTTCAAACCATGTGTCAAGCCATAGTTTGCAGACTCTTGCACTAGAAAGATGTTCCAGAAACCTAATGATCTACTCGTCCAATGGTAAATCATCTTCATTTCAAAGAGTTGGAACATAGGTAAGAGTTTAGTACAGTTGCAGCAAAGCCTCCTGATGACATTTTTCAACTTTGGTCATAATGATCTTTATAGCAACTCTGGGACCAGCCACAGATGGAGAGGGTGTGAGTTCAGTCTGAACTTCGAGATGGGTTTTCGTTGCTGGATAAAGCATTTTAGGAGAATAGCAAGATAAACAGTAAAGACAAATCGCACCAAAATGTGATTGGAAAAGAGAGAAAACTGAAGAAAATAAATAACTGTGAACTGATCAATTAAAATGCTGAAAATAAAAAATAAGTTCCTTGCTGCTTCTAGCCTTGAATTGGTACACACTAATGTATCATTTATCCGGCTCTTTATTAATAAAAGCCAGCCTTGAATAAATAATGTGAATTGCTGTTTCAAGTGCAACAAAATTGAAGTAAGGTATGGTGCTATGTTACTACTTTGTACATCGCATGTTCTCTGGCTCATTTGCATGTATAAACATTTGCCGGGAAAGACATCGCCATGTTCCTTGACATGGATCAACCAGGCGTTCTATTAATTCAACCAACTGTGGTTTCCCTTGATCGGCTAGAGAAATGGATTGAAGTCGGAGGCTTGGAGAGCAATGGATCTAGACTTTTCTACATAACAGAATTGGTACCAGCACTTCAACAATCGAACATTTTTCAGTAGCGTTCCTTCTGGGCTTCTAGTAGTTGGTGTTGCTGTTTCATTTTTACATGTGGTGTTTAACGAAGGGGATCAGTTCCAGATTTATGTTTACAATGCACACCTTCAATTGAGAATGGAGAAAAGCCCAGGCCTCACTTATAACCTTTTTTTCCGTTTATGGCACGTAAGCTATTAGAGGAAGTGTTATTTGGACCTAAATCAAGTAAATTGGGATCCTGGTCCTGTGTTGTCCAAACAAGAGCTTGATGTCAAACTCTTCCCTCACACCAATGTTTAGTTTCTGGGGACGAGGGGGTCTCTTGCTCACACCAAATCACAGCAATTTGAAAGAGTACTGCCTTTCATCTCATGTGTTTTTGAAGTGGATACACACACTGTTAAAGACTAATCACCAAATTGAACACAATGAAGTGGTGCCCTTGCTTGACTACTAAAAGGTATATTGGGTGCGTCATTGAATCCCTGGTCCCATGAAGGATTGAGTACTTTCACACAAAAAGAACGTGTGCAGGGGACGTGTGCTCAAAACACAGTAGATAATTTAAGTTGCAATACTGTACACAATTATTTCCTAACTTCCGTTAGCACCCTTGGAATGTTTTGGGGCCAGTCATGATGTTGTGAATACTGAATTACCTTCTGTGACACACCAGTGTTCCCCACCCACCCGCTCGCTTCTGCCTCCACTCCGTTTTTCTGTCACCTTGGCTTAAACCCCCTTCCACTAACTGCATGTGCCGACTGTGGATCTTGCTTGAAGTTCTTTCACTGTGCCCCTTGCATCCGTGGCCTGCACTTATCACCTCATAACTTGCATTGCCATGGCCTGGCCCACCTTGTAATACTGTTGGTGCCACGAGACACCATGGCAAATGCATTGCTAGCATGTGCCAATAGCCTTTTTTGCTCATCTAAATATTTACTTTCGGCATTTTTCCTCACCCGAACAATCGCTTTTGGCCATCGTAGCCTTCGAGGTAGGCTATAGCATGTGTTAACAGTCCTCCACTCCAGGTAACGCCCATGCGTGTTGCTAAGGTGATTATCTCTGGACTACTAGCTGTCCTTATGTGCAACAGTTCCTCACTGACGCCGTTATGGCATAATTATAACTTTGGAATGTTCACAAGCCATTGTAAACAGTGAATCCGTAAAGGGCATTAGCACCCAAGGTGGGCGGAGCACCCCTCACCCCCCCCACCCTACCTTCTCTTTAAATGTCCTGTGCCTCACACCTCCAGCCCCACGTAGCTGCGCCGCGGCTGCTGGGGCCGCTTGGTCTTCCTTTTGGTCCACCATGGAAATGGAAAATGGGCGTCTCTTGGAGCCCTGTTTTACAGCTCTGTGGCAGCCATCTTGAGTCAGTTTGTTGTATGAATGAACGGTACACTGCGAGGCGTCCCGTTCATTCATGCAACAAACTTTGCTGTCAGCACCCTGGGTTACCAGATTGTCATTCCGGGGTGCGAATAACAATTACCACCCGTTCCGCGTGCAACGGGTGGTAGCGGCACTGGGGACTCTCGCTACACTCAGTCATTTAACCCTGTGCCGTTACCACCCGTTCCAGCCCGTGGAGCAGGTGGCTAATTGAGCATTTTTGCAAAGCCAGCTGTTTCTCGTCCAAGAGTCTGCCTTAATTCTGTGTTTCTCTTTGCTACCACCAGGACAATGCTCTCTTGAGCACCATATCAAACTTATTATTTTTTATTGACATCCGTTTTTTTATTTGTTTTTGTAGTTTAACCATTTTATGAAGTAATCAGTCGTGTGGGGAGGGCCATAACCGATATTATTTTCCCTTGCCGTTGTTGGGTGCTTTCACCTTAACCTCACACCCATCAGTTAGGTGTGGTCAAATAACACTGGTTAAAACCCCCATCCCCCCACTGTAATTCCACATTATACCATTGGTATGCTATTGTCAACAATGAGACAGCATGAGGGCCTGAACACCTATTACAAGGCCGGCTGCTTTCCCAACATTTTGATTGAAAGCTCGGCTCCCTTAACCCACTCTTCTCCAACTGTTTTACTTTGTTTTACCTTATTTTTGACCAATTGTAATGGCATTATATCTCTTGCGGGGGTGGGGGGGATGCAGCAGGTGTCCTTATTCCTTACCTACGTTATCTGCCCTTGGCTCTGCCTCTGGCCAATAACATGGGAGTGGGCCAGTAATACAAATTACAGCCTCAAACCCACCCCCAGACTCTTCTGCCACATGTTGCTGAATAAGTGAAGACAAGCTTTAAGATGGATTGAATTAAATAACTGGTTTTGTTTGTACTTGTGTAAACGATGGAAGGACATTGAAGATTGGTGTAATGTTGTAATTCTCAGCTTTACTTAACTAAATGCAAAACTTGTGGCAGGTTGAGATTGACTGCTTCCTGTTCTACTGGAAATGTGTGTGTATTTAGAGTGCTTTCCCAGGGTTTAGAGGTATGGGATGCAAAAAAGGGGGGAGACCTGCATAGATGGGAACGTTTTTAGTCTCTTTCTGAAGGTTAGAAGATGATTTGCTTGCCAAAGATCCAGTGGTAAGGCGTTGCAGAGCTTGGTTGCAAGTACTTGTAAAGTCCTCCCCCATTGCTTGCAAGTCTGAAATGCAGTTCGGACAGAAGAGAAGCGTGGTAGGCACGTAAGGCACGCTGGTGAAATTGCAATGAGAACTTATTGGAGAGATATCTAGGGCCCATATTCTTGAGGGCATTAAAGACGAGGGACAAAAATTTGAACCATATCCTGGCCGCAACAGGCAGCCAGTGAAGCTTTTCAGAATGGGAGAGATGTGCATTTTTGATGTGAGGCCAACTACTGCTCGAGCAGCTGTATTTTGGATCCTTTGCATTTTGTTAAGGACGTATTTATGGGCACCAAGAAGTAAGAGTTTCAATAATTCTGGTGTGACATAATGACAGTGCAGGCAATGGTGATTAAAATAATTAAATAATATTAGTGGCACATAGAAAAGTTGATCAAATTAGACCCCTTAGGCTTTTCACTACTGTGGAACATTTAATATTGGCTTGATCTGTGTGGAGTTGCTCATCAAGTGATTTTGACTTGGTGGATAAGCAGGTATTGAGGCATTCAGTTTTGCCTTTGAGACTGGGGCCGTTTTGGCCCATCCAATATTCAATGCTGTTCAGGATAGTATGCATTTTCATCTTTACAATTTCAATGCTGAGTGTTGGCACGTGGAAGATTAGCTGTATATCTGTGGCATAATTCTGGAAGAGGGACGTTGTTATTTTGAAGCCAATCATGAACGGTTTTGAGAGGGATATTAAAAATAAGTGGATAAAGACATGCCCTTGTGGTAGTCCGCAATCTAGTAAATAAGTCTTCGACTCATTGGTTAATCGTAACATGAGTTATATGTAGCCTGTTTCCCGACCCTGGTGCAAGCAAGGGCATGCACTTCTCACCTGAACCAGGGGCAGTCCCGTGGGAACCACCGCTAGGCCCACTGGATAGGGAGCGGTGCTGCACCTCAAAATAAAAATACTGATAACAGGTGATGGACTACACCCTAAATTCTTAGATCACTAAGGGACACAGATGCCAGGGTGAATTTTATAGGGATCCCAACGGGGAGCCCTCTTTATTTATAAAACACACTAAACCTATAAACCTTTTACTGGCCCCTAGGAGTCCCTTGACATTAGCCCCAACTGACTGGGCACCTGCTATGTCATCTCACCCTTTCTTGGGGGAAGGGGGGGGGGTCTTAGGGTGAGTCAGATGCAACAGACCCCTTACCTAACTCTGGTACCATCCACATGGAGTGTGAGGCCAGAGGATGGCCTCTGTATGTGGTCCCATCTAATTGGGCAGCCTCAAGCAGACTGCCACCCTATCCCACTACCTTATGCCAGGGTACCTCCCCTCATCTAATTAGTACGGTACCCAGTCATTTTACCAAAAATAAATCAGACTGGTAATTTTTTACTGAAACCCAAAATGGCAAATACCAAAAATATTCATTTTATATATATATATATATATATCAGTTGTGAACAAGCGGGCAGTGGACCGCGAAACGCGTAGACTCCATCTACTATGTGCCAGCTACCTTGGGAGGGCCACAATATGAGTGGCTTGTGAAAACTTTTTCTTGCCATGAGGATGTGCAATGATTTTATGGAATCTTTTGATACCTAAATAAAGTGGAACAATTCTGCATTTTGGTTTCCTGATTTTGTGAATTCACTTGGGACCAAGGAGTGCTCCTCCACCAACTGCGGAACCGACAGCTGAATTAAGATATATGGTAAGGGGTTAAAAGGATAGCAAAACGAGGGGATTGGAGTGGGTACCTCCAAATTAATAAGAAAAAAACAATTCAGTATTATTTCTGTATCTTGACTTCAGTGAAATTGACCACTCTAATTTTACCTACAGTAAAATCACATATAACCAATTAGTATTCTTAGAAATACTTCATACCCTACCCAACTCTTCACCCTACTTAACATTCCCCCCTAACATTTACCCAAAACTCTACACTCCCCCTGAACACTTAATATATACCTACAACTGCACACACATGTATTGACATATGACATTTAATACACATGAAACGCTGTTGTCAGGCTAGCTGGTTCTGCCTGATCCTGGTTGCAAGGCTGGATGGTAGCTGGCCTGGCCCCACTTCCTTCTGAATGGTGGCCTTGTCCGCCACATGAGACCACCCACACTCACCATGAAGCCTGTGCTCTAAAAGTCCTAAGTGGTCCCCTGCGCAAGTGTGGGTCTGCCCATAGCTGCCATTGCGCCCATGCAGTCCTTTAATATTCAGGGTGGGTCCTGTTGAGGCGGGGGCCCACCAGCGTTCACTGTCACGCTAGTGGCATCATTTGGCATCTTCAGGGTGACCCTGTTAGCGTGTGGGCTGTCTCCTGTCACCAGACGGCCTGTGCTGCCATTTTGGAATCAGGTGGTGTCCCCAGTGTCCTGGGCAATGTTGCTGTGATCACTGACGCACCCGTGGCCATTTTAGGCTCAGGCGGTGTCCACATGGCTATATGGTACGGCACTTAGATTCGCCACTGCAGCCTTCTTCTGGCCTGCCCCCTCAGCAATGCGTCATTAGATGCAGGGGGTGGGCTGCGGTCTACACCTGGGTGGCCCGGTGCTTTCCTTCACCCTCCTTGGATCTCTCGGTGGGGAGGCTCTCCAGGCGCTGCCTGGTGCCATTTTTTTTTTTTTTTTTTTTTTAATGTTTAGGCATGGGGATAAGTGGGTGCTAGAGACAGCTGTCCCACTTTTCCCCAGGGAAGTCCGTCTGCTGATCTCCTTTTTATCTCGCCTCCAACTGTCTTTTTCTAACGGTCTCCTGTTTTAAATCTCCTTTGGATTCTTCTCTCCCCTGCCCAGCCCATTCTTGGGCAAGGGAATTCTGTTCTATTGTTCCATTCTTATAACATTCCATCCAGCCCCATACTGGGCTGGATATTCTTCCATAAAACAAAAACACACACACACATACATACACACACACTTTTATTCCATGGCGTCTGTCTTTATTTCTAGGTGTTTTGCCTTCAAGGACAAACGTGTAGCTCCTACTATCCCGGCACGACCTGCATATATGATCGGTCAGGAAGGAAGTGAACCATAGAAGAGCATCAATTATGCATTGCAAAAGGTTATGAGGAAACCATCCCTATTTATGTTTTGGGACGTAATACTGACAGGACTATTACAACATAGACGACATCCGAGCCTTAAAGAGGGAGAAACCGAAGCTGCAGGTTTTTTTTAAAAATTATTTAGTTAGGCTGCTAGTTTAGTTTATTTGTATTGGTACATTCTGCCTGAACGTACACAAGTGGGTACTACATCACCACCGTTTCAAATTGCCCCATTGGCTTCCAGGAAAGCAACGCCACAAATGCAGAACATACTCCACCATCTAAAAAGCAGTAATGGGCAAAGGACACGAGTACCTCTCAAAACTGATCATCCTATGTCCCTTCACATAAACTCTAATCGAAGTGTGTTTCCCAATCCAGCTTCAAAGGCAAGTAATATTAAGGCAAAACCATTTGGGCACAGTGTTGCTAACCTTAACCTGACCCAACCTGGTGGTGGTCAAGAAAACGATGAAACATAACTGTTCAAGGATCCCTCCCAATCCCAATACACCTGTAGCAGGAACTCTCCAATTCAAGGAAAGACTGGTTGGCCCCATCATGTTGCCACAGAACTTGCCAAAAAGAGTAGAGTTGCAGAATTGAGGGTGAACAAACCCAATTAACCTATTTTATGGGATAATGCCCAATTGGGATGATCAGGAGATTTTTTTTATTTTATTGTTATAGCTTATTGAGCTTTACCATCAGTCTGGTCCCACCCACAAGGATAGTCCAGCACCTAAATGTTAGGCAATTCACGTCTCAACAAGAGTACAAACTGTCCTTGATGCACTTTTATGCCTTGTTGGCTGACTGTAGTGAGATGTCTGTGGAGCTGTGTCTCTAGGCACAGAGAGTAAGGGCCTAATAACCCTTACTAACCTAGGGTGAAACCACAAGCACTTTACAATTTTGCAAAAACGTGAGTGCTTCTACAGCATATTAACATTGCTAAATAACCTGTTCTATGTAACTCTATGTAATGGCGCCCACTTTCAAGGGTCTGCATCAACCCACAGAAACAAGCATACAAACCCTGTCCAGAATGAAAGATACAGATATCTGGCCAAAGCCATCCTTACTCACAAGTGTCGTGTACTTGGACATGGGGCCTAAAAGACATTCAGCCATGCAAAATCCTGCAGAATCTTGGAATCGGTCCGCGGGCAAGAAGTTGGACTGCGTCTTAATTCCAGTATGACCTGGAGTTGTGCACCAATCCTGTCCACTTGGCTATGTGTTGAGGAGGGAGAGTTTGCCTTTCAGTAAATGCCCCACTTTGTGTGTGACAAACTAGTCCCTCATTGGATGAGGTGCCACTCAACGAGTCTTGGTACACACACTTTTGTCAGCCTGTGACTGAAAACGTTGTATCATTGTCTTGGAACTACAGACCATTTCCAACAATTTGAAGGCGTTCATACCATTTATTTGGACGAAGGCTCTGTGAAGTCAAACGGACAGCTCAACTTCGATGTTTTACTTATAGGGCTGCAAAGCAACCTAATGGTGCCATAGAAAACACTTTTATATAAAGGAAACAGTGCACCCTCTCACGCTCACTGCATCTGCTGGGTTACCAGACAAATGGTCGAACCAATTTGGTCGAAAACCAAATGGTCGAATTTTTTTTTAATTTTTTTGGGGGGGTCCCCCACCCCCTTTTTTTCTCTAAAAACCCCTTTTTTTAAAAAACGAAAACCCAAAAAATAAATATATAAATTAAAAAAAAAATCGACCATTTGGTTGTCGACCAAACGTCATTCGACCAGTTTTCAGTCGACCAAATGACTGGACACCGATCTGCTGCTCTATCCAACCATAAGCAACCTGGAGTGTCAACTCCCAAATAAGCCTCTTATCAATATTTTACTCTATTATGGAAAACAGCCCATTAAGCTGCTGGCAGCTTTGCATCGAAGACAAATTCGGGGTTGTTTCTTTAATGGCATTTTCTTCCAACTGTTCACTTTCCAGCAAACTAGATGTTGCATCCATCTACGCCTATAGGTGGTCTACTTTCTTCCATACTGTTGGGAGTTTGTCCTATATGGATGTGACTGGAGCCTTTCTTGTTTAGTTTCCTCCGCGTTCTCTATTCATTTTCTTGATTTTCACCAGCTGCCTTCTCATCACCACACCCTGCAGCATATTTGGATGATAACAGATCTTGCTACCTGCACCCCGTAACATGAGTTTCTTGGAAGTGGACACCTACCAATACTGCCTCATGTGTCTAGGCTCGGAATGTGTGTGGGACATCTGTGCTTCCTGTGATGAGTTATGGTCCCAGGCTTTACATTGTAGTCTTGGCCGCTTGAAGGACTTACTAGGGGCTGGTTGGTTGGAGTGGTGCACTAGATCCTCATATCTGACCCCACCAAGGGTTGCCTCAATTCTGGCAAGGCTTTAACTGCTGCTTGCACTTGGGGCTTACCTTGACCTATCACTGGACCTTGGTCCAAGTGGGCAGGGACTATGGAGAGTCAGTCTGAGGGTATGATATTTTAGCTCTGTGGGTCTTTAACCAAGGTCGTCAACCCTGTCACTGTGCCTGCACCTGAGGGTCTGTCGATAAATATTACCTTGGGCTATTGTGACCAGGTCAATGATCTGACCTTGTCAAGAGGGGATAGGAACTCCTCTCAGCCTGGTGTGGGGGGCATACCATAGCCAGAGCCAGTCCTATCCCAGAGGGGGACAGTTGCAGTTTAGAGGGGCCCAATTCCTATCCCCTCCCTCCCCAAGTACCCACTTCGATCATTCCATGCCTCTTGATGCAAATGCTATGTTTTCTCTTCATGCTTCAGCCTTATGGAGAAGGCGTTAGGGAGGGCACAGCTCACCTGTGCCCCACGCCATCTGCTTTTCAGTGTCGGAGAAATATATATATATCCAAAGTTTTCTGCGCCGACTGGATGGCGTAGTTCTGAACCGCACTCCCGGAGCAAAGTACCACTTTTCAATTACACAAAAATTGTGCTCCACAGATCATACTGCAGTCCAAAAGAATTCAGTTTAAATATATATATATATATATATATGTGTGTGTGTGTGTGTATATATATATATATATATATATATATATAATGTTTTTTCTTTTTTTTCCCTGAGGTTTGTGAATCTGCTTAGGTCACATCTAGTGGTAGCCGCAGAGTATTCTTTTTGTATTCGAAACTCAAAAAGGGATGTTGACAGGGCGTGCCAGTAATACTATCCCTACTGAGAAGTCTACTGTACCCTTGGTCCTTCACGCGTCAAGATCCCTCAGATTGTTTTTTTTCCACCATACTAGTCTGACACATATCGCAGAGTTCCTTCTTCTGGCTGACGCCATTACTTATAAAAGTTTAAAGTTAGACTTAATTTCTATCCTTTCGACGACCATACACCACAAGATCTCCAGCGACTGCTTTAGAGGACAAGACCATATGTCAACGACTCCTGTCTTGATTAAATTTGTCTGTGGCCTACCGAGGCCCCATTGTGCCTTGGCCCTATACAGTAGGTGGAGTGGGGAGAGGTCCTAATCCATCTCACTTAGAGAATGCATATTTTCCCCTATACAGCCTTGTATTTCGTCAGGCTGCCATACTATGGAAAATACACCTTTTTAAATTCTGTCTGTCCTGTAACGGGACAGGAGGTTTCCCCGGAAGGATTCACGACGACTGTGTAACCTTTGCCTCCCTAGTGAGTGGGACCACTCTGAAAAACAGTGCAAGTCCTGCAACCTGTTTCGGCCAAAGACTTTAAAGCACTGCAAAAACCATGCCATGAAGGCCAAGGCCACCATTAACCTGCCAGTGTCCTATGTGATGCAGAGGGCGATCGGGACCTGATGGATTCCCGTGTGCCAGCCCCCGACGATGGAGACGACACCCTGCGGCTCAAGCACCTCCATAACGTGCCACACTAAGCACATCCTACATGGCCGACAGTTGACCACGTCGTCGACTGATAAACCACACGCAGTGTCGAAGGAAAGGTCTGAAAAATCCCTGTCCTGTGGGCCATCGTGGTTGTGATCACCAGACTACAGGCCCCCGAAACAGGTGCCAAAGTCAGTTTCCGACACTGCAACCAAATCAGGGAAGTCCTTGGGTTCCGGCGACCAGTTGTCGGCCCCCTACTAAAAAGCCCAAAATGAATGATTTAATACAAAAACATGTCGTGGACACCCTGGTCAAGGAAAAAACATCAAAATCAGTCCTCATGCCCCAAGCCTCAAAATCACAACGTTCAAAGAAAAGGGACTATTCTACCCCTAAAGACATCCTTTCATGGGCAATGCATCACAAACAGCCCCCTGCTCCAGAGCCTCCGCCTACACCTGTTCCATCAGTGTTGCCATGGACCCTGGCACAGTATGATAGGGTCATGAAGAGAATGTATAATTTTGTACATTTCTTTGATCAACACCCAGATCAACTTACCAGCCTCCACGGGGCCCCAAAAAGCAAAGCCGCTAAGAAGCAGCCTGACTCCAAAAGAACGCCCCTGGATGCAACACAAACTAATACCGCTACATAGCAAGACGTGGCTGATGACATATATTATTACGACACTCAAGGCTCCCAAGACCATGGCTCGTTAGCAGACCCCGAAGACCAAGGGGACATAGATCAGTACTATGACGACAGTGATGTATACATCATCCAATCCCCAGACCATACTAACCAACCAGTGGCTGATTCCCCTGTGGACAACCAGCTGCAGTACAATGACCTGCTCTTAAAAGCTGCAGAACACTTTAAAATTGATACCCAGGAAACTCAAGTCGATAAAAACTTTGTAGAGGACATGCTTGGGGATAAGAAATCTGCAGCACAGTTCATCCCACTGCTTCAATCTGTCCAGAGGCATATTCAGCCTGCTCTACTTACCCCCAATCTGACAAGGGCAGTCAACCCATGCATTAAAAAAATAATTTTTTAGACCAGCCCCATCAGACCCATCAGACCCATTGCACGTTAGGGGGAAGCTAAAGCCTGACTCTCTAGTAGTCGTCACCACCACAAGGAAGAGAGCCTCTGTTGAAGCCTCTCCTGACAAGGAGAGCAAGAAGATTCACACCCTAGGCAGGAAAGTAGCTTGATCTGCTGCTATCAAGTGAGGATAGCTAACAACACTACGCTACTGTCCCAAGTGGGACGAGATCGCTCAGCAAATAGACTCAGTCCAGAAACCTTGAAGACACAGCTCTTACAAACTATTGCTGAAGAGAGACAAGTAGAAAGCTGCATTCTTAAAAATCACTTGGATGCAGCAGACAATGCGGGGCGAATTATGACAGAAGGTACCCTCATAAAACTCCATGCATGGCTACGTCAATCAGGTTTCAAATTGGAGACCCAGGCCACCCTTTTGAGCATGCCCATTGAGCCCAACGCGTTATTCTGCAAAGCGGCCGAGAACGCACTGAAGAGTGCTAAGGAGGAATATGATACCCTCAAATCCCTGGGACAACTCACAAACAAACCCTTTGTGCAGAGAGGACGTTCAAATACACGCCGGTTTCGAGGACAAAACTCCCAGCAGTCCTCCAACTACAACCAGAGTTTGTCCTGGGGTTCCTCTCAAGCGCAGTCCTCCCAACAAAACTTTCAAAGGGGCTACAGAGGGTCCAGAAGTAGAAGCAGATCCTCCTCCTCAAAAGGGGGCGCAACCCCTCCTAAGCAATGACCACCCGCTACAGGTCTCCTCCCATGCTTCTCCAGTAGGTCATCTTATTTCTCACTTTTCCCACGTCGGGTACTTTTCACTGTGGCAGGCATTATTCCATACAATTAATACAAACACCAGCCAACCACCCGCCAAGACAAAGACAAACTACACAGGAAGAAAAACGCATCCTGCTAGAAGAGGTGAAACACTGATACTAAAGGACGCCATAGAAATCATCCTGGCAAACCAGGTAAACAAGGGTATTCAATGTACTTCCTTGTGCCATGGAAAGACCTAACAATGCGCCCTGTCCTAGACCTGCGCCCTGCAAACCCCTATTTTGGGCCACAAGGAATCAGCATGACAATGCTACAGGAAGTAATCCCACTGAAAGATGCATACTTTCATATTTCAATGTTCCCAGTGCACAGATTCCTGCGTGTCAAAATAGTGAATCAACACTACCAATTCAAGGTGCTACCCTTCGGCATAGCCTCCGCTCCAAGGGTATTCACCAAGGTACTAGCGGTAGTGGCAGCGCACCTGCGCAGAGAATCAATCCCAGTGTACACTTAGCTGGACATCTGGCTGATAACAGGGGAATCCCCTTAAATTTGCAGGCAAAGTACCCAAAGAACAATCAATCTTCTATTCTAATTGGGATTCTCAATCAATGAGAAAAATTAGTCTCGTTCCAAGCAAAACAAAACAGTTCTTAGCCATCATAAAAAAAGAGGGACTGGTCTTCCCGTCAGCCAAAAGAGTGCAAAACATATTGCTGCAAATACCTCAGTATCTAGCCGGTCGCCAAATAACCATACGCAAATCAATGCGCTTGTTCAGGATGATGGCTACATGCATTTACCCGGTTCCGCACGTACGGTTGCGCATGCGCCCAGTGCAAGAGTGGTTAGCGAAACAGTGGTTTTAGGCAAGCGGTCTAGTGGTTGTTTTGCTAACCCTAGTTCAAGTGGTACGCTGGTGAACAAAGGAAAATCTGTTGAAGGGAAAACTTGTTCACAACCCTACAGCGCAAGCGATTGTCACAATAGACCATCTTTTACTGGGTGAGGAGCCCATTACCTTCACCACACAGCCAATGGCCTCTGGACCCATATCACACCCCAAAATCACATAAACCTTTTGGAGCTACTCGCAGTGCTCAAAGCCCTACAAGAATTTCAAGTGCATCTGTCAAACCAAACAATACAAATGCTCACAGAAAGCACCACTGCCATGTTTTCCATAAACAAGCAGGGAGGTACACATTCTCCAAGTCTGTGCAAGCTAGTCCAGAAAATATGGAAGTGTGCACTCAAGCGGAACATGTTCCCAGTGTCGCAACATATTCCAGGGGAATTCAATTCTCTAGCATACTCACTAAACAGAGATCCTCAATCCGAAGAGCACGAGTGGCAGCTCAGAAAAAAACTTTCAGACAATATCTTTTCCCTCTGGGGCTATCCGCCGTTAGCAGCCTAAACACACAATGTCCAGACTTTGCATCCAGGTTTCCCCAACCCAAATCCAAGGGGAACACCCTGTGGATGAGCTGGTCAGGGAAATGTGCCTACGCGTTTCCCCCAACACCGGTACTGAGCAGGATAGTGAACATGATGCACCAGGAAGAAGTAACTCTAATCCTGGTTGCTCCTATGTGGGCGAGCCAACCTTGATTTCTGCATCTGCGTAAACTGACAATGTCTGATCCAATCAAACTCCCATGCCCCTTCAACATGCTCACCCAACATGGGGGGACAACGTTACGCCCACATCCTCAATCTATGAACTTCCCAGCTTGGATCCTGAAGTCATAGAATTTAGTAATTTAAAACTACCTGAAAGGTTTATGGAAATCCTCAAGGAGGCACGTAAACCAAACACCAGACCCTGTTACTTTAACAATTGAAACAGATGTGTAAGATGGTGCTAGTCAAAGAATGTAAACCCTATCGAATGTGCTCTATCTCACATTCTTCATTACATGCTCCACTTACTAGAATCCGGCTTAGTATTCAACTCCATCAAAGTTCACCTAGCGGCTTTATGTGCGTACCCCACTTCTCAAAGCAAGGTGTCCTGGTGGAAAGTCCCGGTCATCCAGGCCTTCATTGAAGGAGTGAAAAGGCTTTACCCCCACCATTTCAAACCCGTTTCCAGGGTGGTGTCATGATCACTGCTTCCAAGGAGCCAGGACCAGCCCAACGTCCTTGGAAGCAGGCCCCTAATCCTAAGCCTAGGCACCAGCCGGTCCCTGCTGGGACCTTTTGGACCTTGTCCTGGCGCCGGTGGCACCAGGCTCATCAAAGCCATTGGTCCCGGCACTGGAAGCGCCGGGCTCATAATACGTGTGAAGATGCTTGGGTGGACTTACCTGCAGCAGACCATGCTGCTTACTTACCAGCTACATAGGAATCCTCTGTAAGCCGGAACTATTTTCTTACCTTGGTGGGGCAAGCTCCACGCCCTGGATACAACACTGGAACTCTTCTGGAACAGGAACTCTTTTCTTACCTAGGCGGGGCCGTGGAGGAAGAAGCCTCATCACTCCTAGGCTATTTAAACCACACCCGATTGATGAAGCGTGCTTCGCGTTATTCTGCATCTGCAGCAGAACGCTCACCGAGTCTGTTCCAGCTTTTCTTCTTCCGATCCTGTACCTGCAAGAACAATACTTACCATTCCAGTATCCAGTCTTCAGCAGCGCCTGTAAAAGACAAGAAACAACAGGTTAGCATGACGACTTCACATGCAACGCATTCCTTACCTGGTCCATCGGCAGCGACCATTTCTTCACGCTGCACCTCCGCCTGTGGAGACAAAAGCATAGTTATTACTTACCGGCAATCCGCGAATGCCGGATGTTTTCAACACTGCAACCCAGCATCTGAAAGACAAAAGAAGAGACATTAGACAGGTATTTACTTACACCCATCGCGCTCTCCACAATAGAGCGCCTGCAACTACTCCGGCGTTTTCCATCACCTCTTCAGCACGAACTCACAGCTGTGAAGGAAAGAGACAGTTAAAGCGCTTGCATTTACTCACGCATTTCCAAGCGCTTCTTTCCAAGGCTCTGGCTCCAGCTTTGGCTCTCTTCATTCCATCTTCTAACACTAGAGCCCTGCAAAACAAATGGAACAAAGCATTATTCCGAGCCCTCTTCAATACTTACGTGTCCACGCACCTAAAGACTATATGGACTAAAAGGTGTCCGGAAACTCACCGCTCGTGCTGTTAACGGCGGTTGCGATCCTCTGATGTTAAGAGGCCTACATTTCACCCAGTGAAGGAATTGGCAACGGCACCCTGCACCAGACGCAGATGGAGAGCCCAGCATTCACCTATCTAAGGTGAGCACGTTGGCCTGGGGGCTCTACGGAGAAGCTAGACGAGAGAGAGAGAGAGAGAAGGACACTCAATTGCCCAGATCTTTAACCCCATATATTCTTTCATCTGCAGAAATCTCACCCTTCGAGTTCGACACACCGTGCGAAGAGGCTCAGCCCCAGAAGCCAATCGAGTCCTGCACCTCACTTTTCGAGTCAGACTCCTTCCTGCCTAGACCAGCGCCTCCGTGGGAATCAGGTGAGCGTTACAGAACGCAAAGCCCACGACAAAACTCCTACCCAGGCGCAATGGAAACCTCGGACACAGACCAACTGGCCCGATTGCTTGGGGAACTAAGAGCAGAGGTACATGCAGCTCGTCAGGAAATAAACTCTTTGAGAAGAGAGCTGATAATATCCAAGGAGCGAACGGAGGACCTCGCTAGGCAATTACTACAAACGCAGGCAGGACAGACTCCTTTGCCCGCTCCAGGAGTAAGTTACCCTTCAGCATCCTCAAATCCAGTGCGAATCAATCTACCCGGTAATGTGCCTTTGGCTCCACCCGAACGCTTTTCTGGTGACCCAAAGAAATTTGCAGTGTTTATCAACCAGTGCCGCCTACACTTCTTATGTCGCCCAGCTGCCTTTCCAACAGACCAGACCAAGGTGGCTTTTGTGCTTTCTTATCTCAGTGGCAGTGCTGCAGATTGGTCGATCCCTTTGGTCACTCAGGATGATCCGGTCCTTCACGATTTTCAGGCCTTCCAGTCCAGCATGGAGAAACTGTTCGCAAGACATGCCCAGGGGCAGGCCTTGGACAAGGAACTCCTTTCGTTACGACAGGGTAATCAAGACCTCTTGACTTATATTGCCTCATTCAATAGACTTATAGTGGAAACTCAATGGCCGGAGGATAAAAGAATAACGCTTTTCTACAGAGGCCTGCGTGGAGAGCTCAAGGATGTGTTAGCTCAAATTGTGAATCCTCCACAAGAATGCTCAGACTATATTGACTTAGTTGTCCAATTAGACCACCGATTACAGAACAGGAAGGCTGATCATTCCAAATTTGATACCCGAGTATTTTCTAAACCACAGACCTCTACTAGGGGAGCCTACACCGTGGAACCCATGCAACTAGGGGGCATGAAAGGACCTTTAACTCAAAAGGAGCGGGAAAGAAGAAGGCAGCTGCAATTATGCCTCTCTTGCGGAAACTCGGGGCACTTTCTTCGAGACTGCCCAGTGACACCAGCTAAGAAGGCTGTAGGAGCCGCAGATACCTGTACCCAAAATTCTGAGCAGGGAAACGACCTAGCCCGACAAGTGTAGAGGTCCTCTTGCCGAGCGTTAAAATCTGTCCCGTGACCTTGCATTTCGTGGTGCCTATGGTCCTCATTAGCCCAGAACGTCCGGATCGTTTGCATGCAATTGAAGCTTACATCGACAGCGGAGCAATCGGTAATTATGTGGACCGTGAAATGGTATCAAGGATGAATCTACCTCTTGTCCCTAAGGCAGTAAAAGACGTCATTACTACAGTGGATGGCACGGAGATAGCCTCCGGACCAGTAACGCATGCCACCCAAGAAGTGACGTTAGTGAGCCAAGATGGACACCGGGAGAAAATCGTGTTTGATGTGATCAAGGCCCCTCCATTCCAGATCATTCTGGGAATTCCTTGGTTAGAGAAGCACAATCCTCAGATCGATTGGCGAGCAAAGACGGTTCAGTTTCCAGAATGTTTTACCACTTGTTATCCTCGGCCTGATGTTTCACTGGCAGCGATCTCTTCCGAGGTTCCCAAATTACCTCCCGAATACCAGGAATTCCAAGACGTCTTTCGGAAGGACCAAGCTAACACCCTGCCTCCTTATAGGTCCTACGACTGTCAAATAGACCTGATACCCGGAACAACTCCTCCTTGTAGTAGGATTTATGCCCTCACCGAGCCAGAGTATCTTCACCTCAGACAATATCTGGACCAATACGTAGCTAACGGGTTTATCCGTCCTTCAAAATCTCCAGCTTCCTCGGCTTTGTTCTTCGTTCCGAAAAAGGAAGGAGACCTTAGGACTTGCATAGATTACCGCGCCCTGAATCAAATCACCGTTAAAAACAGATACCCGTTACCTTTGATCCCTGAACTCCTGGACCAAGTCAAAGACGCATGTATTTATACAAAGTTGGATCTCAGAGGAGCCTACCACTTGGTACAAATAAAAGAGGGCGATGAATGGAAGACGGCATTCCGCACCAAGTATGGGCTGTTCGAATATCAAGTGGTGCCCTTTGGACTTTGTAACGCTCCTGCCGCTTTTCAGTATTTTATGAACGATGTCCTTAGAGAACTCATAGATGTGTGTGTTGTTGTCTACATTGATGACATCCTCGTCTATTCATCTGAAGAGGAACACCAGAGACACTTCAAAGAGGTTCTCGAGAGATTGCGTCAACATAACATTTTTGCTAAGCTTGAAAAATGCGTTTTCAACGCAACTGAAGTTGAGTTCCTGGGATTCATATTGTCACCTGACGGAGTCCATATGGATTCAAAGAAAGTCGATGCAATCATTAAGTGGCCATCACCAACCTCTGTAAAAGGAGTTCAAAGCATGTTAGGCTTCGCTAACTTTTACCGCAGATTAATTCCTGAATTCTCTCGGATAGTCCAGCCCATCACCGCTCTGTTAAAGAAGAACAAACGTTTTGAGTGGTCTACTGAAGCAGAACAAGCTTTTCAGGACTTAAAAGCTAAATTCATTTCTGCACCTGTTCTAAAACATCCTCACCCAGAACTCCCCTACATCGTGGAAACGGATGCTTCTAGTCTTGCTATGGGGGCAGTTTTATCACAAAGAGATCCGGTCACACACCAATTACATCCTGTAGCCTTTTGGTCCCGCAAATTCTCGGCTCCCGAGATCAACTATTCAATTACAGACAAGGAACTTTTAGCCATCAGATCGGCCTTTAAAGCCTGGCGGCATTATCTTTTGGGAGCCAGACACACAGTTACCGTAATGACTGATCACCGCAATTTACAATATCTGAAGACAGCCAAAGCTCAGTCTTCCAGACAGCTTCGCTGGGCTCTGTTTCTGGCTGAGTTTGACTTTATAATTACTTATCGACCAGGCAGTAAAAACGGAAAAGCAGATGCTCTCTCCCGGATGGGAGTAGATGAACATTTGACCAATCCAGAACCAATACCCATAATCCCAGAACAAAGGATTTTGGGTTTGGTCAGCGCTCAATCCTTTGAAGACATCAAGACTACAGTCAAATCACTCCTAAATCCGGCCGATTTGCAGGACTGGCAATTAAAGGGAAAAGAGTTCTCAGTGGATCAAGACCTACCATATTTCCGAGGACGATTGTACTTGCCCTGTGAGAAAATACAAAAACAAGTAATCTCCTGTTATCACGACTCTCTAATGGAGGGTCACCCTGGCATTACCAAAACCATGGAAAAGATCAAAAGACATTTCTGGTGGCCATCATGGAAGAAGGATATTAGAGACTTTGTAATCTCCTGCGGTGTGTGTGCCCAGAATAAAAGTCAGAAGGAGAAACCAGCCGGCCTATTACACCCATTAGACATCCCTCCCTGTCCATGGCATACCCTGTCCATGGATTTCATCACGGACTTACCTCCATGCTCAGGGTATAATACCATTTTAGTAGTCGTGGATCTATTCTCCAAGATGGCTCACTTCATTCCCCTGAAGGGCCTACCTTCAGCTTCAGTATTGGCCCGAGAATTCTTAGAAAACATCGTTCGGTTACACGGTTTTCCCTCGGTTTTGGTCTCCGATAGGGGAAGTCAATTCATCTCCCACTTTTGGCGAAGTTGCTGTCGTCTAGCCCAAATTGATGTAAGACTTTCAACCAGTCACCATCCCCAAACTGACGGACAAACGGAGAGGACAAATCAGACTTTAGAGCAATATCTACGTTGCATGCTCCAACAAACTGAAAACCCTTGGAAGGATATTCTTTGGATCGCTGAATACGCTTACAACAATTCGACTCATTCTGGAACCGGGAAGACTCCCTTCTTCCTATTATACGGACACCATCCTAGAACCTTTAACCTGGATCCTCCCCAAGAATTTGAAACACCTGCTGTGGATTACTTGCACTCGGAGATCACTCGTGCTTTTAAGGAAGCCACTGCCCATCTGCAAAGAGCTAAAGCTCAATTAAAAAAAGGAGCAGATCGACACCGTAAAGAAGCCCCTCACTACGCAGTAGGAGACCAGGTCTGGTTATCCACTAAGCACCTGCCTCTAAAAGGACCCCGCACCTTCATCCCAAGATACCTTGGACCCTATATCATCTCTGCCATAGTTAATCCGGTGGCTGTCAAATTGGAATTACCTGCGCATATGAAAATACATCCAGTCTTTCATGTCTCCTTATTAAAACCAGTACAACCAGAAACCCGATTGACTAAACTCCCAGAACCTGTTTTGGTAGAAGGAGAACTTGAATTCGAAGTAAAGAACATCCTAGACTCCAAAATCGCCAAATCTAAATTATATTACCTGATTGATTGGAAAGGATACGGCCCCCAGGAAAGATCTTGGGAACCCTCAGAATTTGTCCACGCACCTCGTCTGGTCAAGAAATTCCATCTGAATCACCCCGACAAGCCAAAACCCCGGAGAAGACACGCTTAGGAGGGGCCTTGAGGGGGGGTGCTGTCATGATCACTGCTTCCAAGGAGCCAGGTCCAGCCCAACGTCCTTGGAAGCAGGCCCCTAATCCTAAGCCTAGGCACCAGCCGGTCCCTACTGGGACCTTTTGGAGCTTGTCCTGGCACCGGTGGCACCAGGCTCATCAAAGCCATCGGTCCCGGCACTGGAAGCGCCGGGCTCATAATAGGTGTGAAGATGCTTGGGTGGACTTACCTGCAGCAGACCATGCTGCTTACTTACCAGCTACATAGGAATCCTCTGAAAACCGGAACTATTTTCTTACCTGGGTGGGGCAAGCTCCACGCCCTGGATACAACACTGGAACTCTTCTGGAACAGGAACTCTTTTCTTACCTAGGCGGGGCCGTGGAGGAAGACGCCTCATCACTCCTAGGCTATTTAAACCACACCCGATTGATGAAGCGTGCTTCGTGTTATTCTGCATCTGCAGCAGAACGCTCACCGGGTCTGTTCCAGCTTTTCTTCTTCCGATCCTGTACCTGCAAGAACAATACTTACCATTCCAGTATCCAGTCTTCAGCAGCGCCTGTAAAAGACAAGAAACAACATGTTAGCACGACGACTTCACATGCAACGCATTCCTTACCTGGTCCATCGGCAGTGACCATTTCTTCACGCTGCACCTCCGCCTGTGGAGACAAAAGCATAGTTATTACTTACCGGCAATCCGCGAATTCCGGATGTTTTCAACACTGCAACCCAGAATCTGAAAGACAAAAGAAGAGACATTAGACAGGTATTTACTTACGCCCATTGCGCTCTCCACAATAGAGCGCCTGCAACTACTCGGGCGTTTTCCATCACCTCTTCAGCACGAACTCACAGCTGTGAAGGAAAGAGACAGTTAAAGCGCTTGCATTTACTCACTCATTTCCAAGCGCTTCTTTACAAGGCTCTGGCTCCAGCTTTGGCTCTCTTCATTCCATCTTCTAACGCTAGAGCCCTGCAAAACAAATAGAAAAAAGCATTATTCCGAGCCCTGTTCAATACTTACGTGTCCACGCACCGAAAGACTATATGGACTAAAAGGTGTCCGGAAACTCACCGCTCGTGCTGTTAACGGCGGTTGCGATCCTCTGATGTTAAGAGGCCTACGTTTCACCCAGTGAAGGAACTGGCAACGGCACCCTGCACCAGACGCAGATGGAGAGCCCAGCATTCACCTATCTAAGGTGAGCACGTTGGCCTGGGGGCTCTACGGAGAAGCTAGACGAGAGGGAGGGAGAGAGAGAGAGAGAGAGAGAGAGAGAGAGAGAAGGACACTCAATTGCCCAGATCTTTAACCCCATATATTCTTTCATCTGCAGAAATCTCACCCTTCGAGTTCGACACACAGTGCGAAGAGGCTCAGCCCCAGAAGCCAATCGAGTCCTGCACATCACTTTTCAAGTCAGACTCCTTCCTGCCTAGACCAGCGCCTCCGTGGGAATCAGGTGAGCGTTACAGGTGGGTTCTAAATGTGGTGCTTGCAAAGCTTATAGGTCCTCCGTTTGAGCCTACGCACAATTCCAGCCTTAAACACCTAACATATAAAACAGCTTTTCTGCTGGCCATTGCCTCCATAAGGAGAGTCGTTGAACTACAAGCTTTTGTCAGTGCAAGACCCTTTCTTTGTAATCCACAAAGGCACTGTGGTACTATGAACACACCCTATAGATTTTCCCCTTAGTAGATATCGAAGTTCCATGTCAACCAGTCTATTGAATTACCCGCTTTCTTTCAAAACCATTCAAGCTCAGTTCAGAAAAACCTCCATACACTAGATATAAGGAGGGTGGTTCTTTACTATGTAAACAAGACAAAACTGCTACGAAAAACAGAAAAACTGTTTGTCTCCATAGCATCTCGGAGGGAAGGTGATCACGTTTCAAAAAACGCCATCTCCAGATGGATCGTGAAATGCATACAGCTCTGCTACTCTCTATCAAACAAAACTCTCACACCAAGAGCTCACTCTACCAGGGGTACAGGAGCTATTTTGGCCTTTATTGCAAACGTCCCGCTGGACGCCATTTGCAAAGCAGCTACATGGAGCTCTATACATACTTTTACTCAGCACGACTGCATTGACACACATTCTAAAGCAGATTCACAGGTGGGACAAGCAGTGCTAAAACATCTATTTGCCCCTGTATCTTCTCACAACCCACCACCTTCTCTAGAAACTGCTTCCTAATCTATGCCCAGCGTGTTATCTATGCATATCCACAAGCCTCAGAAGGGATCCATTAATCACCGTAATCGTATTTCTGATGCTTGTATCTACTTGGATTCACATGCACCCACCCTTCCTCCACTATGGAGTAGAACGTGCCAGTTTTCTGGCTTTTCTACTCTTATCTGCTTTATCACATCAGTACTCGCGCTACACTTCATGCTACCTCATGTCAGAAACCAAACAATCAGAGGGACCTTGACTCGTGAAGGACCATGGGTACAGTGGACGTCGCACGAGGGATAGTATTACTGGCACGCCCTGTCGACATCCCTTTTTTCGAGTTTCGAAAGCAAAAAATGTAATCCTCTGCATCTACCACTAGATGTCTGCCTAGGCATAGCATGTGATCTAAGCAGATCCACAAGCCTCAGAAATAGGATTACGGTGAATAATGTATCGCATATAGGGAGAGAACGAGAGAGAACATTTCCGAATGCGGGCAGCCATTGCTGCATCAAGACGCCCTGCATGGAGAAAAGAGGTGGGACTTAACCTTCTATTTACATGGATTTCTGCTTGCAACACCTCCCTGGCGGGTAAGTGCATGCCTGGCCAGGGTCAGAAAACCAAGATTGGGAGAAGGATAAGAAAGACCAGAGGAAAAGAAATTGTGGGTTGTTGGGGTGAATTCAGAGGAGGAGGGGGAGCAGGAGAAGGTGGCAGATAAATTGACAGCATGGGTTGGGGAGTGGATGCTGGACAAGAGCGAGTAGGTGAACTATAGAAAAGATGAAATATTGGGGGGTGTGTGAGATGAGCAAATGAGTTTATTAGGGATTTTAGGGCGTGAATGTGCAGTGGTTGGCAGTGAAAAGGTGTGAGAGCGTGACTGTAGTTGCATTGTGGAGGAGGGAGTAGTGTTTAGGGAGACTAGTAAATTGGTGGAAGGAGTAGTGACATTGAAGAGTGGAGACTGCATTAGGAGTGAGAGACATTGGCGGAACAGACTGTGGCAATAGAAGGTGGGGAAGTTGGATGGAGTTGGGATTAAGAGCGTAAAGGGAGGAAAATAGGAATCGGAGACCAGGAGAGTAACCTCAGGGTATGAGTGGAAGAAGACAGTCTGCCATAGTGTCTGAAAGGCACATCGTCAGATCCTCTGATATCTGCTAACAACTTGATGTGTAGGGGCAGTCAAGGAAGTCTCTAGGGGAGTTTAGACAGATAAGGCATTGACTTTCAGTTTTGCTCATCTAGAAATTAAAAACCTTAGAAACGTCTCTGGGAGTGTGTTCATTGAGATATTTGTGACCGCTCTTTAGCCCATAGCCCAAATAGGCCCCAGCTAGATAGGGCTGCATACAAGTACACCATGGTTGAGAATAAAGTACTTTTTTTTATGTAGTGTGTGTTTGTGTATGGACTAGTCCATCCGGCCCACCATAGGGCTGGATGGAATGTTGAGGAGGGAAAAAAACAGAAGTTCTGAATTTCTTTTCTTTTTTTGTCATTTGGTTAATAAATAACCTTTAACAAAATTGCATCAAAGTATCAAAACATTCCAATACTAATAAAACACATATTTGAAACACTTCACGAAGGAGAGATTAAAAAGTTCCCAAAAGACTTCCTCATTACAAATTAATGATAAAATAACATAATATCCTTAAAATCGATGCTCAGTTCATACTAGGAGGTAGTGGCTATTTCAGTCGTTACTCATCAGACCTAGAAAAAAAATCACACAATCCATCAAGGGCACTAATCTTTCCATATGGTCTAAAAAAGTTGAAATCACCCCTGACAATTGTGCAGAATCAATTCCCTCCAATCCCAAACAATGCATTCCACCACAGCCAGGACAATAGTATTAGAGCAGCCTAAAAGACAACAAACCCAGAAATTGTTAGAGATTTTCGAGTTTACAAGCTTATAAAAGAAAGTAATGTGTTTGCCCTGGAGTGCGGGTCATTAAACCAAAAGATGTTTTGAGTTCATTCATTTCTTTTCCCACAAAATCTACAACTCACCATCTCTGAGGGAATCGTTCCATATCTAATCAATAATAGTTTTGTATGATGCAGATGCCACCTGACTCTTAGAAGGGAGTCTCGAACACATCTATTCAGATAAATGGACAGATGGGGAGCCAATAACCCTACTTTTTTATGCTCCAAACTAAGATGACCAAGAGATTTATATCTATGCACAAGGGTGAACATACAGTCATGTCTGTACAATGCTGGTTTTACTTTATCAGGGTTACTCATAAGGACACTTTTAGACAAATCAATCCACAATACTAAGTTAATACAGAATAACCCTATCCATGATGTGATTCAAGTCAGAGAATAGAGAATCCTGAAGAGGGCAGATCATCTTACGATGGAAGGACAAATGTTTCCAATGAGCCCTGCTAACTAAAGATTCAATCCCAAGCTCATAGCTAATGGCTTTCCCCTTGGAAAGGAAGGATAATTTTGGGTCAACGTGTTTGTGTTGGAAGCAAGACAATGTGGTGCAACACAGGTTTGAATCCCGATCCAGCACTTACCAACCACTCGCTAGTATTAAATGTGCTATATATGAACAATAAAATTAAAATAAATAAATAAATACAATGGGCACCGATTTAGGAACCTTCAATGTCTTGCGCTAAATAAGGCCTTCCAATTGGGGCAAACAAATCTCAAACTCAGTTGTGAGAATTCAATACTTCATCAAATATTTGGTATAATTTTACCTTTGTAAATTTTAAAAGTGGAATTAATAAAAACTTTCTGTATTTAGCATCCATTTTACACATTTGATTGGGAAGGGCATTAACCCTATTCATCATCCATTCTTGTAGCTGGGTTTTATGGGGCACTGAAGTAAATGGAAACCCGAGGTATACAAAACCATCTACCTTCTCTAATGCATCAGGCCCAATTCGCCATCGAAAGGTACTTTGCATTACCTTAGTTTTTCCCAGGATTCGTTTTTAAAAAATGAGTCTTCGCATAATTGTCAAGCGCCCGTTCTCTTGGCGCTTGTGGGACCAATGGCGTTCGTTTT